>NC_089263.1:4850241-5223851 GCF_963930625.1 Muntiacus reevesi
GCACTTTATCATTTCACATTTTGTTCCTGTTCCACTCTTTTCCCAAAGCCATGTCTGCACTGGAATGTCTGTTCCCTGTCAGCTCACTAAAGCACTCTGCATCCCAGGTCTTAAAACATTTCTGGGATACGTATCACTAAGTAATTGCCCCAATATTTAGATAAGGGGTGTTGATTTACCACCGCAATTCCTTCCTCTCACATTCCTCTACGAAACACACTGGCCCATTTGCTTTTCATTAATGTAAAAACATAAACCCCTAGTTTATTAATTGATGTCTGTTTCTAATACTTCGATTTGGCACAGTGTAGTCTGTGTTGATGTGTCAGCTGCCAGGAGATGGAAACCATACCAGTTTTCTTAACTCATTCTGGGTGAGCAGCTCTAGGAAAGGCACCGTCTGGTACCCGACAGGTGCTCTGGGAAAGAAGGACCATATTTGTGAAAGGAGTAATGAAGGTGGTGAGGTGTGGATGTGCCACTTGCTGCTCCCCTTCTCTCAGGTCTTCAGTACATTTATGTCACTCCCTCAAATGGTGGACCACCCCCAAGTCCTGGATTCCAAACGCTTTCTTCCCTGAAAGCAGTCCCACCTCACCAGGGCTCTCCTCCTTGGTGGAGTAGTCAACACTTGGGTGGTGATGACTTAATCGATTACTCCATCCTGGCTAACATTTTCATTTAAATAACTTGGTTCAAAGAGTAAATATTGCAGGCATTTGGGGTACCCTTGGAGGCCAATGGATTAGATATTTAGGAGAGTAGGTGGTTTCCAAAACCCTTTATATCAGTCCATGTGGGCTGCTGTAAGGAGTTGGCACAGAGTTCAAGTTATAAAGCATCCAGTAAGTTGTGACAAAACCAAATCCTGGCAAGTCATCTCCCTCTAGGTAGTGAAGACTTTATGAAGGTAAGATTTGTATCCAATCGTAAAGAAGATGGGAGTCTCTTTGAAAAACTGAAGTCCCAAATTGAGCACCATCTCTAATCACAACTGGATTTGCCTCTGAGGTGCTGATGCTGAAGGGGCCTTTCATCTGAGGGCTCCACAGTTTGGGAGGGATTTCACACTAGGCTCTGTTGGGAAGAAGATATACTGTTGGAAGGAGAAGAACACACCATCCTGGTCTCCATTTCAAGTACACACTGAAATTTTCGACTAAACTCCCACATGCTGAATCATCACAAACCAGTTTGAAAAGGTAAAATCTTTTCCTGAACCTTAGTGAAAGAAAGTGAAAGTGGCTCAGTCGTGTCTGACTCTTTGAGACCCAATGGACTATACAGTCCATGGAATTCTGTAGGCCAGAATACTGGAGTGGGTAGCCTTTCCCTTCTCCAGGGGATCTTCCCAAACCAGGGAAGGAACCCAGGTCTCCCACATTGCAGGCGGATTCTTTACCAGATGAGCCACAAGGGAAGCCCAAGAATACTGGAGTGGGTAGCCTATCCCTTCTCCAGGGAATCTTCCTGGCCCAGGAATTGAACAGGGGTCTCCTGCATTGCAGGCAGATTCTTTACCAGCTGAGCTACTAGTGAAGCCAAATCCCGAACGTTAAGAGTCAAATATCTCTTTCAAAGCAGCCATGGATCCAGGGAGGATCCCTCCCTCTCTTCCTCTCCAGTTTTGGTCTCCCGATGTCAGTGAAGCGTTTCCTGGCCTAGAGGCCTTGGCCTTGGGCCTAGAAAGCATCAGTGTGGACAGCTCAGACTTGAGGCTGATGGCCCAGATAATTGGACAATCTGCGCCCAAATGTCAATTTCCAAAACCAAAGACATTTCTGTGCTGTTTGGCCTATCATTTCAGCCAGACAGAAAAGCTTTGACATTTCTCCCCCACCCCCTCTTTTAAACAATGTAGAACACTATTCCACATCTAATTATACCCAAGAAACGGGACAGCTATAATTTTAGGAATCCAATTCCCACAACAATTCTGTAAAACGTACAGACTCTATTCATCGATAAATGACATATAATTAAGCATTCTAAAACGATTTTTTTCTTTGTTCCTAACTTTAAAAATTTCTAGCTCATTGGTAACTACTGCATATTACATAGTGAATTTCAGATATATATACATGCATATATAAACCTGATACATAAAACTTTAAATATATATATGTATATCTAATCCTTTAATTTATATATAATAAAATTAACTTTTCTTTGTGAACAATTCTGAGTTTTTATATATGCAGAGATTCTTACAACCACAGTCACAGACAGAACACGGAACAATTTCAACACCCCTAAGAAATCTCTTAAATGCTGCCCCTTTGTAGTCAAATCCTTATTCTGCTTTTAGTTCATGGCAACCCTGATCTGTTCTCCATCACTGCAGTTTTGCTTTTTCCAAAATGTCATATAAACAGAATCATGGGGTAGGTACTTTTTGAGAATGACTTCTTTCACTAACCATAATGCCTGAGACATTCATCCAAGCTGTTATGTTCATCTATAGTTTTTTATAGCAAACTGCCTAACTATTTTACAGAGTGACTGTACCATCTGCGTTCCCACTAACAATATATGTTAAAAGTTGCTTTATACTCTTGTCAACACCTGGTATTATTGTTATGCTTTTGGTCTTTCATTTATTTATCTTTTTGCTGTTCTAATAGATGTGTTATGGCATTTCCCTAATAGTTAATGATATCAAGCATCTGTTCATGTGTTTATTTCCTGCCTATCTCCTTTGGTAAAGTGTTTTGCTCATTTTATTATTATTGTTTTTCTTATTGTTGAGACTTCTTTTTAGATTTTAGATACAAGGTCTTTGATATGTAATTTGCAAATATTTTCTACCAGTCTGTGGCTTTTTCTTTTATTCTTTTAAGAATATCCTTTACAGGGCAAGGGTTTTTAATTTTGATTAGGTTCAATTTATCAATTTTTTGACGGAAAAACATTTCTTTTTGGTGTGGTGTCTAAGAACTCTTTGACTAATCTAGGTCATGAAGATCTTTCTCCTAAGAGTTTCAGTTTTATGTTTTATACTTAGGTCTGTGTATTTAAGTCTATTTAAGTTAATTTTTAGTATGGTGTGAGGTGTATATAGATTGGGTTTCTTTTTCTTTTTTTCCCCACACATGGTGTTCCATTGTTCAGACCTATTTATTGAAAATCTGTTCTTTCTTGACTGAGCTGCCTTTGAAACTTGTTAAAATTCAGTTGGTCATATTTGTTTGGCCTATTTCTGGATTTTCTTTGTGTTTCATTGAGGGGTATCTCTATACTTTTACCTTTTTATGAACTGTGGGGTTGAAGAAGACTCTTGAAAATCCCTTGGACTGCAAGGAGATCAAACCAGTAAATCCTAAAAGAAATTAGTCCTGAATATTCATTGGAAGGACTGATGCTGAAGTTGAAACTCCAATACTTTGGCCACCTGATGCAAAGAACTGACTCATTTGAAAAGACCCTGATGCTGAGAAAGATTGAAGGCAGGAGGATAAGGGGATCACAGAGGATGAAATGGTTGGATGATGGACATGAGTTTGAGCAAGCTCCAGGAGTTGGTGATGGACAGGGAAGCCTAGCATGCTGCAGTCCATGGGATCACAAAGAGTTGGACACAACTGAGCAACTGAACTGACACTTTTACCACATTATTACATTGTATTTATTACCAGAGTTTTATCACTTATTTTAAAATCAGGTAACATGAGTCCTCTAACTTTGCTCTTTTTTTTTCTTTTTTTTTTTTAAAGAACTGTTTTGGCTATTCTAGTTCTTTACTTTTAGCATACATACTTTAGATTCTATTTGTCTGTATACACAAAGAGTCTTGTTAAGACTGAATCTATAAATCAATTTAGGGAGATTGACATTTTAAGTAAGCCTTCCAATCTGTGAACACTGTATGTCATTCTATTTGTTTAGGTTTTTGATCTTTCTAACTGGCATTTTATATTTTTCAGCAAACATATCCTCACACAGTTTGTTATATTTATACGTAAGAATTTCATCAATGTTATTGTAAATGTTACTATTTTAAAGAATCAGTTTTCAATTGTCCATTATGATTATACAGAAACACAATTGATTTTGTATATTGCTCTTGTATGCTATAAGCTTCATAAAGTCAATTATTAATTCTAAGGTGTTTTTAAGAATGAGATTGTTTGGAATTTTCTATGTAAAATAATAATGTCTGAATAAAGACAGTTTTGTCTCCTTTCAAATCTGAATGTCTTTTATCCTTTTTCTTGCCTTTTTACATTTGCAAGAGTTCCTGCATGTATTGAATAAGAGCAGTAAAAGTAGACATACTGGTCTAGTTCCCATCTTTTACTATAAAGAATTACGTTAGTTGTAGTTAATTTTTATATACTCTTTATCAGATTCCCTTGTCGCTCTTCTGGACCACAAGCTTGCAGACCCACATTTCAGATTTTGGACATTCCAGACCCCATAACCGTGTGAGTCAATTTCTAGAATAAATCTCTTTGTATACATATTTATATTTTATATTTATATATAGAAGTTTACTTCTACTATATAAAATTTCTATAGTTATAATTTTATATATATATATATATATATATATATGTATGTATTGTATATGGGGTTTCCCTGGTGGCTCAGTTGATAAAGAATCTGCCTGCAGTACAGGAGACTTGGGTTTGAACCTTGGGTCAGGAAGATCCCCTGGAGAAGGCAGTGGCTACCCACTCCAGTATTCTTTTATTTTTTTCCAGTATTCTTGCATAGAAAATTCCATGGACAGAGGTGCCTGGTGGGCTATAGTCCATGGGGTTGCAAAGAGTTGGACACAACTGAGCAACTAACATTTTGACTTTATTCATACACACACACACACACACACATACACACACACACAGATTTATTCTGCCTCTCCTCAGGACCTCCTACCTACCCATCCACCCTCAACTCTCCAGCATCAGTTCAGTCAGTTCAGTTCAGTTCAGTCACTCAGTCGTGTCCGACTCTTTGGGACCCCATGAATCGCAGCACACCAGGCCTCCCTGCCCATCACCAACTCCCGGAGTTTACTCAAACTCATGTCCATCGAGTCAGGATGCCATCCAGCCAACTCATCCTCTGTCATCGCCTTCTCCTCCTGCCCCCAGTCCCTCCCAGCATCAGGGTCTTTTCCAATAAGTTAGCTCTTTGCATCATGTGGCCAAAGTATTGGAATTTCAACTTCAGCATCAGTCCTTCCAATGACCACCCAGGACTGATCTTCTTTAGGATGGACTGGTTGGATCTCCTTGCAGTCCAAGGGACTCTCAAGAGTCTTCTCCAACACCACAGTTCAAAAGCATCAATTCTTCAGCACTCAGCTTTCTTCACAGTCCAACTCTCACATTCATACATGACTACTGGAAAAACCATAGCCTTGGCTAGACGGACCTTTGTTGGCAAAGTAATGTCTCTGATTTTTAATATGCTATCTAGGTTGGTCATAACTTTCCTTCCAAGGAGTAAGCGTCTTTTAATTTCATGGCTGCAGTCACCATCTGCAGTGATTTTGGAACCCCCAAAAGTAAACTCTGCCACTGTTTCCACTGTTTCCCCGTCTATTTCCCATGAAGTGATGGGACCAGATGCCATGATCTTAGTTTTCTGAATGTTGAGCTTTAAGCCAACTTTTTCACTCTCATCAAGAGGTTTTCTAGTTCTTCTTCACTTTCTGCCATAAGGGTTGTGTCATCTGCATATCTAAAGTTATTGATATTTCTCCCAGCAATCTTGACTCAAAATTGTATAGTAGTTTGAGCATTCTTTGGGATTGGGATGAAAAACTGGTCTTTTCCAGTCCTGTGGCCACTGCTGAGTTTTCCAAATTTGCTGGCATATTGAATGCAGCACTTTCACATCATCATCTTTCAGGATTTGAAATAGCTCAACTGGAATTCCATCACTTCCACTAGCTTTGTTCACACACACACACCCTCTTTGTTCTAGACCTACAATGAAACTCAAGTTTGGAGTAAAGTCTTTCTTTTCTCTACAGATGACTGCTCTGAAACAGCTCTTGGTCTGTTACTGGATCTTACTTGGTCTGTTACTGGATCTTACTCTTGGATCTGTTACTGGGGACTGAATGCTTAACCATGGACCATAAAGTTGTCATGTACCTGAGCTGCCCACCATACATTAGGGCTTATGTGACACACCAAGCCAGAATGTTGAATGTGACTGTGCACAGCAACACTCCATCATCAAATGGAAGTAATATATAGTGGCTGGGCCAAAGTAGGCCCTGAGGCACAAGTTAATTACATGAAGAAGCAACTCAAATGGCCATTTTCCCTAGTCTTGCTATATTAACTTCTCCCTTCCAGTTTGTATCTATGGCTTCCTGAGGACTTCCCTACATGGATCAAGGCTGACTGTTCAATTTGCTAGCAACAGAGACCAACACTGAATTCCTGATATGGCGTTGTCAGCTACAAATTGGCACTTGCTATGGATGCTTGCCATCTACCTCTACAAGGATTAAATCATGGGCTGCTGTAGCTGATTTCTTCAGCACCTCCTGAAAAGAGTTCAGGGTGGAGAACTCTGAGGAACTCTGCTCGGGGCGGGGGGTGGTGGGGGTGAGACGGGGAACTGGCAGAATACCTTTTCAGGTAGTTCAGTTCAGTTGCTCAGTCATGCCCTCTTGCAACCCCATGGACTGCAGCACGCCAGGTTTCCCTGTCCATCACCAGCTCCCAGAGCTTGCTCAAACTCATGTCCATTGAGTCAGTGATGCCATCCAATCACTTCATCCCCTGTTTACCCCTTCTCCTCCCACCTTCAACCTTTCCCAGCATCAGGGTCTTTTTCAATGAGTCAGTTCTTTGCATCAGTATTGGAGTTTCAACTTCAGCATCAGTCCTTCCAATGAATATTAAGACTGATTTCCTTTAGGACTGACTGGTTGGATTTCCTTGCAGTCCAAGGGACTCTCAAGAGTCTTCAATACCATAGTTCAAAAGCATCAATTCGTCGGCACTCAGCTTTCTTTACAATCCAACTCTCACATCCATATATGACTAATGGAAAAACCATAGCTTTGACTAAACGGACTTTTGTTGGCAAAGTAATGTCTCTGCTGTTTCATATGCTGTCTATGTTGGTCATAGTTTTTCTTCCAAGGAGCAAGCTTCTTTTCATTTCATGGCTGCAGTCACCATTTGCAGTGAATTTGGAGCCCAAAAATATCAAGTCTCTCACTGTTTCCATTATTTCTCCATCTATTTGCCATGAAGTGATGGGACCAGATGCCATGATCTTAATTTTCTGAATGTTGAGCTTTAAGCCAACTTTTCACCCAACTCTTTCACTTTCATCAAGAGCTCTTCAGTTCTTCACTTTCTGCCATAAGATTGGTATCATCTGCATAGCTGAGGTTACTGATGTTTCTCCCAGCAATCTTGATTCCAACTTGTACTTCCTCCAGCCCAGCATTTCGCATGATGTACTCTGCATATAAGTTAAATAAGCAGGGAGACAACAAACAGCCTTGACACACTCCTTTTCCTATTTGGAACCAGTCTGTTGCTCCATGTCCAGTTATAACTGTTGCTTCTCGACCTGCATACAGATTTCTCAGGAGGCAGGTAAGGTGGTCTGGAATTCCCATCTCTTTAAGAATTTTCCACAGTTTATTGTGATACACACAGTCAGAGGCTTTGGCATAATCAATAAAGCAGAAGTAGATGTTCTGGAACGCTCGTGTTTTTTCTGATGATCCAATGGATGTTGGCAATTTGATCTCTGGTTCCTATGTCTTTTCTAAATCCAGCTTGAACATCTGGAAGTTCATGATTCATGTACTATTGAAGCCAGGCTTGGAGAATTTTGAGCATTACTCCACTAGCATGTGAGATGAGTGCAATTGTGCGGTAGTTTGAGCATTCTTTGGCATTGCCTTTCTTTGGGATTGGAATGAAACCTGACCTTTTCCAGTTCTATGGCCACTGCTGAATTTTCCAAATTTGCTGGCATATTGAGTGCAGCACTTCCACAGCATCATCTTTTAGGACTTGAAATAGCTCAACTGGAATTCCATCACCTCCACTAGCTTTGTTCGTAGTGATGCTTCCTAAGGTCCACTTGGCTTCACATTCCAGGATGTCTGGCTCTAGGTGAGTGACCACACCATCGTGGTTATCTGGGTTGTGAAGATCTTTTTTGTGTAGTTTTTCTGTGTATTCTTGCCACCTCTTCTTAATATCTTCTGCTCCTGTTAGATCCACACCATTTCTGTCCTTTATTGAGATCATCTTTGCATGAAATGTTCCCTTTGTATTTTATTTATCTAATATTCTTGAAGACCATCTCTAGTCTTTCTCATTCTGTTTTTTCCTCTATTTCTTTGCATTGGTCACTGAGGAAGGCTTTCTTATCTCTCCTTGCTATTCTTTGGAAATCTGCATTCAGATGGGTATATCTTTCCTTTTTTCCTTTGCCTTTAGCTTTTCTCCTTTTCTCAGCTATTTATAGGGCCTCCTCAGACAACCATTTTGCCTTTTTGCATTTCTTTTTCTTGGGGATGGTCTTGATCACTGCTTCTTATACAATATCACAAACCTCCATCCGTAGTTCTTCAGGCACTCTGTCTGTCAGATCTAATCCCTTATAGATCTAATCTATAGTTAGGAGCTGATTTTATAAACCCAATTCTTGTATCTCCTCATATCTAGAAAAGCACTGAAATCCTTCATGGTGATGAGTATTACTTGTGACTCTCAAAAGTATCACAAGACTAGTAGAAATCTTCTGGGAGAATATGTACTTGATTGCATGTATTCTCCCTTCACCAAAATCACATATATACTGACCTTTCCCCCTTGCCTCTTTGGATCAGTTTCTCAGAGTTATCTGAGATGCTGTCTTCTGGGTTGCAGTCCTCATTTTGCCCCAGATATCTTACTTTGCAACTTAACTTGCAACTCTCATATTGTGCATTTTAAAAAATATTCACAGTTTTATGGCAACCAAGAAGAAGGGACTCGGAGTGGACTTCTCTCTTTCACCTGAACTCTATGAGGAACTGGAGTCTTGATACCAGTAGAGGCCCTGTGTCCACCCATCTCCTCAGAGAGTCCTGAATTTAGTAAGTCTGTCCTGGTTCTCAAGTTTCCCATATTGGTTGATGATCTTGAGTTTTATTTGGTGGTAGAGCATGTATCTGTCCCCTCCCTGCTGAAAGATACTCTGGTGGGAGGGTGAGGGAGGAGTTGAAAGTTACACAAAGAATCTGCCTGCATTGCAGGAGACCAAGTTTCAATTATGGGTCAGGAAGACCCCCTGGAGAAGGAAATGGCAACCCACTCCAGCATTTCTTGCGTGAGAAATCCCATGGATAGTGAAGCCTGACAGACTACAGTCCACGGGGTTGCAACGAGTCAGACTTAACTGAGCCACTAACACTCACACTCACCCAGTGGAAAGACACTGGGGTGGCAAAGGTGGGGGCTGGCTGAAAGATACTGGGTGATACCCACCCAGTGGCAAGGTGCTAGGTGGGGCTTTGCTGAAAGATACTGAGGCTTCTCAGTTGTAGGAAACTGAGTGGTCTGTGCTGAGTGGTTAGGTAAGAGGTTGATCTGATGCTTTTATAAGGGGCATTAGAAAGCCCATCTCTAAATAATACCCCAGCCAGGGTTATAAATAAATGAAACTTACACTTGCAAGTACCACCTTAATTGGGGAAATTATACTAAAGGAGACCTCATCTTAAAATGACAAAATTAGGTTTTCTTGATATTCTAAAATTGATACTTTATGAGCACACAGTTAAACAAGCTGGCTACAATATCAAACAGACTGAATTGAGTGCTTGTTTTGATTGGTATCTAGAAGCTTCTCTTGAGACTATGCTTCTCTCATAGCTCAGTTGGTGAAGAATTCACCTGCAATGCAGGAGACCCCAATTCAATTTCTGGGATAGGAAGATCTGCTCGAGAAGGGATAGGCTACCCAGTTCAGTATTCTCAGGCTTCTCTGGTGGTTCAGCTGGTAAGGAATCTGCTCGCAATGCAGAAGACCTGGGTTTGATCCCTGGGTTGGGAAGATTCCCTGAAGAAGGGAAAGGCTACCCACTCCAGTATTATGGCCTGGAGAATTCCAAGGACTGTATAGTCCATGGAGTTGCAAAGACACGACTGAGTGACTTTCACTTTCACTTGAAACTTCTCAAGACTGTATTAAAACAAACAGAAAAAAGGCTGCCAGCACTCTGTCACTGACTCTGTCTTTCCCTCTATGTTATCCTCTTCTATTTGAATTATTTGGCCAGATGCTACCTCTTTTTCTTTTTCAATTCGTTCTCCTCCTACTGCTCCCCTTTCTCCAACAAAGGATAATTAAAAAAGAAAAAAACCATCAGAAGTTACCATAGTTCCCTGCAGGAGCTGCACACCCAGGACATGAGCAGAACTTAGCCTTGTCTAAGGAATTTCCCAATCCAAGTCAGGACCTATTGGGATTTGCTGAGGAAATCAAGCTAACCATCTGGTCCTATTAGCCTGGGTTTTCAGATCTGTGTCAATTAATAAAGCTGTTAGTTTCTGAAAAGAAAGAAAAGGAATGAATAAAGAAAGCAGGGTGGAAACATCCCTTAGTGGATCTTGAATCTGAGGCTTATACTTAATGCAAGGATTTACCTCAAAAATTGCTCAAATTTATCCTAGAGTTTTCCCCCAAAACCTTAGACTGAATAATTCAACAATCAAAAGATTGAATGAGTCTATTCTGGACTATTATGAAAAGTTTGGAAAAAAAGGTTCTGAGAGTATAAGTTCTAATTCAGGTGACTCAGTGGTAAAGAATCTGCCTGCAAAGCTGGAGATCTGGGTTCAATCCCTGGGTCAGGAAGATCCCTTGGGGAAGGAAATGGCAACCCACTCCAATATCCTTGCCTGGAAAGTTCCATGGGTAGAACAGCCTGTCAGACTACAGTCTATTGGGTTGCAAAGAGTTGGATGCAACTTAGCGACTAAAAGACAACAATGGGAGAACCTGAGTTTCACTCCTTATACTTTGAGACCAGAATGCTCATGATCACTTATCTAGATCGTCTCTAATTCCTGAAACTGGTGGAAAAAAAACGAACAAACAAGAATTGAAGCTAGATATTTTGTTGTGTTTGTCTGAAGAAAGCTAGTGGAGGTGATGGAATTCCAGTTGAACTATTTCAAATCCTAAAAGATGATGCTGTGAAAGTGCTGCACTCAATATGCCAGCAAAGTTGGAAAACTCAGCAGTGACCACAGAACTGGAAAAAGTCAAGTTTCATTCCAATCCCAAAGAAAGGCAATCCCAAAGAATACTCAAACTACTGCACAATTGCACTCATCTCACATGCTGGCAAAGTAATGCTCAAAATTCTCCAAACCAGGATTCAGCAATACGAGAACCATGAACTTCCAGATGTTCAAGCTGGTTTTAGAAAAGGCAGAGGAACCAGAGATCAAATTGCCAACATCTGCTAGATCATCAAAAAAGCAAGAGAGTTCCAGAAAAACATCTATTTCTGCTTTATTGACTATGCCAAAGCCTTTGACTATGTGGATCACAATAAACTGTGGAAAATTCTGAAAGAGATGGGCATACCAGACCACCTGACCTGCCTCTTGAGAAACCTATATGCAGGTCAGGAAGCAACAATTATAACTGGACATGGAACAACAGACTGGTTCCAAATAGGAAATGGAGTGTGTCAAGGCTGTATATTGTCACCCTGCTTATTTAGCTTATATACAGAATACATCATGAGAAGCACTGGGCTGGATGAAGCAAAAGCTAGAATCAAGATTTCTGGGAGAAATATCAATAACCTCAGATATGCAGATGATACCACCCTTATGGCAGAAAGTGAAGAGGAACTAAAAAGCCTCTTGATGAAAGTGAAAGAGGAGAGTGAAAAAGTTGGCTCAAAGCTCAACATTCAGAAAACTAAGATCATGGCATCCGGTGCCATCACTTCATTGCAAAAAGATGGGGAAACAGTGGAAACAGTGGCAGACTTTATTTTTTTGGGCTCCAAAATCACTGCAGATGGTGATTACAGCCATGAAATTAAAGGACGTCTACTCCTTGGAAGAAAAGTTATGACCAACCTAGACAGCATATTAAAAAGCAGAGACATTACCTTGCCAACAAAAGTCCATCTAGTCAAAGCTATGGTTTTTCCATTAGTCATGTATGGATGTGAGAGTTGGACTATAAAGAAAGCTGAGTGCCAAAGAATTGATGCTTTTGAACTGTGGTGTTGGAGAAGATTCTTGAGAGTGCAAGGAGATCCAACCACTCAGTCCTAAAGGAAATCAGTCCTGAATGTTCAGTGGAAGGACTGATGTTGAAGCTGAAACTCCAATACTTTGGCCACCTGATGCAAAGAGCTGACTCATTTGAAAAGATCCTGATCCTGGGAACAATTGAAGGCAGGAGGAGAAGGGGATCACAGAGGATGAGATGGTTGGATGGCATCACCGTCTCAATGGACATGAGTTTGAGTAAACTCTGGGAGTTGGTGATAGACAGGGAAGCCTAGGGTGCTATAGTCCATGGGGTCACAGAGTCAGACATGACTGAGCAACTGAATTGAACTGAATGCATGTCTCAGTATGTGTCTTTCTTTGTCTTTGATAGAACTGATGAGATTAATTTGCCTATGAGCTCTAATCTAATTGGCCTAAAGGAAAGAAAGCATTTACAAATCAAGCAATTCTAAATACAAGAAGAATTAAGCTAAATGAATTTCAGGTTCATGTGAATTGGGAAATATTCAATATTAAATTAGTACCTAGTATTAGTGTTTAAGTTTGTTAATCTAACTAATATAGACATGTTTTAGAGTTATTCATATAATAATCAGTATAATACTTTCATTGTGCCTGAGTTTAATATAAGCTAAATAAGATCTTATTATATGCTGTAAATTTGTCAGCAAGGAAATTAATTCAATGTGAAGAATCTTTTAAGGAAAGAAAATATAAAAGAGATAAGAGCCTTAGATAAACTCTATTAAGAATAATTATATGTTAGGAATGTCTATTTATTTTAGTATCTCCAGATATTTGACAATTATATATTTGATAATTGAGTTGTGCTAAATTAAGTGATGGAAATTTATCAAATAACTAGGTCATTCTCAAATAAAATAAAGTACTGAAAGAATTACTAAACACTGGCTTCATCTTACTGAGAAACTAAAAATATTTTGGCCTATTAATGATTATTAAAGAAACAAGATGGTGGACTAGAAGGACGTGCACTCATCTTCTGCTGCAAGAACTCCAAAATCACAACTCGATACTGAACAATCATCCACAGGACACTGTTGGATCCCACCAAAAAAAAAACAAAACAAAAACAAAAACACACATCCAGGGGTAAAGGAGAAGCCCCAACAAGACGGTAGGAGTGTTGAAATCATGCTTGGAATTGTAAACTACAAATTGGCACTTACCAAGAGCATTGCCAACGACTGAACAACAATGGCATTTGCGCACCAGGACCCAGAGGCCCCATAGAGACTGAGCCAGCGTTGCCTTTGAGTGTTCGAGTGTCTCCTGCACGGGTCACCAGTGACCTGCCGTGGGGACAGGGGCTCTGGCTGCAGCAGACCTGGGTCACACAGCCTGTGGCAGAAGCCCTGTTGGAGGAGGTCACCATTAGCCCCACCATGGAGCCATCGAGCAGACAATCCACAGACTGCAGAACAACTACGCCAAATAAATTCTCTCACTGTTAAGAAAGTTCTAGGACCTGCAACAGATTTCCCAACCTGGGGATCCAGCAAGGGACTGAGAAACCCCAGCGAATTTGACTTTGGAGGCCAGTGGGAAACTGAGCCAACTTGTCTGTGGCTAGGAGTCTCGGTGGCCTTGGGCCAAACAACAGTGAGGGAACACAGACCAACTCAAGGTTTGGATTAAAGATTTACTGAGTATGGCCCTGCCCATTAGAACAAGACCCAGTTTCCCCCACAATCAGTCTCTCCCATCAGGAAGCTTCCATAAGCCCTTTATCCTTATTCATCAGAAGACAGACAGAATGAAAACCACAATTACAGAAAACTAGCCAATCTAATCACATGGACCACAGCCTCGTCTAACTATGAGCCATGCCGCGTAGGGCCACCCAAGACAGACGGGACATGGTGGAGAGTTCTGGAAAACCATAGTCCACTGGACAAGGGAATGGCAAACCACTTCAGCATTCTTGCCTGGAGAACCCCATGAACAGAATGAAAAGGCAAAAAGATATGACACTGAAAGATGAACTCTCCAGTTCGGTAGGTGCCCAATATGCTGCTGGAGATCAGTGGAGAAATAACTCCAGAAATAATGAAAAGATGGAGCCAAAGTGAAAACAGCACCCAGTTTTGGATGTGACTGATGATGGAAGTAAAGTCTGATACTGTAAAGAACAATACTGCATAGGAACCTAGAATGTTAGGTCCATGAATTGAGGTAAATTGGAAATGGTCAAACAGGAGATTGCAAGAGTGAACATTGCTATTTTAGGAACCAGGGAACTAAAATAAACTGGAATGGGTGAATTTCATTCAGATGGCCATTATATCTATTACTGTGGGCTAGAATCCCTTAGAAGAAATGGAGTAGCCCTCATGATCAATAAGAGTCTGAAATGCAGTACATGAGTGCAATCTCAAAAATGACAGAATGATCTCTGTACGTTTCCAAGACAAACCATTCAATATCACAGTAATCCAAGTCTATGACCCAAGCACTAATTCTGAAGATGCTGAAGTTGAATGGTTTTATGAAGACGTACAAGACCTTCTAGATCTAACACCAAAAAAAGATGTCCTTTTCATCATAGGGGACTGGAATGCAAAAGTAGGAAGTCAAGAGATACCTGGAGTAACAAGAAGTTTGGCCTTGATACAGAATGAAGCAGGGCAAAGCTAACAGTTTTGCCAAGAGAACGCACTGGTCATAGCAAGCACCCTTTTCCAACAAGACAAAAGAAGCTTCTACTCATGGACATTACCAGATGGTCAATACTGAAATCAGATTGATTATATTCTTTGCAGCTGAAGATGGAGAAGCTCTATACAGTCAGCAAAAACAAGACTGGGAGCCAACTGTGGCTCAGATCATGAACTCCTTATTGCCAAATTCAGACTTAAATTGAAGAAAGTATGGGAAACCACTAGAACATTCAGGTATGACCTAAATAAAATCCTTCATGATTATACAGGGGAAGTGAGAAACAGATTCAAGGAATTAGATTTGATAGACAGAGTAACTGAAGAACTATGGATGGAGGTTCAAGACATTGTATAGGAGGCAGGGATCAAGACCATCCCCATGGAAAAGAAATGTAAAAAGACATAATGGTTGTCCTAGAAGGCCTTACAAATAGCTGAGAGAAGAAGAGAAGTGAAAGGCAAAAGAGAAAAGGCAAGATATGCCCATCTGAATGCAGAGTTCCAAAGATCAGCAAGGAGAGATAAGAAAGCCTTCCTCAGTGAACAATGCAAAGAAATAGAGGAAAATAATAGAATGGGAGAGACTAGAGATGTCTTCAAGAAAATTAGAGATATCAAGGCAACATTTCATGCAAAGACGGGCCCAAAAAAGGACAGAAATGGTATGGACCTAACAGAAGCAGATGATATTAAGAAGAGGTGGCAAGAATACACAGAAGAACTATACAAAAAAACATCTTCATGAATCAGATAACCATGATGGTGTGATCACTCACCTAGAGCCAGGCATCCTGGAATTCAAAGTCAAGTGAACTTTAAAAGCATCACTATAAAAAAAAAAAAAAAAAACTAGTGGAGGTGATGGAATTCCACCTGAGCTATTTCAAATCCTGAAGGATGATGCTGTGAAAGTGCTGCACTCAATATGTCAGCAAATTTGGAAAACTCAGCAGTGGCCACAGGACTGGAAAAGGTCAGTTTTCATTCCAATCCCAAAGAAAGGCAATGCCAAAGAATGTTCAACTACAACACAATTGCACTCATCTCACACTCTAGCAAAGTAATGCTCAAAATTCTCCAAGCCAGGCTTCAACAGTACATGAATGGAGAACTTCCAGATGTTCAAACTGGATTTAGAAAAGATATAGGCACCAGAGACCAAATTGCCAACATCCATTGGATCATCAAAAAAGCAACAGAGTTCCAGAAAAACATTTACTTCTGTTTTATTGACTATACCAATGCCTTTGACTGTGTGGATGACAGCAAACTGTGGAAAGATGGGAATCCCAGACCACCTTACCTGCCTCCTGAGAAATCTATTTGCAGATCGAGAAGCAGCAGTTAGAACTGGACATGGAACAACAGACTGGTTCCAAATTGGGAAAGAGTACGTCAAGACTGTATATTGTCATCCTGCTTATTTAACTTAGATGCAGAGTAGTCATGTGAAGTTCCAAGCTGGATAAATCACAAGCTGAAATCAAGATTTCCAGGAGAAATATCAATAACCTCAGATATGCAGATGACACCACCCTTATAGTAGAAAGCAAGGAGGAACCAAAGAGCCTCTTGATGAAAGTGAAAGAGGAGAGTGAAAAAGTTGACTTAAAACTCAACATTCAGAAAACTAAGGTCATGGCATCTGGCCCCATCACTTCATGGTGAATAGATGGGGAAAGAATGGAAACAGTATCAGACTTTATTTTTTGGGGCTCCAAAATCACTGCAAATGGTGACTGCAGCCATGAAGTTAAAAGATGCTTGCCTCTTGCAAGGAAAGCTGTGACCAACCTAGACAGTATATTAAGAAGCAGAGACATTACTTTGCTGACAAAGGTCTCCCTAGTCAAAGCTATGGTTTTTCCAGGACTCATGTATGGATGTGAGAGTTGCACCATAAAGAAGGCTGAGTGTCAAAGAATTGACGCTTTTGAAATCTGGTGTAGGAGTCTTGAGTGTCCCTTAGACAGCAAGGAGATCCAACCAGTCCATCCTAAAGGAAATCAGTCCTGACTATTCATTGGAAGGACTGATGCTGAAGCTGAAACTCCAATAATTTGACCACCTGATGTGACGAACTGACTCATTGGAAAAGACCCTGATTCTGAGAAATGCTGAAGGTACGAGGAGAAGGGGATGACAAAGGATGAAATGGTTGGATGGCATCACCGACTTGATGCACATGAGTTTGAACAAGCTTCAGGAGTTGGTGATGAACAGGGAAGCCTGGCATGCTGTTGTCCATGGGGTCTCAAAGAGTCACACATGACTGAGTGACTGAACTGAACTGGACTGAACATTGGCCTCCTAAAATGAATTATGAGGGGTGCTACTTTTTTATTTTATGAAAGAGTTTATAAGGAATTACTCATTTCTCCTTCACAGGCCTTGAGTTTGCCTTTTTTGGAAGGTCTTTAAAGTAGAAATTAAATTTCTTTGGTTCAGTTCCATTCAGTCGCTCAGTTGTATCTGACTCCTTGTGACCCCATGGGCTGCAACACGCCAGGTCTCCCTGTCCATCACCAACTCCTGGAGTTTACTCAAACTCATGTCCTTTGAGTCGGTGATGCCATCCAACCATCTGATCCTCTGTAATCTCCTTCTCCAACCACCTTCAATCTTTCCCAACATCAGAGTCTTTTCAAATGAGTTAGTTCTTCACATTAGGTGGCCAAAGTTTTTGAGTTTGAGCTTAGCATCAGTCCTTTCTGTAAATATTCAGGACTGATCTCCTTTAGGATGGACTGGTTGGATCTCCTTGCAGTCCAAGGGACTCTCAACAGTCTTTTCCAACACCACAGTTCAAAAACATCAACTCTTCAGTGCTCAGCTTTCTTTATAGTTCAACTCTCAAATCCGTACATGACTAATGGAAAAACCATATCCTTGACTAGATGGACCTTTGTCGGCAAGGTAATGTCTCTGCTTTTTAATATGCTGTCTAGGTTGGTCATAGCTTCTCTTCCAAGGAGCAAGCATCTTTTAATTTCATGGCTGCAATCACCATTTGCAGTGATTTTGGAGACCAAAAATATAATGTCTGTCACTGTTTCCACTGTTTCCCCATCTATTTGCCATGAAGTGATGGGACCAGATGCCATGATCTTAGTTTTCTGAATGTTGAGTTTTAAGTCAACTTTTTCACTCTCCTCTTTCACTTTCATCAAGAGGCTCTTTAGTTCCTTTTCACTTTTTGCCATAAGGGTGGTGTAATTTGCATATCTGAGGTTATTGATATTTCTCCCAGAAATCTTGATTCCAGCTTGTGTTTCATCCAGCCTGGCGTTTCTCATGATGTACTTTGCATAGAAGTTAAATAAGCAGGGTGACAACATACAGCCTTGATGTACTCCTTTTCCTATTTGGAACCAGTCTGTTGTTCCATGTCCAGTTCTAACTGTTGCTTCCTGACCTGCATACAGATTTCTCTGAATACAGATTTCTGCATACCAAATTTATCTGATATATATACATAAAATATTTAGATAATCTATTTCCTCTTGATTTAATTTTGGTTGGTTGTGGCTTTTCAGAAATCGGTCCATTTCATCTAAATTACTAAACTTGTGTTCATGAGTTGTTCATAGTATCCCGTTATCATCCTTCTGATATCTTTAAATCCAGCACCACTCCAGCTGCACATTGGTAGTTTGTTTCTTCCATCTTTTTTCTTGGTCAACTTGGGATTTTCCAGGCAAGAATACTGTAGTGGATTGTCATTTCCTCCTCCAGGGGATCTCTCCCACCCACTGAAACCTGCATTTTATGCAGATTCTTTATCCACTGAGCCATCAGGGAAACCCATGGAAAGACTAAACACTAGCAAGTCTCAAACTAAACTGTAAAAGCTCTGCTTTTACCTGCAGTCTTATGCAGGTTAACAAATTTTGAAACAAGTTTTGGGATGTGCATTTTCCAGAGTATCCCAAAGTGAGCAAGTATAATGGATGTTGGCCATGGTGGGGAAAGGTGGGACTTGGGGGAGAGGAAGGAGACTTTTAAGGAGATTTTTGCCTATGTGTCAGGCTGTAAGAAGTGAAGTTTAGAGAACAGACTGAGAATATCATTTCAGGTGAGTGTTTCTAAGCATTGTTGGAATCTGATTTGAAAACAACGCTTCTAATAACATTTAAAATTTCTTTATGTTATGCCAAAAGTTTGTAAACTAATTAAGGTGCTGCTTCATGTAGGAGATTTGAGGCCCAGTGGGTTGATGTATTGAGCCTTATCCATTATTTCAGTCTGAAGGGCCAGAGTTCACAGAGCTGCCATCCATATCTCCCTCACATTGAATATCTGCATCAAGAACCATTCCAATTAAAAGGGCAGGAATCTCCCTAGTAGCTGTTTACCAGGTTTCTCACAGCCTGGGAAGTAAACATCTGATACCTGGCCTGAGAAGCCATAACTCTCTTTCACCCACAGCTCCATGTTTTACAGATCCCTATGTGTTTATTCACAATGTTCCTGGTTGGGTGGATCTGAGTTTAAACTGTTGACAGGAAATAATGCCTTTTGGCCTGATATCCCAAGTTCATCCAGAGCCTGGAAACTCCAGTCATTATTTCCCAGGTTGGTTTACTCTCCCTATAAATGAGTATAATGTCTTTATTCATAAAGGACCCACTGCCTCAAAATAGCTGCAGCTTGAATTGACATCCTTAATAAACACCCAATCCGGCGGAAATGGGCCTCTCACCCCTGGAGGCTCTTAGTGACCTCTTGGTGCCTTCAACCACTAGTTACCCAGGGTGGACAAACAAATACCCTGGACTCACCATTAGGGCCACAGGAAGCTTCAAGCTCACAGATCTTTGTGCACATGTAATTAGCTGGTGAAAGCTGTAGCACATATTCTTAAGCCCTGCTCAAGAAACAGCTTGGGAGAATTGGCCTTAAAGAGCTTCTTTAAACTCAAGGATGGAAACTGCCTAATGAAATCAATAGGTCTTTTGTGTGGTAGGAAAAGAAAGCAGTCAGGCCCTGAGATGCTCACTGCTGTCCTGCTTGCTGGATGTGGCAGGGAGCTTCCCAGCCTGCTGTGGAAGGAGGGCCACACTCAACTGGAGCCCCTAGCTGACCAAGCCCAGGACTTGCTACTGGATCCGGCACTGGTGTCTGAGCCACACCTACCTCATGCAGCCTGAGCTTGGCCTGGCTCTACTGGGAATGGTGCCCGCTAACTTCAGAGCCAAACCTCCATTCCCTTGTCCTGTCCCCTGTGCTGGTTATCTCTGTTTTCATAGACAAGTAAGGATTGGAGAACCTTCTGGGCTGCTGAAGTGAACCTGATCTATTGCTGCCAACCTTAGACAAAATGGCCACTAGCTTTAGCTGTGATTAAATGATCGTTCAACAAAGGGGCAGGCAGGCATGGCTCCCTGAACCGGCCCTGCTGTGCTAGCTGTAAGGACAACTTTCCCTTCTGTTCAAAGCTTGCTGACCAGGGAGTGTCTTTGTGTTCACTGGTACTATCTAGATACTGGTTATTGGCTTCAAAAGTGAGAGCATTTTCATTTGTTTTGTTTCCTACTTATTGTTGCTGTTCAGTCGCACAATCATGTCCAACTCTTTGCGACCCTGTGGACTTTGCAGTCTGTCAGGCCTCCCTGTCTCTCATCATCACCCAAGTTTGCCCAAGTTCATGACCATTACATCAGTGATGCCATTCAGCCATCTCATCCTCTGACATCCTCTTCTCCTTCTGCCCTCAATCTTTTCCAGCATCAGGGGCTTTTCCAATGAGTTGGCTGTTTGAATGAGATAACCAAAATAGCTTCCCTGGTAACTCAGCTGGTAAAGAATCTGCCTGCAATGCAGGAGACCCTGGTTTGATTCCTGGGTTGGGAAGATCTGCTAGAGAAGGAATAGGCTACCCACTCCCATATTCTTGGGCTTCCCTGGTGGCTCAGCTGGTAAAGAATCCACTTGCAATGTGGGAAACCTGGGTTTGATCCCTGGTTTGGGAAGATTCCCCTGGAGAAGGGAAAGACTACCCACTCCAGTTTTCTGGCCTGGAGAATTCCATGGACTATATAGTCCATGGGATTGCAAAGAGTCCGAAACGACTGAGTGACTTTCACTTTCAGCTTCAGTATCAGTCCTTCCAATGAGTATTCAGGGTTGATTTCCCTTAAGATAGACTGGTTTGATCTCCTTGATGTCCAAGGGACTCTCAGAAGTCTTCTCCAGCACCAGAGTTCAAAGGCATCCATTCTTTGTTGCTCTGCTTTCTTTATGGTCAAGTTCTCACAACCATATGTGATTACCGGGAAGACCATAGCCTTGACTCTCCAGACCTTTGTCAGCAGAGCAATGTCTCTGCTTTTCAGCACACTAGGCTTGTCATTACTTTCCTGCTGAGAAGCAATCATCTTCGAACTTGTGACTTCAGTCTCCATCCACAGTGATTTTAGAGCCCAAGAAGAGGAAGTCTGTGACTACTTTCACCTTTTCCCTTTCTATTTGCCATGAAGTAACGGGGCCAGATGCCATGATATTAGTTTTTTAAAATATTATTTTTAAGCCGGCTCTTTTACTCTCTTCCTTCATCCTCATCAACAGGCTCCTCAGTTCCTCTTTGCTTTCTGCCATTAGAGTGGTATCATCCGTATATCTGAGGTTGTGAACCTTTCTCCCACTTCTCTTGGTTCCAGCTTGTAACTCATCCAGCCTGGCATTGCTCATGGTGTGCTCAGCATATAGGTTAAATAAACATGGTGACAGCAGACAGCCCTGTTGAACTCCTTTCTCAATCCTGAACCAATCATTTGTTCCATACAGGGTTCTAACTGTTGCTTGACCCACATACAGGTTTCTCAGGAGACAGGTAAGATGGTCTGGTTTCCCATCTCTTTAAGAGCTTTCCACAGTTTGTTATGATCCACACAGTCAAAGGCTTAAGTGTAGTCAATGAAACAGAGGTAGATGTTTTTCTGGAATTTCCTTGCTTTATCTATGATCCAGCAAATGTTGGCAATTTGATCTCTGATTCCTCTGCCTTTGCTAAACCCAGCTTAGACATCTTCTACTTGGTTGTTGTTAAATCCAGGCTGTGGGCTGCCCTGCCTTTTTCAGCATCACAGGAAATGCTGTGGCCTGCTTGTAGGAATAAACACAAAAACAAACACAGGTAGGGGGGACATCCGAGGACACCTGAGATTAACTTGTGCCGATGACTAAGGGGAAGTGAGTTCTAACCCGTTCATCTCTGATGTGTGATGGGAAAGAGGCCTGGGCAGTGGGGTCAGTCATGCAGTGTGGCCCCTGGAGGCATAGGCCACCTCCCTAATTGGGCTCAGGAGACAGCAGTGCTGGAAGGGCTTATGGGATTCCTGCTACGCGTCTGGCATTGACCTGGGCAGGCCACCGAGCAGGCACCAGGTGGGGACAGTTGTCCATTGTTCAGCGGAGAGTGAGTCTGCCGGATTGGGTGTCCTGCAGGAGACAGGAGGCTAATCTCTGCCCACAGTGACTGGGGCACCTGAAGTCCTGTCAGTGCTCCCAGGTCTCAGCTGAATGACCTGACATTACTCACATCCCCTGGGCTCCCAGGCACCTGAGAGCAGAGAAGACGCGTGCTGATCATTAGACCGCAGGCTTCAGGGCTCTGCTTGTCCCAGGCAGGCTGCGCTCAGGTATGTCAGAACCTACTCCCGACACCCAGTGCAAGGGGGTGGTGGGACACACACACTAGTTCTAGGCCCGGTTTGCTTGGAGGAAAATTTTTACATCTGCCAATTGTGATAATTAAAGAGATAACCATAAAAACAATCCATGGTGGTTGGACTTTTTGCCAAAGAAAATGAAATTCATTCCAGGGCACCAACACCTCTCCGATAGAGAGGGCTAGGAGACAGTAGTGCTGGAAGGGCTTATGGGATTCCTGCACCGTCTTTGGAATCTGGCTCCAAAGACCATGGATCTTTTGTACAGTGGGAGTGTTTTGAAACTTTTCAGTAGTCCTTAGAGCCCAGATACAATGGCCAAAGTGCATGAACAGCACAGAAAACACTCAGCCTCCTGGACAGCAACTATGTCTTCCACAGGCAGGCCTAAGAGTCTTGGTTTGGGGATGTCATCTGAGGATTCCAGCAACACTCAAACCCTGACCCACACTCAAACACACACCCTGCCTCCCGCCTCCATGGGGCCACAGTTGACACTGCCAAATTAACTCTGAGTCCTAACAGATGCTTAGGTTTTATAATTGTTCCTGGACTCCAAACAGCCACTGGTTTGTCATCTTGCTCTAGATATCGCAGATTTTTGCCCGCAGAATAAGTTGTGTCTTCAATTCTCCACTCACTTGATGCTGCATGCCCCTCTTGGTCTCTGCCTCTCTATCAGGTTCACCCAAGTCTGTCTGGCTGGCCAGATGGAAACAAAAAAGCCCTGGGCCCATGCCCTCTGCCCACCCTGAAACCCAGAACCTCCTCCTTACCTCCTCCCTGTTCCTGTCCTGCTTATCCATCTCTGGTTTCTCTACCCACTGTTCAGATAGAATAATTGATATGGTCAGCCTGACTTTTGACCCTGGGGCTTATTCTAGGACTTGGTTTTGCTTTCACTCACTCCCTAGCTCTTTTCTTCATGACTGCCTTAGGGAAATTAAAATGGAGGTAGTCTTGTTCAGGTTTCAGAAGTAGGGGAGCAGGCCTCTGACTGACTTCTGACCTTGCCTGAACTACAGGCCTGCCTGCAAGTGCACCAACTGTCTCCAGCAAGTCAGCCAGCACTTTAGATAAGAAAAGGAGTGGGTCTTGAAATTTCTTAAACCCCTGGGGGCCTAGCCAGCCATCCCTCCCAAGCCCCAGGTGAAGCAAACATTATTGTAAAAGTTAAAGGAAAACCAGAGCTGTGTTTTTGTAGGCAAACTGATGATAATACCAATTTGTGGCCTGGGATTGTAAGCTGGAGCTCCCAGAGCTGCAAACTGAAATCTCATCCATGGAGTGCACACACTGCAGGGGACCCTTTCCCAAGTGGGACTCCAGATTGCTGTCATTTGGGAGTTCCCAGTACTGTTCAAGTCTGGGTGTAGGTTTCAGCCCAATTTGGTGATGTTATTTCTCTCAGTATGATACCGTTTACAACAGATTGGGACTCGAACCCAGCCAAAACCCTGATTGGGACTTAAACCCATGTGACTGGGACTTGAAACCACAGTACCTCGTTTCAGGACCTAATGAAGCTCAGGTTCTTAACATCTCATTGCTCAAGTGACAGGTAAGAAGTGTATTTATTTAGATACAGAGAGAAGAACACTCCACAGACAGAGTGTGGGCCATCGCAGAGGGTGAATGCGGCCCTGAAGTGTGGCATGGTTAGTTTTTATAGGCTGGGTAATTTAATATGTTAATGAGTGGGAGGATTATTCCAACTATTTTGGGGAAGGGGTGGAGAGTTCCAGGATTTGGGCCACTGACCATTCCTTGGTTTTTTAACAGTGCCTTGGAACTGTCATGGCATATCTGGGTGTGTCATTTCACTTGTTGATTGAGGATCAAGATCTAGTCTTGTCTGCCATCTTGGTCCCATTTGGTTCCAATCGGTTTATGCTGTGTCCTTGGGCTATGTCTTTCTTTCAAAAGTTTTGCCCTGCCCCTTTCCCTCCTGTCACAAATGGTTTGTATTTCTTTTCTTTTAATGACTGAAAGGTCGGGTATGTTGAGGCATGCCCCGGGAAAAAGTGCCGCAGACAAGTTCCGGAGGCTGGCTAAACTTCCAGGGAGCCCTTGGACACCCACCGCTGCTGTAGCCCGCGCTTTCTTCCTTATATAGAAAGACCTGGCCTGGGCGCTGGCCCGGGCTATAAAAACCTCTCCCCACCTCTCCTTCCTCGCAGACTCCCTTTGTCTCCTCGCTCACCCGCCCCTCCCCGGGAGATCTGCCCGAGAGCGCCCGCCCAATAAAGGCCTTTTACCACCGGTCCTTAGAGGCGGCTCTTTCTTCCCGCGGCGTTTTCTAACAATGACTGTATACTGAAATTAAATCACATAATCCTCTATTAAATAGTGAAATTATTTATCGTGTATCCAGCAAGTCGTTTCTTTTGTTAATAAATCCTTTGACTCTATGGCTGATTCATATCAATATATGACAAAACCCACTGAAAAATAAAAAATAAAAAAAGAAAAAAGAAAATAAATAAATAAATCCTTTGAAACTACAACAAAACTAAAACTTTTGCCAAAACACTGCCCTGGATCACTTATCTCCCCTTGTCTCCCCAAAGCCCCCATCTGTCCCCCACCTCTTTGGTCCCGCTTGATTCTCCCTTTAGGCAGGAAGACCAGATGTCTTCCCAGTTCCTTTTACTCTATATATTTGTTTCATTTTAGTTTACAAAAGGAATGATCATTGGAGAGATCGGTGGGACTAGTTTGAGACCTTACCCCTACAGCAGAATCATACTTTAAAGGGTCCTTGACCCATGCTAAATCCAATCCAGTAATGTACCTTGCCCCTCACTGAATGCATTTTCACTTTACTACATGAAAGTGGAGTTACTTTACACATGTAGACATGTTATTAACTGGGTAGGCTTTTAATGCATCGTGTGATGATCTCCGTTTTTGTAGTCTTCCTCCCTTATTTTGGAGCTGATAATTCCTCCCTGGCCCTTTACCTTGAGTGGCAACAGTTGGTAAATTCCCTGAGTTTGACCTTCACAGACATGAAGTCTCCAATGGAAATCACCTATCTTTGTGGTAAAGTGTAGACAGGTGCTGTACAAAATGTCCATGCAACAGTGGTGAATAAAGAGACAGAAAGTGCCTCCATTTCCTGGACCAGGTGAAAACTTGCCCTCCTCCCACACTCTCCCAAGTGCTCCATAAATTTAGCCCAGAAATCATCCTTTCCCTCTAGTAAGCTCACATCCTGCCATCCGCCTGGGACCTGGCTGTTTTGCCCTCAGGTCATTAAAACACACACACACCCTGTAACAAAACAATCTTGTTCCTACACCTGCTTCCAGCCACCGCCCTTCTTTCCTTTCCTTCACAGCGTTCATCTGAAGTTTGTCTTTCTGTGAATGAGTAGCTATTCCCCAGGCGTCACGAGGCTGCTCCTATCAAACACTGCCTTCTGATAAATGCCCACGCTCTTTCTGACTTCTCCATTATATTCCAATGCTCTACGTGTCAGGGTCTCCACAGCACCACACTGACTGTACAATGGCCTAATGTCCAGTAGGGTGAGGTTAGCTTTGATGACAGTGTTCAGAGTTGATCTGATCATTCAGATTCCTTTATTGTTTTATGTGAATTTTAGAATCTTAGAGGAGGGACAAGGTGGCAGAGTAGAAGGGCCTTGAACTCACCTCCTATGAGAACACCCAAATCACAACTAACTGCTGAACAACAACCAGTGAAAAAAGACTGGAATCTATCAAAGAAGATATTCTACAGCCAAAGACATAAAGAAGAAATGCAGTGGATGGTAGGAGGGGTGCACTTGTAATATAATCAATCCCATACCCCATGAGGTGGCAACCCACATACTAGAGAATTATTATATCACAGAAATTCTCCCACAGGAGTGAGAATTCTGAGCTCTATGTCAGGCTTCCTATCCTGGAGGACTGGCATTGGGAAGAGGAATCCCCAGAGCTTTTGGCTTTGAAGACCAGGGGGACATGATCACAGGAACTCCATAAGTTCAGTTCAGTTCAGTCACTCAGTTGTGTATGACTCTTTGAGACCCCATGAATCACAGCCCGTCAGGCCTCCCTGTCCATCACCAACTCCCGGAGTTTACTCAAACACATGTCCATCGAGTCGGTGATGCCATCTAGCCATCTTATCCTCTGTCATCCCCTTCTTCTCCTGCCCCCAATTCCTACCAGCATCAGGGTCTTTTCCAATGAGTCAACTCTTCGCATGAGGTGGCCAAAGTATTAGAGTTTCAGCTTCAGCATCAGTCCTTCCAAAGAACACCCAGAACTGATCTCCTTTAGTATGGACTGGTTGAATCTCCTTGCAGTCCAGGGAACTCTCAAGAGTCTTCTCCAACACCACAGTTCAAAAGCATCAATTTATCAGTGCTCAGCTTTCTTCACAGTCCAACTCTCACATTCATGCATGACCACTGGAAAAACCATAGCCTTGACTAGATGAACTTTCGTTGGAAAGTAATGTCTCTGCTTTTTACCACACTATCTAGGTTGGTCATAACTTTCCTTCCAAGGAGTAAGTGTCTTTTAATTTCATAGCTGCAGTTACCATCTGCAGTGACTTTGGAGCCCCCAAAATAAAGTTTGACACTGTTTCCACTGTTTCCCCATCTATTTGCCATGACGTGATGGAACCAGATGTCATGAGCTTAGTTTTCTCAATGTTGAGCTTTAAGCCAACTTTTTCACTCTCCTCTTTCACTTTCATCAAGAGGCTCTTTAGTTTCTTTTCACTCTCTGCCATAAGGGTGGTGTCATCTGCATATCTGAGGTTATTGATATTTCTCCTGGCAATCTTGATTCCAGCTTGTGCTTCCTCCAGCCCAGCATTTCTCATGATATACTCTGCATATAAGGTAAATAAGCAGGGTGACAATATACAGCCTTGACATACTCCTTTTCCTATTTGGAACCAGTCTGTTGTTCCATGTCCAGTTATAACTGTTGCTTCCTGACCTGCATATAGGTTTCTCAAGAGGCAGATCAGGTGGTCTGGTATGCCCATCTCTTTCAGAATTTTCCACAGTTTATTGTGATCCACACAGTCAAAGTCTTTGGCATAGTCAATAAAGCAGAAATAGATGTTTTTCTGGAACTCTCTTGCTTTTTCAATGATCCAGCAGATGTTGGCAATTTGATCTCTGGTTCCTCTGCCTTTTCTAAAACCACCTTGAACATCTGGAAGTTCACAGTTCACATATTGCTGAAGCCTGGCTTGGAGAATTTTGAGCATTACTTCACTAGCATGTGAGATGAGTGCAATTGTGCGGTAGTTTGAGCGTTCTTTGGGATTGCCTTTCTTAGGGATTGGAATGAAAACTGACCTTTTCCAGTTCTATGGCCACTGCTGAATTTTCCAAATTTGCTGGCATATTAAGTGCAGCACTTTCACAACATCATCCTTCAGGATTTGAAATAACTCAACTGGAATTCCATCAGCTCCACTAGCTTTGTTCGTAATGATGCTTTCTAAGGCCCACCTGACTTCATATTCCAGGATGTCTGGTTCTAGGTGAGTGGTCACGCCATCTTGATTATCTGGGTCGTGAAGATCTTTTTTGCACAGTCCTTCTGTACCACCTCTGTCCTTTATTGAACCTGTCTTTGCATGAAATGTTCCCTTGGTATCTTTAATTTTCTTGAAGAGATCACTAGTCTTTCCCATTCTGTTGTTTTCCTCTATTTCTTTGCATTGCTCATTGAGGAAGGCTTTCTTATCTCTCCTTGCTATTCTTTGGAACTCTGCATTCAAATGGGAATATCTTTCCTTTTCTCCCTTGCTTTTCACTTCTCTTCTTTTCACAATTATTTGTAAGGCCTCCTCAGACAGCCATTTTGCCTTTTTGCATTTCTTTTACATGGGAATGGTCTTGATCCCTGTCTCCTGTACAATGTCATGAACCTCCATCCATAGTTTATCAGGCATTCTATCAGATCTAGTCCCTTAAATCTATTTCTCACTTTCACTGTATAATCATAAGGGATTTGATTTAGGTCATACCTGAATGGTCTAGTGGTTTTCCCTACTTTCTTCAGTTTAAGTCTGAATTTGGCAATAAGGAGTTCATGATCTGAGCCACAGTCAGCTCCCAGTCTTGTTTTTGTGACTGTATAGAGCTTCTCCATCTTTGGCTGCAAAGAATATAATCAATCTGATTTCAGTGTTGACCATCTGGTGATGTCCATGTGTAGAGTCTTCTCTTGTATTATTGGAAGAGGTTGTTTGCTATGACCAGTGCATTCTCTTGGCAAAATTCTATTAGCTTTTGCCATGCTTCATTCCATACTCTAAGACCAAATTTGCCTGTTACTCCAGGTGTTTTTTGGCTTCCTACTTTTGCATTCCCATCCCCTATAATGAAAAGGACATCTTTTTTGGGGTGTTAGTTCTAATAGGTCTTGTAGGTTTTCATAGAACCATTCAATCAGCTTCTTCAGTGTTACTGGTTGGGGCATAGGCTTGGATTACCGTGATATTTAATGGTTTGTCTTGGAAACGAACAGAGATCATTCTGTCATTTTTGAGATGGCATCCAAGTACTGCATTTCGGACTCTTTTGTTGACCATGATGGCTATTCCATTTCTTCTAAGGGATTCCTGCCCACAGTAGTAGATATAATGGTCATCTGAGTTAAATTCACCCATTCCAGTTCATTTTAGTTCGCTGATTCCTAGAATGTCGACATTCACTCTTGCCATTTCCTATTTGACCACCTCCAATCTGCCTTGATTCATGGACCTAACATTCCAGGTTCCTATGTAATATTGCTCTTTACAGCCTCGGACCTTGCTTCTATCACCAGTCACATCCACAACTGGGTATTGTTTTTCTTTGGTGCCATCCCTTCATTTTTTCTGGAGTTACTTCTCCACTGATCTCTAGTAGCATATTGGGCACCTACCGACCTGGGGAGTTCCTCTTTCAGTACCCCATCATTCTGCCTTTTCATACTGTTCGTGGGGTTCTCAAGGCAAGAATACTGAAGTGGTTTGCCATTCCCTTCTCCAGTGGACCCCAGTCTGTCAGACCTCTCCACCATGACCCGACCGTCTTGGGTGGCCCCACACGGCATGGCTTAGTTTCACTGAGTTAGACAAGACTGTGGTCATGTGGTCAGATTGGCTAGTTTTCTGTGATTATGGTTTCAGTGTGTCTGCCCTCTGATGCTCTCTCGCAACACCTACCATCTTACTTGGGTTTCTCTTACCTTGGATGTGGGGTATCTCTTCACGGCTGCTCCAGCAAAGCACAGCCGCTGCTCCTTACCTTGGACAAGGGGTATCTCTTCACAGCCGCCCCTCCTGACCTTGAACGTGGAGTAGCTCCTCTTGGCCCTCCTGTGCCTGTGCAGCCGCTGCTCCTTGGACGTGGGATTGCTCCTCTCCGCTGCCGCCCCTGACCTCGGGCGTGAGGTAGCTCCTTTTGGCTGCCACCCCTGACCTCGGACGTGGGGTAACTCCTCTTGGCTGCTCCTGCACCATCGCAGCCTGGCGCTCTTGGTCGCTGCCCCTGACCTTGGACTCCATAGGACTGCAGAAAACAAAGACTTCACTCTTGAAGGGCACACACAAGGTCTTGTGTGCCCCGGGACCCAGGGCAAGAGCCGTGACTTCATAGTAGCCTGAGCCAGGCCTACCTGCTGGTCTTGGAGAGGACCTGGGGAGGCAGGGTGCCGTGTATGAACTCTCTGTTTTTCTCTTTCATGTCTTTCAGAGCTTTGTAACTATCTCCATAAGGTTGGAGCATTTTTGTTTATTTCTGGATGTTATATACGTGCTTTGCAGTTGTGAAATTTTATTTGCTTATTATTCTAAAATCTTTATTTATTTATTTGACTGTGTTGGGTCTTAGTTATGGCACCACGCAGGATCTTTCTTGGTGGAACACGGGCTCCAGAGCACATGGGCTCAGAAGCTGTGGCCTTCAGGGTCAGCTGTTTCGTGGCATGTGAGATCTCAGTTCCCTGACCAGGGATCAGCCTGCAGCACATGCCCTGCAAGGCAGATTCTCCACCACTGGACCATCAGGGAAGTCCATGCAAGTGTGAAATTTTTAATTTTACATTTCTAGTTATTTATTGCACATTTAAAGTGACATTGTTGATTTTTATAATTTTCCTTTGTATTCTTATACCGGGCTTCTCACGTGGCGCTAATGGTAAAGACCCCACCTGCCAATTCAGGCAACATAAGAGATGTGGCTTTAATCCCTGGGTTGGGAAGATCCCCTGGAGGAGGGCATGGTGACCCACTCCAGTATTCTTGCCTGGGGAATCCCGTGGATAGAGGAGCCTGGTGGGCTACGGTCCCTAGAGTCACAAAGAGTAGGACAGGACTGAAGCAATTTAGCATGTATTGTTATACCTCTTTTCACTGTTTTACTAATCCTATTATTTTATCTGTTGATCTTTTCTTTCTTTATGTAGATGATTATATCATTTATAATTCTGTGTAATTTTCTAGTTCTTATTCTTAGCTTATTGCATTATTTAGGAACTCCAGTACTATACAAAATAGTAGTGGCATTAATAGGCTTTTTTCATGTTTTTAACTATTAAATGTGCTGTTTCACTGTTAGATATATTGTGTGCAGTAGGTTTTGATAACTACCAATTTCTCATTTTCAAGACATTTCTTCCGATGTTTAGTCCTATGGGCTTGTTTGTGGATGGATTTTAAATTTTATTGAATGCTTTTTCTGTATGTTTTGAGAGATCCTACGATTTTTCTTCTTTAACATACTAATAAGATATATTATATTAATATCTACATTTATTCTCATGGCAGAGCTGTCTTTGCATTCCTAATATAAAGGCCTGACTTGGTCATGACAAACTACTATTTTAGTGCACTTCTGGATTATAATTGCTAATATTTTTTTTAGAACTTTTACAATTATATTCCTCAGTGAGATTAACTTGCAATTTTCTTTTCTTTTGGAAGTTATCTAGTTCTTATTTTATTCCGCATTATGTTTACCTCAAAAATAAATGATTTACTCATTTCCTATCATGTGAAATAACTTGTACAAATAGAGATTATCTGTTCTTTGACAACTTGATTAGAATATACCCTAAAAATTAGTAAGAAATTGTGGATTACCACTTGATTTTCTTAATTGTTATTGATTCATTTAAACTTTCCATCATTTGGGTCAATTTTAGCAATTTGAGGTCTATATTTTCTTTATTTTTTCAAAAGCTTTAACACATAGTTGTTCATAATATCTTTCTTGATTAAAATATTTTCTTTATCTGTAGTTATTTCTGTTTCTAATTGCCAGATTATTTTACTTTCTTTTTCAATCAATTAGTCCACTTAACGGAGAAGGCAATGGCAACCCACTCCAGTACTCTTGCCTGGAAAATCCCATGGAGGAGGAGCCCAGTAGGCTGTAGTCCATGGGGTCGCACATGACTGACATGACTGAGCGACTTCACTTTCACTTTTCACTTACATGCATTAGAGAAGGAAATGGCAATCCACTCCAGTGTTCTTGCCTGGAGAATCCCAGAGACAGCAGAGCCTGGTGGGCTGCCATATAAGGGGTCGCACAGAGTCAGACACGACTGAAGCAGCAGCAGTCCACTTAAATGACTCTTTAAAAATCTTATTAGTCTTTGCAAAGAACCTTTGATATTATTTATTATCTATGCTTCTCTCACCCTTATTTTATTTACTTAATTAATTTACGCCCCCTTTTTATTTTAAGTTCAATTTTTGGGGGTCTTATTTTTTTACTAAATATATTCAAACTGTAAAATTTCCTCTATTAACTTGGCTGTATCTCATATTTTTTGATAGTGAATAGTTTTATTTTCATTTTGTTGAAAAATTATAATTCTATTATGATTCCTTTTTAATCCATGGATTAAAATTATGAGTCTTATTTTTAAAGCATGAAATGTTTTTAGCTAACTTTTTTGTTGCTGTTGATTTCTAATTTTATTGTATCATGAAGAGGGGATATAGTCTGCATGATGTTGGATATTTGGAATGTGTTGATACTTTATTTTTGACCAGATGTGCAATCAATTTTTTATAACTATTCTATGTGTTTTTTCTTTGTTGGATGCAAAGTTATGTCAAATTTGTAATTGTTTTATTCGTTCTATATCCTATTGTATTTTTTGGTCTAGTTGGTATTTCAGTTTTTGAAAGTGTGCCAACATCTACCATAATTATGGATTTATTTTCCCCTGTAGGTGTATTGTTCATTTGTTAGTATTAAATGTAGTGCCTTGTTTGAATACTTTTACTTTGTTTTCTAAATTTTATTTTCTATGGTGTTATTTCTAATCTAGTTTTCCTTTTGTTCATATTTGTCCATTTTTTAATTAATCTTTTATTGAAGTATAATTGCTTTACAGAATTTTGTTGTTTTCTGTCAAAGCTCAACATGAATCAGCCATAGGTATACATATATCCCCTCCCTTTCAAACCTCCTTCCCATCTCCTGCCCCATCCCACCCCTCTAGATTGATACAGAGCCTCTGTTGAAGTTTCCTGAGCCATACAGCAAATTTCCTTTGGCTATATATTTTACATATATATGGTAATGTAAGTTTCCTTTTGTTACTCTTTCCATACATCTCATCCTCTTCTCCCGTCTTCCCATGTCCGTATGTCTGTTTCTCCATTCTGCCCTGTAACTAAATTCTTCAAAACCATTTTTCTAGATTCCATGTATATGCATTAGAATACAATATTCACACTTCTGTTTCTGACTAACTTCACTCAGTATAGTAGGTTCTATGTTCATCCACCTCATCAGAACTGACTCAAATGTGTTCCTTTTTATGGTTGAGTAATATTCCATTGCGTATATGTACCACAACTTCTTTATCCTTTCATTTGTCAGTAGACATCTAGGTTGCTTTCATGTTCTAGCTATCGTAAATAGGGCTACAATTAAAAGTGGGATACATGTGTCCCCATTTTAAGTTAACTTGAATTTCCATTCTTAAGTTGTAAGATTACCATAAGTGTTCTAGTTCTCGTCAGATATATATATTGTAAATGCTTTCTCCCATTCTGTGTCTCCTGTTTACTTTCCTTGCTGCATCTTTTCAGAAGAAGATTTTAATTTTAAAAAGTCTAATTTATCAGTTTCTTCTTTCATCGTTTTTGCCTACTGCTTTGTCTAAGAAACTTTTACCTTCTCTCAAGACATGAGGATATTCTGTCATATCTTGCCTGTAATAATTTATGGTCCATTTAAAATTAATTTCTCTGTATGGTAGAAGACAAGGATCAAGGTTCATTTTCTTTCCCCCAGATAGATCTCCAATTATTCCAGCACCATTTTTGAAAAGATATTCTTTTCCTGTTGCATTACTTTGGTACCTTTGTCAAGAATCAATCGACTAGATGAATGTGTGTCTACTTTGAACTCTATTCTGTTTCATGAATCTATCTGTGGATCCTCAGGCAAGTAACACGCAGTCTTGATTACTGTAGCTTCAGAGGAAATGTCATCAGGTAAGGTAAGTCCTACATTTTGTTCTCCTTTCCTCAAGATTTCTTTGGCTATTTTAATTATATGACATTTCCATATACATTTTAGAAGAGGCGTATTTTAAAATAAGCTCTCTGGAATTTTAATAGGGATTACACTGAATCTGTAGATGAACTTATGTGGGTTAGGTGTGGGTTTGGAAGTGTTTCCTCCTCTATTTTCTCAAAAGTTTGCATAAGGTTGGTGTTATTTCTTCCTTAAATGTTTGACAGAATTCATCAGGGAAACCATCTGAATCCGGAGTTTTCTTTATGGGCAGACTTCAGTTTCTTTAACATAGGGCTATTTGGAATTTTTGTTTCATCTTGTGTTAGTTTTCATTAGTCATATTTTTCAAAGAATTTCTCTATTTCATCCAAGTGATTGAATTTTTGGGCATGATGCTGTTCATAACAGCATATCTTTGCATATCTGCAGGATTTGTAGTGATGTCTCCTCTTTCACGCCTGATATTCATATGTTGGTAATTTGTGTTCTCTCTTTCTCCCGTAAGTTGGTAATTTGTGTTCCCTCTTTCTCCTGTAAGAAAAGTTACTGTTCTTACTTTTTCTGATCATATTTTTCAGCTTTTTAAGGTGAAATCTCAGATCATTAAGATCTTTATTTATTTATTTATTTATTTTTGCTTTAAAGCTCCAATTTTTCTCTAAACTGTGTTTTAGCTGAATCTCAAACTTTGGTAGCTTTCTAAAAAAAAAAAAATTCAGTTTGAAGTATTTTGAAACATTCATTGTGATTTACTCTTTGACCCATGTATTTTTAGGAAGTGTGTTATTTGTTACCAAATATGTAGGGTTTTCCCAGGTATCTTATTCATATTGATTTTTAATTTAGTTCCATAGTCATCAGAGGACATACTCCATGTGATTTAAATCCTTGTAAATTTATTTAGCTTTGTTTTATGACCAAGCCTGTGATCTCAGGTGGCACTAGTGGTGAAGAATCCACCTGCCAATACAGTAGACATAAGAAATGCATCTTCGATCCTTGGGTGTGGAAGATCCCCTGGAAGAGGGCATGGCAACCCATTCCAGTATCCTTGCCTGAAGAATCCCATAGGCAGAGGATCCTGGTGGGCTACAGTCCGTAGTGTTGCAAAGAGTTGGACATGATTGAAGAGACTTAGCACACACTCACATGGTCTATCTTAATGAGTAAACTATGTGAACTTAATAAAAAGTTAAGGTATATTGAAGTTGTAAGTATATTGTTGTAAAAATATCAATTGTATCAAAAAATGTTGATAGGTTGTTCATATCATTTATATCTTTACTGATATTTTTTTTAGTCTACATTTTCTAATTACTCCTAGGAGATAAAAATTTTCTTAATTCTAACAATTTTTGCTCCCTATATTGTGAGTCTTTGTTATTAGGCATAATCAAATCTACTATTATTGTTTCTAATGAATCACCCTTTCATTGTTGTGATGTGCCCTTCTTTATCTCTGATAACACTATTTGCCTTGTGTTCTGTTGTAACCAATATTAATATAACAACGCCAGTCTTACTGTGCTTGCTGGCTGCATGGTATCAGTACATCTGTTTTCATCCATATACTCTCAACCTACCTGTGTCTTTCTGTGTAAATTGTCTCTCTTAGAAATGGCATAGAGTTGGATTTTGCTCTTTTATTCAGCATGTGCTTCTTTTGTTTACATTTATTGTTGGGGTGGGATTTAGATCTACCACTTAATTGTTTAGGGTTTTTTCTCTTTGCTTTTTTCCTCTGTTGATCCTCTCTTTTTTAAAAAATTGTGAGTTAACTATTCAACATTTTTTTTCAGTTCATCTATTGGCTTTCTGCTACATCTCTGTGTGTTCATGTACTTGTCTTAGGGATTACCTTATCCGTTCTTAACTCTTTGAAGTTTACTTCCTATTAGTATTGTACTATTTATATAAAGTGTAGAACCTGGAAGCTGTATAGACTTACTTACCACTTCTCTCTCTTTCATGCTGTGTGCTTTACGTCTTCATCTATTACCCCACATATAGTATAAGAACTTTTGCTTTAGACAGTTTTAGTTTAAAGAAATTAAGAGGAAAAAAAGCATTTCTACTTATCATTTTTTTAACGTTTATTCCTTCGTAAAGATTCCATTTTTTTTTTTTTAATCTAGTATTGTTTCCTTTCCGCCTGTAGAAGTTTTCTGGCGGTGGAGGGGGGCAGGGGAGAGCCGGGCTGGTCCCCGCTGCTGTGTGTGGGCTTCTCCCCCTGACTGTGGCCAGCAGGGCTTCTCTTCATTGGTGGTGCGTGGGCTTCTCCTCCTGACTGTGGCCAGCAGGGCTTCTCTTCATTGGTGGTGCGTGGGCTTCTCCTCCTGACTGTGGCCAGCAGGGCTTCTCTTCATTGGTGGTGTGTGGGCTTCTCCCCCTGACTGTGGCCAGCAGGGCTTCTCTGCATTGGTGGTGTGTGGGCTTCTCCCCCTGACTGTGGCCAGCAGGGCTTCTCTTCATTGGTGGTGCGTGGGCTTCTCCTCCTGACTGTGGCCAGCAGGGCTTCTCTTCATTGGTGGTGCGTGGGCTTCTCCTCCTGACTGTGGCCAGCAGGGCTTCTCTTCATTGGTGGTGTGTGGGCTTCTCCCCCTGACTGTGGCCAGCAGGGCTTCTCTTCATTGGTGGTGTGTGGGCTTCTCCCCCTGACTGTGGCCAGCAGGGCTTCTCTTCATTGGTGGTGTGTGGGCTTCTCCCCCTGACTGTGGCCAGCAGGGCTTCTCTTCATTGGTGGTGTGTGGGCTTCTCCCCCTGACTGTGGCCAGCAGGGCTTCTCTTCATTGGTGGTGCGTGGGCTTCTCCTCCTGACTGTGGCCAGCAGGGCTTCTCTGCATTGGTGGTGCGTGGGCTTCTCCTCCTAACTGTGGCCAGCAGGGCTTCTCTTCATTGGTGGTGCGTGGGCTTCTCCCCCTGACTGTGGCCAGCAGGGCTTCTCTTCATTGGTGGTGTGTGGGCTTCTCCCCCTGACTGTGGCCAGCAGGGCTTCTCTTCATTGGTGGTGTGTGGGCTTCTCCCCCTGACTGTGGCCAGCAGGGCTTCTCTTCATTGGTGGTGTGTGGGCTTCTCCCCCTGACTGTGGCCAGCAGGGCTTCTCTTCATTGGTGGTGTGTGGGCTTCTCCCCCTGACTGTGGCCAGCAGGGCTTCTCTTCATTGGTGGTGTGTGGGCTTCTCCTCCTGACTGTGGCCAGCAGGGCTTCTCTTCATTGGTGGTGTGTGGGCTTCTCCCCCTGACTGTGGCCAGCAGGGCTTCTCTGCATTGGTGGTGTGTGGGCTTCTCCCCCTGACTGTGGCCAGCAGGGCTTCTCTTCATTGGTGGTGTGTGGGCTTCTCCCCCTGACTGTGGCCAGCAGGGGCTTCTCTTCATTGGTGGTGTGTGGGCTTCTCCCCCTGACTGTGGCCAGCAGGGCTTCTCTGCATTGGTGGTGTGTGGGCTTCTCCCCCTGACTGTGGCCAGCAGGGCTTCTCTTCATTGGTGGTGTGTGGGCTTCTCCTCCTGACTGTGGCCAGCAGGGCTTCTCTTCATTGGTGGTGTGTGGGCTTCTCCTCCTGACTGTGGCCAGCAGGGCTTCTCTTCATTGGTGGTGTGTGGGCTTCTCCTCCTGACTGTGGCCAGCAGGGCTTCTCTTCATTGGTGGTGTGTGGGCTTCTCCCCCTGACTGTGGCCAGCAGGGGCTTCTCTTCATTGGTGGTGTGTGGGCTTCTCCCCCTGACTGTGGCCAGCAGGGCTTCTCTTCATTGGTGGTGTGTGGGCTTCTCCCCCTGACTCTGGCCAGCAGGGCTTCTCTTCATTGGTGGTGCGTGGGCTTCTCCCCCTGACTGTGGCCAGCAGGGCTTCTCTTCATTGGTGGTGTGTGGGCTTCTCCCCCTGACTCTGGCCAGCAGGGCTTCTCTGCATTGGTGGTGTGTGGGCTTCTCCTCCTGACTGTGGCCAGCAGGGCTTCTCTTCATTGGTGGTGCGTGGGCTTCTCCCCCTGACTGTGGCCAGCAGGGCTTCTCTTCATTGGTGGTGTGTGGGCTTCTCCCCCTGACTCTGGCCAGCAGGGCTTCTCTGCATTGGTGGTGTGTGGGCTTCTCCCCCTGACTCTGGCCAGCAGGGCTTCTCTTCATTGGTGGTGCGTGGGCTTCTCCCCCTGACTCTGGCCAGCAGGGCTTCTCTTCATTGGTGGTGTGTGGGCTTCTCCCCCTGACTCTGGCCAGCAGGGCTTCTCTGCATTGGTGGTGTGTGGGCTTCTCCCTGCAGTGGCTTCTCTCGGGGAGCACAGGCTCCAGGCGCACGAGCTTTGGTAGTCACAGCATCCAGGCTCCAGAGTTGAGGCTCGCAGGCTCCAGAGCATGGGCTTAGTAGTTACCAAGCACCCCAGCCTTGTAGATCTGCAGCATGTGGGATCTTCCTGCAGCAGGGATCGGACTTGTGTCCCCTGCACTGGCAGGCAGATCTTTAACCACTAGATCATTGGGGAAGTCAGTGCAGAATTTTTTTTTTTCTGAAAAAAATTTAAAGCACTTCTTACATTGCACTTATTCAGGCAATACAGTCTCTTAATTTTCCTTTATCTTAAGACATCTTTATGTTGTCTTTATTCTTAAAAGACATTTTAATTGGACATAAACTTCTGAGTTAACCATTTTTTCTTTCAAAATCTTTTAAATATCTTCTGGTCTCCGTAGTTTCTGATGGGAAGTCAATGATAATTCAGACATTGGTTTCCCTGTATGTAAAATGTGTTTGGCTTTTTTTTTTTTTTTCCTGGCTTTTTAGATTCTCTACTTAACAAACTGGTTTTAGAAAATTTGATTCTGTTTTATCCTGGCTTGACTTTCTTTGTATTTGCTTTTCTAGGAGTTGGTTGAGCTTCTTAAATCTCCAAACTTAAGTGTTACCAAATTTAAGATTGAGGGGGTGCAATTCTTTCTTTTTATTATAGAAATCATTAAGAATTTTTGATTTCAGCTAAATATATGTAACAAAGTTTTTTATTGTGCCTAAATATATGTAATATCGAGTTTACTAAGTAACCATCTTAACCATTTTTAAGTGTATAGTTCAGTAGTTTTAAGTACATTTGGATCATTGTGTGACCACCACCACAGAATTCTTCTCATCTTGCAAATCCAAAACTCTTTTGTATCCACTAAACAATAAATCCCCATTCCCTTGGCCCTCAGCCCCCGGAAACCCCCATTCTACATTCTGTTTTTATAAGTGAAATCATACAGGGCTTATTTTTTAAGACTGGCTTAGTTTACTCAGCATAGTGTCCTTGAGAGTCATCCATGGTGTAACATGTAAAAGAACTTCCTTCCTTTAGAAGGCTGAATAGCATTCATTGTATGAGTAGACCACATTTTGTTTATCTAGTCATCCACTGGTTCATTTTACAAGGTGGTGAGCCACGAAAGTCTTAGTAGATTCTACAAGGGGAAACATACTTGACTATGAGGCAAAGGAAGTCACTAGATGCCTGAGTCTTGGGGCATATTAAGGGGGAGAATCAATTTCAGGAGAAAACCTTATAAAGGGAATATTCCAGGGAGTCCTTGCTATGAAAATGCCTGCTTGAGGATGGATGCTGCAACCCATAAGTCTCATAACTGCTGCTTCTAAAGTCTTCGTGTGTGCTGGATGGGATCTTCTCTCCAGTTCTCAAAGAGCTTGGGTTCAATTACGGCCACCTGCACTTTTCAAATGAGGAAACAGAAGTGCATAGATATTAGGTTGCCAGTCAACCTGGCTCCAGAGGCAGCCCTCGCAGGATGCGTGGAAGGGTGTTCAGGACATCACTGGGAGCCTCTGTTGGAAGGTACGCTGGACACTCAGAATCTGGGCTCCACTCACATCCATGGTGGAGAGACCCAGGCCGGGAGGTAGAGAAAGAAACAGGGGGCACGAAGTTCAAAGGTCCCAGTGTCATGTGACCCCTTAGAGATCTGGGGCAAGGCTGCCCCTTCTCTTCCTTTGCCTCCCACTTTCCTCACCTGTGAACCGTGGGTGAGCTCTCATTCCTCAGAGAGGTGTGGCAAGGCCAGCAAACCCACACTGTGGGAAAGCATCACCCAGGGCAGGCAGCGGTAAACGTGCTGTGAGGTCAAGGCCACACAGTGGACCCCAAAATACTCCTGTGCCTCCAGCTGGAGCCTGAGGCATGGCAGTGAGCGCTCACGCCTCTTTGGAACCCCCTGGCCCTGCGGGGAGTGGGGTTACGCGGAGCTCTGAGGGGCCGTTCATCCTGGTTGCAGCCAAACTCTGAAGCTCAAGAAGCCAAGCATGGGGGGAACTGAGAGCCCCAGCTGACGGCAGGCTTTCCAGGTCAAATGAAACCCCACTGGGCTGGATGGAGCCGCAGGCTAGCAGTACCGAGCCGTGAGCACAGGTGACCGTGGGGAAGGCCAGAGTTCTGGACTCAGTGGGTGTGATTCTGCTTTGTTGAGCTGATCAGCCACCCCCTGGGCAAGGCCAAGCCTGCAGTACAGGCCACTGCAAAGACTTCCTCTGTGACCCTCTTGCTACTGCTGAGCACACTGCAGTCATTCACACAGTGAGGACTGTATTTCTGCCAGAAAGCCCCCTTTGCCTAAATTCCTTCTGCCTTTGTCAGTAGGGAGGAGGAGGACTTCCTCTCCAACCTCCTCTAACCCCATAGTTAGCTCTTCTAGGCACACACAGTAGGTGCTCAATGCTGGCAGGATCCATGAATGAGTGGTGGAGGTCAACAGGAAGGAAGAGTTCACACTTCAGAGGGAAGTTGGGATTAGAACCCTGCGGCATCCTATGCAGGGACACAGGGACAGGCATCCCCTCCTAGAATGCCCTGTGGCAGCTGGGAGCCCACACTGCCTCCACAGGACAGGGTCTGTCCCCTTGATCACCCAGGTCCTGTGCATCTGTGGAGAAATCCTGGCTCAGGGCTGTCCCCGGGATCAGAGCAGAGCCAGGGACAGGGACCACAGATCCAGTCTCTGCGGGGGCACAGAGGGGACTCTAAGCCCACCACCTCCCTCAAGGAGGTCCTCCTTCTAGGTGGAAAATCAGGCCTTGGGATGAACTGGAGTATCCCTTGCCAGAAATGGCTTTCTCACGTGATAGTTAAGTGTCACTTACTTCAAGGTCCTTCTGCTCAGCTGTGTAGTTGTCCTGTGTCACGGGTGCCCTGCTGGGAGGCAAATTTGACTTGAAAGTCAACCCAGAGCCACCTGCCAAGGCATGCTACTGCCCAGATGGACAGCTTCTAATCCCCACAAAGACGCTGCCCAGTTCATGGGCCCTGAGGAGCTTGCTCTCCCAGTCTGTCCAGACTGCCTGACTCCTGGGAGCAAAGAAGCAAAGTGTATGGTGTGCGGCACCAGCCTGTCCTCAGAGCTGCTGCAAGGGTGTTCCGGGAGGCCAGGAGAAGGCAGCCCACTCCTGCCCTGCCCGCCTACCCCAGCCTTTCCTCTTTCCTGCCCTTCCCAGGCCTGGACACTGGCAGACACTGGCTGGCGGCTCTCAGAAGGAAAAGTAGGAGAGGGAGTGTCCAGAAGTAGGTGGCGATCGGTCAGGTAGAGTCCCGTGAGGACACCCTCCTTAGCTGTGTGGGGATCTCCTCTGGTAAGTATGATGGTGGGCATCTCTGGAGGCCAAAAGGGTGCAAGGTGTGGAGGGAAAATCAGGAGCAACCAAGGAAGGCGTGGGGAGGGCTCCCTGCTGCTAGCCCAGGCACACACACGTCTCACTCATCCCTGAAGCTGGGCACTGCAGGTCCCGCTGTCCACAGGGGTGCACCCAGGCTCACCTTCCTGAGAGCACTTGGCACAGAGCACACCTCTAGGAAGCGGCAGAGCCAAGCTCTGGACCCGGGTCAGCCTGTCTCCCCTGCACTGCCACTGCCTCTAGGGGGCCCCACCCAACCCGGCTTCCTGCTGCCTTGTGTGCATGAAGGGGGACGCAAGGGCAGGGGAGGCCTCTTCTTTCCATTCCCAGAGCGAGGGGTTGACTTCATGTCACCTAGGCTTGTGGGAGAGGAAGCAGGTGTGATCCGGGGAGAGACCTGAGCCCATGATCCGTCTGCCTGGAGAAGCTGGTTATGATAACAGAAAAGGCACACGATTCCTACATGAGGAGCCAAACCGCAGAGATGTTTCCATGAAAGAGTGCTGACAGTGCCGGTTGCCAAGCAAGGATTTAGCAACAAGGTGGAGGGGGCTTTTGGGGTCAGTATCAAGAGCACATTCAAGTCACCCGAGGAGTGGCACCAAGGGGGCAGGGCAGCAGCCATAGAGCATGTAAAGTCCCTGCAAAGGAGCTCTGCGCGCTTGCTGCCCATTAAGATTGGGAAGCCTGTAATAGTAAACAAGTCAGGTTCAGATTTGCTATCTCGCTTTAATCGGTCTGGGTGGATTCAGCCAGGGTGCATGTTTGAATCCTGTGATTCTAATAGGCAGCTGAGATGGAGGGTCAGGCCCTTTGGGGTCACACCAAGCACCTTCTGCTGCAGCCTGTTTCCAAGGGACCACCTACCTTGGTGGTGGCAGACTAGCCATGACCTGCGTACCTCAGACAAGACACTAGCTTCTCTCCTGGTCCAGAGAGAAGGCAGAAACCTGACCCAGGTGAGTGGCGAGGCTCCGCCTGCTGGTAGAACCCTGGAAGGTGAAGGTGTCACCAAGAGAGGGAGGGTGAGGCGGAGACGGCGGCCTAGGAGCCACCTGCTTCCCGCATCTGGAGGGCTGAAGGCTGTTGTCTTGGTCTACTCGGGAGGACACAAATAAAGCACCATAGGCTGGGGTGTCTAAGCAGCAGAAGTCTATTCCTCAGAGTTCTGGTGGTTGGAAGTCCAAAATCAAGGGGCTGACAGGGCTGGTTTCTCCTGGGACCTCTCACCTTGGCTTGAGGTGACTGTCTTTCCCCATGTCTTCTGATGGTCTCCCTCTGTGAGTGTGTCCGAATCACCTCCGGTCATAAGGACACTGGCCAGATTGGATCAGGGCCCACCCTCAGGGGCAACCCAGGTGGAAAGTGAAAGTGAAGTTGCTCAGTCGACTCTTTGCAACTCCATGGACTGTAGCCTACGAGGCTCCTCTGTCCTTAAGATTCTCCAGGCAAGAATACTGGAGTGGGTTGCCATTTTCTTCTCCAGGAGACCTTCCCAACCCAGGGACTGAACCCGGGTCTCCCGCATGGTAGGCAAACGCTTTACCATTTGGACCCAGGTGGTGCTAGTGGTTAAAAAAAAAAAAGAAAGAAAAAAAAACTGCCTGCCAATGTAGGAGATGAAAGAGATTCGGGTTCGACCTCTGGGTGGGGAAGATACCCTGGAGGAGGGCATGGCAACTCACTCCAGTATCCTGGCCTGGAGAATCCCACGGACAGAGAAGCCTGGTGGAATAGGACACGACTGAAGTGACTTAGCACGCACATGCCCTCATGACCTCATTTTAATTTCATTCCATCCTTATGTGAGCAGAGCCATTTTCTCATCTTTTCTGTCATTGGTGCACTTGGGTTGTGTCTGGTCTAGCTCTCAGGAATGTCATCTCCACGAACATCCTCCACCTGTTCAGGGCATGCCTGTCGTGGGGGGCCTGTCCTCACTGTAGCGGAAGCTGCAGGCAGGTTTCCTGGGTGGTCTCGATGCTCCTTTCCTTTCAGGCAGCGGCAGAGCCCCCTTTGCTGCACTCCTCTCCAACACCTGAGACTCTCAGCCCTGAGAACCACCTTCCCCCTCCCACCCCGACCCCACACCTCCCAAGGAAGATCTCCTTGCGATCAGAGGGTGCCTTGGTCTGTTCAGCTGCTGTAACATACATTCCATAGGCAAGCGGCTTAAATGATGATCTCTTTTTTCTCACAGTTCTGGTGGCGGGGAAGTCTCATTGTGTCCTCCACGGTGGATGGGCTGAAGTTCTTGGGGGTTCTTTGCAAGGGCACCAGTGCCATTCATGAGCACTCCACTCTCATGACTTACTCACCTCCCAAGGGCTCACATCCTAATGCCGTCACGTTGGGGGTTCATACCGTGTGGTGTGGGGGGACACAAGCATTCAATCTACAGCAGAGGACTGAGGCGCCTTGCCTTCTGTGTAGTGGCCAGCCTGCCATCCACCCTGCCCAGATTCGGGCTCACATCACTTCCTGCCTCCCTTCTGGCTCCTTGCAAGCCCACCTTACCCTTTGCAGTGCCCAGCGAGGCCTCCTCCTCTTTCTGGCCTCTTGGTCCCTGAGCGGGCACCTTCACAAGCCTGCCAGCTGCAGCTTCCCCCGTACTGTGGTTACTCGCACTCCATGCGCTGCCTGGGCAGGCCTGACCTCTGTCCCTACAGGGCTTCATGCATGCGCTCTTCCCTGCACTGCAACCTTGCTGTCTTCCTGCCTCTTTCTGGTTCTGCCATCCTCGCCCCCAGACCTTCTTCTTGGCCTTGCTGTTGTCTCTCCTTCTCACTTGTCTTCAGAGTAACCTCAACCCTCAGGACCACCCTCTGGCCAAGGGAGTCCCAGCTGGCAGCACTGGCCCTTTGCAAACCTCCCATCCGTCCACACTTTTCTGGGGCCGGGGGTACCAACAAGGGTCATCAGGCGTGATCACCTTAGTGAGCACTGCCAGTAGCAGCGGTTGTGTGGGACCAGGACCCCCAGCGCCACTGTGGGTTCTGTGACCTGGGCTAAGCACTGGCTGGAGCTTTCATGTTCTTGATCACACAAAGAAATAATATTTATTAGGGTCTTTGGAGTGACGTGTTGCATGGCTGGGCAGTCCTGTTCCCATCATCACTCTCTTTCTAATGCAACATGCTGTCTTTTGACTTCCAGCTGATGTGCGTCAAGTACCTACTACATGCTACATAGGACATTATCTCATCCTATCTCGCAGAAGGCTTCAGACGGCCTATATGGGGATCCCTCAGCTTTAGAGAACAGGAAAAGGGCCAGCCTTGCTAGAGGCTGGACAGGACAGAGCTGGGAACCTCACCCATATTGTCTGACTCCATCATGCATCCCCAGTTGCAGCAAAGGCAGTGTGATGGGAAATTCAAAGGCACTGTGGCAGGAAGGTGAAGAGATCAGACTATGCCACTCCCAAATATGCCCCTATGGCAAAAGGATTATTTTGAGTTGAAGGCAATTGAGAAACAGCAGACACAGGAAAAACTCTCTCCCCCATTCCTGTATGTCTAAAGACAGAGCATAAATTTCCCTTTGAGAAGGTGTTCCTCTCCCTTCTCACATACCAGGAAGAAACCATTCTTATTACTGGAGGCTGCTCTGGACTTGAATCTGCATAAATAAATATTACTGAAATATCCATATTTTTCTATTACTTTCCCCCATAAGTTTGTCTTCCCACAGCTAACCATTCCTAGAAGCCCCCAGACTCTTTTCCTTTGCCTTTTTCTTTATTGGCTCCTTGTTAAATTGGTATGTGTTGTTGTTTTTCAGTCAATAAGCTGTGTTAGACTCTTTGTGACCACATGGACTGCTGCATGCCAGGCTCCTCTTTCCTCTATAATCTCCTGGAGTTTGCTCAAATTCATGTCCACTGAGTTAGTGATACTATGTTACCATCTAATCCTCTGCCTCCCCTTCTCCTCCTGCCTCCAATCTTTCCCAGCATCAGGGTTTTTTCCAGTGAGTCAGCTTGATGCATCAGGTGGCCAAAGTATTGGAGCTTCAGCCTCAACATCAGTCCTTCCAATGAATATTTAAAGTTGGTTTCCTTTAGGATTGACTGGTTGGATCTCCTTGCAATCTGAGGCACTGTCAAGAATCTTCTCCAGCATTGTGTTTCCAAGGCATCAACTCTTCAGCACTCAGCCTTCTTTATGTACCAACTCTTGTGTCAGTACATGACTACTGGGAAAACCATAGCTTTGACTTATATGAACCTTTGTTGGCAGAGTGATGACTGTGCTTTTTAATATGCTGTCTAGGCTTACCATAACTTTCCTTCCAGGGAGCAAGCATCTTTAAATTTCATGGCTGCAGTCACCATCTGCAGTGATTTTGGAACCCAAGAAAATAGTCTGTCACTGCTTCCACTTTTTCTCCTTCTATTTGCCATGACATGATGGGGCCAGATGCCATTATCTTAGTTCTTTGAATGTTAAGTTTCAAGCCAGCTTTTTCACTCTCCTCGTTCACCTTCATCAACAGACTCTTTAGTTCTTTTTCACTTTCTGATGTTAGAGTGATATCATCTGTGTATATGAGGTTATTGATAGTTCTCCTGGCAATCTGGAATCCTGTCTGTGCTTCATCCAGCCCAGCATTTCACATGGTGTTCTCTGCATATAAGTTAAATAAGCAGGGAGACAATATACAGTTCTGATGTACTCCTTTCCCAATTTGAAACTAGTCAGTTGTTACATATCTGGTTCTAACTATTGCTTCTTGACCTGTATACAGGTTTCTCAGAAGACAGGTAAAGTGGTCTGGTATTCCCATCTGTTTAAGAATTTTCCACAGTTTATTGTGATCCACACTGTCAAAGGCTTTAACATAGTCAATGAAGCAGAAGTAGATATTTTTCTGGAACTCCCTTGCTTTCTCTATGATCCAACAAAGGTTGGCAGTTTGATCTCTGGGTTCCTCTGCCTTTTTGAAACCAGCTTGTACATCTGGTCTGCATACTGTTGAAGTCTAGTTTGAAAGATTTTTGAGCATAACCTTACTAGCATGTGAAATGACAGCAATTGTACAATAATTTGAACATTATTTGGCATTGCCCTTCTTTGAGATTGGAATGAAACTGACCTTTTCCAGTACTGTGGCCACTGCTGAGTTTTTCAAATTTGCTGACATATTGAGTGCAGCACTTTAACAGCATCATATTTTAGGATTTTAAAAAGTTCAGCTGGAATTCCATCACCTCCACTGCATGCATGTGTGTGCTCAGTCATGTCCGATTCTTTGTGACCCCATGGACTATAGCCCTCTAGGCTCCTCTGTCCATGGAATTTTCCAGGCAAGAATACTGGAATGGGTTTCCATTTCCTCCTCCAAGGGATCTTCCTGACCCAGGAATTTAACCCAGGTCTCCTGTGTCTCCTACATTGGCAGGCAGATTCTTTACATCACCTCCGCTAGCTTTGTTCATAGTGATGCTTCCTACAGCCCACTTGATTTCATACTCCAGGAGGTCCAGCTCTAGGTAAGTGACCACATCATCATGGTTATCTGGGTCATTAAGACCTTTTTTGTATGGTTCTGTATATCCTTGCCACTTCTTATTCTCCTCTTCTTCTGTTAGGTCCTTACAATTTCTGTCCTTTATCATGCCCAGCCTTACATGAAATGTTCCCTTTATATCTACTGTTTTCTTGTAGAGATCTCTAGTCTTTCCCATTCTATTGTTTTCCTCTATTTCTTTGCATTGTTTATTTAAAAAGGCCTCTTATCTCTCCTTGCTATTCCCTGAACTCTGCACTCAGTTGGGTATATGGTTCCCTTTCTTCCTTGCCTTTCACTTGTCTTCTTTCCTCAACTATTTGTAAAACCTCCTCAATCACTTCTTTTTCTTTGGGATAGTTTGGTCACTGCCTCCTGAACAGTATTATGAACCTCCATTCACAGTTCTGCAGGCACTCTATCTATCAGATCTAATCCAAATCTATTCATCACCTCCACAGTGTAATCATGAGGGATTTGATTTAGGTCATACCTGAATGGCCTACTGGTTTTTTCTACTTTCTTCAATTTAAGCCTGAATTTTGCAATAAGGAGCTCATTATCTGCACCACAGTCAGTTCCAGGTATTGTTCTTACTGATTGTATAGAGCTTCTCCATATTTGACTCTAAAGAACATAAATCTGATTTCAGTATTGACTGTCTGGTGATGTCCATGTGTAGAGTCATCTCTTGTGTTGTTGGAAAAGAGTGTGTTCTCTTGACAAAACTCTTGTTAGCTTTTGCCTTGCTTCATTTTGTACTCCAAGGCCAAATTTGCCTGTTATTTCAGATATCTCTTGACTTCCTACTTTTGCATTCCAATCCCCTGTGATGAAAAGAGTGTTTTTCTTTTCATGTTATTTCTCGAAGGTGTTTAGGTCTTCACAGAACCAGTCAACTTCAGCTTTTTTGGCATCAGTGGTTGGGGCATAGACTTGGATTACTGTGATGTTGGATGGTTTACCTTGGAAACGAACCAAAATCACTCTGTCATTTTTGAGATTGGACCCAAGTACTGTATTTCAGACTTTTTTTTTACTATGAGGGCTACTCCACTTCTTCTAAGGGATTCTTGCCCACAGTAATAGATATAATGGTCATCTGAATTAAATTCATCCATTCCAATCCATTTTAGTTCACTGATTCCTCAGATTTCATTGTTCAGTATTGCCATTTCTTGCTTGACCACAGCCAATTTACCTTAATTCGTGGACCTAACATTCCAGGTTACTATGAATATTGTTCTTTATAGTATCAGATTTTACCTTCACCACCAGACACATCCACAACTGTTTGTCATTTCCACTTTGGCCCAGATGCTTGATTCTCTCTGGAGCTATTAGTAATTGCCCTCTGCTCTTCCCCAGTAGTATACTGGACCCCATTCAACCTGGAAGGACTCATCTTCCTGTATCATATCTTTTGCTTTTGTTCATGTGGTTCTAAAAGCAAGAATACTGGAGTGGTTTGCCATTTCCTTATCCAGTAAACCAGGTTTTGTCAGAACTCTTCACTATGACCATCCATCTTGAGTGGCCCTGCATGGCATGGCTTCTAGCTTCATTGAGTTATGCAAGCCCCTTTGTCACAACACAGCTGTGATCCATGAAGGGGTAAATTGGTATACAAACTCCAAATTCTGAGAGCCTCTTTGAGTCACATTTTTTGGTGAAGTCCTCTGCATACATATGTGTGTAACTCTATCTGTTCTTTATTCTCGTTAATTTGATTTGCAGGTCTCCTGGTGGCTCAGATGGTAAAGAATCTGCCTGCAATGTGGGAGACCCAGGATCGACTCCTGGGTCAGGAAGATCTCCCCTGGAGAAGGGAATGGCTACCCACTCCTGTATTTTTGCTTCGAGAATCCCATGAACCTGGCAGGCTACAGTCCATTGGATCGTAAAGAGTCAGATATGACTGAGCAACTAACACTTTCACTTTCAGGTGAAGAACTCAAGAGGATAGAGGAAAAAGATTTTCCCCTCCTACAAAGGCAAGAAACAGAGAGCTCATGCCCCTTTTTACAGCCCACCATCCCTCAGAGAGGGCTCAGCAGAATTGCCCTCCCCGTGACATGTGAATGCTGTACTGTGTACTGAGGGTGTGATCCCTCAGCCTAAGAGATCAGTACCCACCAAGCAGGCCAGTTACACCCATTAAAGAGTCCCCAGTGTCTGAGCCCCATGAGCAGGCATCTTTGAGCTGAAAGCTTATTATAAGAGATCATCAGTAGGACCACCAACTTGGGGCAGAAGATTCTGGAAGTTTTCCTCCAGGCAATGAGGTGGGATAAAATCAGAAATTAACTTCAGTTTCCATGCCTTTTCCCCCCCAGGCCTAGCTCAGCAGGAATCATCCAGCAGGTTTTGAAACCTGTCCATAATTCTTTCACACTCCTCTTCTCAGAAGGCAGTCTGATTCTCCTCTCCTTGAATCTGGGCCTGGTTGAATTACCCCTTCTGACAAGTAGAAGAGGCAGAAATGATGCAGCGTTACTTGAGAAGCATAGTCATAACAGACAAGATAGCTTCCACCAGGCTCCCCTTGGGACCCTTTGTCCTTGGAAGCTGGCTGCCATACTATGGGGAACTCTATGTGTACTGAGGGGCTACATAGAGATGTCCCAGTTGAGGTCCCAGCTGACAGCCAGCATCAGATGGCCAAAGAATGGGTGAAGAGACTGTTTGAGACAACTCCAGGCCCTGCTACCATCTCACTGAAACACCACAACACATCCTGAGTGAGACTAGCAAAGCCAGAAAGGACAGACTGACCTCCTGAAGCAAAAGAGATATGGTGGTAAGTGACCCGTGGTTTAAGCCACTAAGTTTTGGGGATGGGGTGGTTCCTCATAAAGCAATAAATAACCAAATGGTGACTAAGGCTAGTTCTCACAGGCTCTGTCCAATGCCCTGCTCACCACCACTGCCAACCCTGGACTTAATCCAGATCAGGGTAGGGGCCCCTACACCCCACAGCCCTGCTGGCTGGGAGGTGCACGGGTGGGCTGGATTCTGAGCCGCAGTGAGCCCCGGCTCGGGGCTGCAGTGTCGGTCCAGTCCACCTCACCAGGCTCTCATCCAGCCTCATCTGGGGGTCTGAGTGGACTGTGGGAGTCACCTGCAGGGTCCTTGCTCCAGGACTGGGTCAGAGGTGAGCTGGGCTAGTGGGTGGGCGACAACCATCCCTGAGTAGCCCCTGGACTGACTGCCTCCTGGGCTCTGAGGGCAGGGAATGTTTAAAGCTGAGAGGTGATTCTCAGAGTCAAAGCTAGCGGGAGAAAATGAACCCAAATGTGGGGAAACGGGAGATGGGCTGGGAAGGAGGGCAGGGCAAGCTGGGGGTGATAAGCCCGCTTGATGATGAGCCTCTCGGGTGAAGGGATAGGACAGATGGCCCAAGAGCAAGGGCAGGACCAAGGTACCCACATCTGGACCCACACCTCCTGTGCTGAATGCTGCCCCCTCGGGGTGCTGCCAGGCTCTGTTCATCCCCTTCTCCCCAAGACTGCCCAGGGCTGCCCCTTCCGACAATCCCACCCTGAGGTTAGGACACTGACGCCTGCAGCCAGGAGCTGTCTCAGCCAGGCTCTGATCCTTCTCGACCCTCACCTCTCCCTTCAGGAGCTCCAAACCCTTGAGTACCATCGAGATGGCCAGCAGAAGGGCAATGGTCTAGCCCCTTTGGACACAGGACGGATGCCCCCTCCTGTAAAAGCAGGTCCTGCGGTAGGACCAGCTCCCTCTGGCCTGTGGCTACCCACAGTGGAGGTCCGCATGCCTTGCAGTCCAGCCCCGCCTGGGTTCCCCAAGCAGCTCCCCCTGCAGAAGGGGCAGCCAGCTTTCCCCCAAGGCCCTGTGCCCCACCTTCTCCACTCGCCCACTCCACCCCTGGCAAAGTTTTATAAAAACAGATGCTTTCCAGGAACGTCAGAGTTCATTAGGGAGACGTAGAGCAGCGACCCCAGGCTGCCCACAGGAACCAGACTGGAGGGGGCGCGGGGCAAGCCGACCACCCATGCTGGTCCACAGCCCACCCTGCGGGCCTTTGGAGGGGCTGGTGGGCAGGGGGCCAGGAAGAACGTTCAGGGAGTTGACCTCCTGTCCCTGGCATGGGGCCGCTCAGTTTTACTTCTTTAGTTGTTTCACAGACACTTGTTATTGATTTGTACACTGTGGGTTTCAACAAAGACAGAGCCCAGAGTCCCTGGGAGAGGCCACAGCGGTGAGCAGGCAGCGGAGCAAGAGGGGAGACCCCAGACCTTTGGCTTCAGAGAGGGGCTCTGGGAGGCAGACTCTGCTTGGGGACTCCCCCTCCCACCAGGCTTTGGAAGAAGTCCCCTTCTGAGGGTCCCCAGAGAAGAAAGTCCCAGGAAGGGGGTGTGGTGGCACAGGTGAGAAAAAGGCAGGATTTCCTGAGGATGCTGGGCCCTCCCTGGCCCCTGGCCTCTGAACCCTGCCCTGGGTTCCTCCCAACTGACCCGCTCCCCCAAATGCCCGACAGGCTGTCCAAACTGAATTCACAAACCAGGTTTTCACTTTCCTGTCAAACCTTCACCTTTTAACTAAAATCAACCAGTACCTCTTTTTTTAAAAACATACCTTCATCAAGGTATAACTGACATATACCAAGCCGTGCCCATTGCAAGCGCACAGTGTGATAACTTAGACGCAGGTGGGCTTCCATGAAACCACCACCGCCATCAAAACAATGGGCACGTTGTCATCCCCACGATGGCTCCTGTGTCTCCTCTGGAGCCATCCCCCCTTCCTCAATCCTCCTCTTTACCCACATTCACCCACCCCCACTCTGGGCTTCTTGCTTGCATTGATATTTTTAACTAAAATTGAATTTCACTGAATGGCTTGTTCGCTCACTCAGTCGTATCTGACTCTTGGCAACCCCATGGACCGCAGCAGGCCAGGCCTCCCTGTCCTTCACTTGTAATGAAGAGAAATTGACCAGCAGTGAAAACTGAGAGAGGAACTGGGCGTGCCTTCCACACACACCTGTGAGGATGGCAGCAGGCCGCCCACTCGGGTTTTCTGGAGAGCAGGGGGAACGCGGAGCAATGCTCCACCGGGCGCCCACTGGGCAGGTCTGTGGGAGAACCCGTGCTTCCGGCATCCGGTCTGCGGAGATGCTCTGAACCTCCCTCAAGCTCTCTTTTCCTTTGAGAAGCTAACAGGCAGCTCTAGAGTGTGATTTAAAATCCCGGGCAGGCTCCAGGCCAAACGTGGGGATGGTCCTTTTCTGTATGCCCATTGCCAAGGCAACACCTCCCAGCTCCCAGCGTGGAGAGAGGCGGGCAGAGCCAGGTCGGGGACCGCAGGGAGAAGGCAGGCTGAGCCCGGCCTAGGGGCCGCCCCGCCCAGCTCTGGTCGCTCCTGCTGGGACCCTCTGGTATTTTACACTTGACACCAGATATTTGGATTTTTTAGTACAGTCTTCTGATTTTCAAAGTTAACACTTTAATTAAAAAAAAAAATAAAACAAAAACCTCAGAGATTGCAGATCTAAGTGTTCCCAAACTGCAAGCGTCCAGCTTGCAGCCTCAGTGCCAGCAGAGGACCCCTCCCTTCCTCTCAGGCGCATCTTTTGTCTGACTCCGGGAGCATCTCTTCGTCCTCGGGCAGCTCCTCGCTTCATTCCACATGGACAGACCTTCGCTGAGCTATCACATTGCTGTCCGGTTCTGGCCTGCAGCCTGGGGAGGGAGCCATGGAGATGAATGGTCCTGCCCTGCCCTGCAGATGTGCCAGGTGACGAATGTGGTCGTGGGGGTGTGGCTCTGCTCCCAGGGGGAGGCTGCACGGAGGGGCACACGGGGCCTGAGCCAAGAGGGGTGAAGGAGACTCGGAGGACCTGAGAAAGGGAAGGAGGGCAGGGAGAGCGCGGGGTGCTCCGGGAAAGGCAAGCAGTCTGTCCAGTGCTTCAGAGGATGCTGGTGGCTGGGAGAAGGAAAGAGACAAGAGGCATCCCCTGTGGCGTCTCTTTCAGCCCTCCTGTCTCCGTGCCTCATGCCGCCTCCAAAGCCTTCTAAGGAAGTACCTCTTTCTGGGTTCCAGGAGTAGGGGAAGAGGCCTGCCGAACTCGCCTGAGGGCCCTTGAAGCCAAAAATGGAGAGTGACCTAAAAAGTCGTCTATCGAGCCCCCATGCAGGGCAGGGCCTCCTCTTCTATAGCACTATTTCATCCGCAGCCCCCTTTCCAACGCTCCATCAAATAGGCCAGGCCCCTGCTCTTCCCACTTCTTACAGGCCTTCAGGGACTCGGGTTTTTCCCAGCACAAGAATGAAAGAAAGAGCTGCCAAAACGTTGCTGGAATCAGAACTCAAAGCACACTCGAGGTGGGAGAGAAGGAGCAAATACAAACAAGCTTCCTTTGGACAGCTGTGCCTACACTCTATTAAAAAAAAGTGTCAGATTCAATCACCCAAGTTTGGGGGCTGTTGACGCCAAACATCTGTATCTTTGGACGGGCCCCGAGGACCCCAGGATGTTGCACTCCCCACCTGGACGTCTGCCGGCATCTAAGTGCGGCGCTGACTCTGGAGAGCGGAGCACCTGGCCAGGCCTCCGCTTCCTTGAAGGGGCCTCAAACCCTCTCCCTACGGACTGCACACACCTGGGCTGGGGACGGAAGGCAGGCCCGCTCTGAGTTTCTGTCGACTCTGGACAGCCCTGCACCCAGGACCAGGCCCTGACGCCCGCTCATTCTGAGCAGCAATCGGCAATGTGGGGATTCGCCTTGACCTGGGAAGGGAGCACAGCTGCTTAGCCTTTGCTTTTGAAGGAATAAACCCATTTATTTCCATTCAGACTCTCTACTCCTGTGGAGAAGAATGGCTAATTCTGAGGGTCTTACTCCTGGAGGTGGGATGTGTATGTATGTGTGTTTTTGTGTGTGTGAAGTTACCCTTTAAGCAGAAGCACAACAATGCTAACCCCCCAAATATTTTTTAGTAATAAAATGTCATTAATTAGAACCTGTCATCCCCAGCAATTTTCTAAGAAAGATATTTTTGACTGTCTAAAGGAGATGACTAGAGCAGGCTGACCTTATGAGAACAAACGCTCCTCTCCCTCCCCTGATTTCAAACACTCCCTGCAGGTATGAGTGCAGTTATTGGAGGGGAATAGCTTGAGAAAATAATTGTGCATCCTAGTTCCTCATTTGGTCAACTGTGGGGTTACCACCTGACCCAGCAACTCCTAGGGATGCACCCAAGAGAATGAAGAACATGTGTTCTTTCTGAAAGTTGTTTATGAATGCTCCCAGCAGCATTCTTCCCACTAGCCAAAAAGTGGAAACAATTTAACTATCCATCAACTGATGAATGAATACATAAAAGATGGTATATTCATATAAGGGAATATTATTTAGCAATAAAAAGTAGTGAAGTATTCAGATACATTACAACATGGATGAACTTTTAAAACATTTTGACAAGTGATAAGCTAGATACAAAGGACAAATACTGTATGAGTCTTTTTATATGAAATGTCTAGAATAGGCAGATTCACAGAGACAGAGAGTAGATTAGTGATTTCCCAGGGCTGGGGTGGGATAGGGAGGACATGGAGGTGACTGCTAACTGGTACAGGGTGCCTTTTGGAGTCACAAAAATGTTTTTAAAATGACTGTATTGATGAAGGCACAACCCTGTGAATGCACTGAAAGCCATTGAATTGTACATTGTAAGTGGGTGAATTGTATAGTATGTGAATTATATCTAAATAAAACTGTTAATTAAAAAAGACAAGAAAGCTACATCCTCAACATATTCCTGGATTCAGACTTTCATACTTCACCAACCAGTCCACACATCTGAAGCGCTTTATGTTTTATAAGTTACATCTGGATATTTGGAATAGTGTTAAGACAGAATTGATCCCATCTCCTATTCCAAAAGAGATGACAGAATAATAGAACATTCCTCGACATTAAAAGCCTGAACATAGTCATGATTTTCCAGAGGAAGGATTAAATGTTTATCACTGCTGAAACCAGTATTTGGATCCCTAAGAATGAAACAATAGACTGTTGACTTGATGTCTGGCCTTAGGCAAATGACTTACCCTCCAATCTTCCCTTTCTTCATTTATAAAATAGGGATAATAGTAGCACCTCTCTCCTAGAATCACTGTGAGGATTAAATAAGGAAAATATTCAAAGCGCTAAGAAAACCGTGCACAGTATATTGCACAATGCATTGACTGTTATTTGATTTCTGCTCCCAGGCTTTAGGATTTTGTTTCCATTACCTAAAGTCCTCCCCTATGCTTACAAGCTCTTCACCCCTCACTCTTGTTAGTCCCCTGCTTATCTGTGATAGAGCCCCATACCTGACTACCCTAGCTGGGTGGCTTTTGCTATCCCACTGCCCTGTTATATGTTTATTCATGGTGTTTTCATGATCTGAGGTTGCTATGCCTAGACCTGTTTACTAGCTAGCATTTGTATAGACATGAACACAGTCTTATCTACACTGGACTCTGCCTGGGTCAGGGGCATCTGCTGAGGAATGAATGAATGATTCAGTGGGGGGATTGCTGCTGGGTGTGGAACAGGCCTTGGAGTCACCCCTGACCTAGGAGGCCCTCATGGAGCAACTGGGAAGTCCTTCATCAGATGGTTGCATCCAGGATGCTCTCAGGCCCAGAAGCACTAGAAATGGAGGGGCTGGAAACTAGAAGTCACAAAAGCATCTTTCTTTTGACCAGAGGTAGAAGTCAAGCTCATCTTGGAGGAAGATTCTCGCCTCTTTGGAAGACAAAGAGATCAGTGGCTGTGTCCAAGGAAGGCAGCCCCTGTTTCGAGAGGAGTAGCTGACCGGCAGGCAGCTGACCTGCTCCTAGCTCTCACTCACTTTGCAGCGGGAAGAAGGGGGAATAGGCTGAGGGCTGCTCTGACCCAGCTGGTCCCCTGTCTCTCCTCAGATCTGAACCATCTGGCCGCTGAGCTGCGGGACAGTCAGGAACTGAATCCACTTTTGCTGGGCATGTGGATACCTCAGTCGAAATTAGAATGGATTTAAAGAATGTTCCCCACTGCCGCTGTAAGCAAAATGCCATGTCTGTTCATCACAGAAGATAATGAAAATTCAGAGAACTGAATAGAAGAAAGTTAAAATCTCCACAACTCCTAGAGGAGTACAGTTAACATGTTGAAATCCTTTTTTTTTTTCAAACACTCAAAAATATTTTTTAAATTTTTATTTATTTTTTAATTTTGATTTTATTTGGAGTATGGTTTATTACCAGTATTTGTTTCAGGGGTACAGCAAAGTGATTCAGTTATACATGCACATGTATCTATTCTTTTTCAGATTCTTTGCTCATTCAAGTTACTAGAGTATTGAGCAGAGTTCCCTATGCTATTCAGTAAGTCCTTGTTGGCTATCTATTTTAAATATAGTAGTATGTACATGTCAATTCCAAACAAAATAGAGACAACTTGTGGTTACAGGGAGGGGGGAGGTCGGGGAAGGGATAGACAGAGAGGTTGGAACTGTGACATCCTTCTGACTTCTCCCTCCAACTGCTGATGGTCCTGCAGGCTGAGACCTCCTTTGGAATCTATGGCTGAGTGTTTATCAACCTTTTCTCTGTGGAAGGTGTTTTGAATGTCAAGAAGCCAGCTCAGGGGCTTATAGAGAAGAAGATCATCCCTCCAATCCTTCAGCTTCCCTATCAGATGCGTCCCAATCGTGACTTCCAAACTTGGGTGTGTGAATTCTATGTTTCTTAAATTACAGTGATTTAAGAGCCACGTGGGAAACAAGTGATTCTCCAAATGAGGTTTTTCTATACCTCGAGCGGCCAAGAGCGCCGGGGCCTGGGGAAGAGGAAGTGGCCATCCACCTCTTGGAGAGATCAGGAATCTCTAAGTCTCGCGTTTTTTTAACTCAATTAGCTTGGGAGTGGGGGGTGGGATGGGTCACCAGCTGCATGGTCTGTGAGTCATTTGAATTTTGAGCTCTGAACTATTTTAAGTAATGGAATTTTAAGTTTTGAAGATTCTATTATTATTGTTGTTGCTATTATTACTATTATTATTAATTCATTTTCAAATCTGACTTTGGAACAGAGTGATTATTTCTCCTAAGATTTCAACATTAGATCTTGAAGTCTGTAAACAAGAAGGCAATTTGAGGTATTTAGGGAGATTATAAGTGAAATTAGTGTACAAAGACAAAACTGATTGGGCTGTGGGAATGGAGAAACGACAGAATGAAAAGTCTGTAAACTATCTACTAACCTCACAGTGGCCTCACTGACTGACTCTGAAACCTAGTTCAGTTCAGTTCAGTTACTCAGTCGTGTCCGGCTCTTTGTGACCCCGTGGACTGCAGCACAACAGGCTTCCCTGTCCATCACCAGCTACCGGAGCTTGCTCAAACTCATGTCCATTGAGTTTGTGATGCCATCCAACCATCTCATCCTCTGTTGTCCCCTTCTCCTGCCTTTAATCTTTCCCAGCATCAGGGTCTTTTCCAATAAGTCAGCTCTGCGCATCAAGGGGCCAGAGCATTGGAGTTTCAGCTTCAGCATCAGTCCTTCCGATGAATATTCAGGACTGATTTTCTTTAGGATTGACTGGTTGGATCTCCTGCAGTCCAAGGGATTCTCAAGTCTTCTCCAACACCACAGTTCAGAAACATCAATTCTTTGGTGCTCAGCTTTCTTTGTAGTCCAACTCTCACATCCATACATGACTACTGGAAAAACCATAGCTTTGACTAGACAGATCTTTGTCAGCAAAGTAATGTCTCTGCTTTTTAATATGCTGTCTAGGTTGCTCATAGCTTTTTTTCCAAGGAGCAAGCTTCTTTTAATTTCATGGCTGCAGTCACCATCTACAGTGATTTTGGAGCCCCCCAAAATAAAGTCTGCCACTGTTCCCATTGTTTCCCCATCTATTTGCCATGAAGTGATGGGACTGGATGCCACGATCTTAGTTTTTTAAATGTTCAGTTTTAAGCCAACTTTTTCACTCTCCTCTAGTTAGATCTCCTCATTTGATCTCAGAGAAGAGTATTTGAATTGAAACTATGCTCGAACATTTGGGGGCACAATCACCATAAATCCTGACTGTTTTATTTGTTTATTAAATACCCATTGATAAATTTGAGCAGCGTATTGGACACCTTCCATAGGACAGGCAGTGTGATGAGTCCAGTGGGAACCTGTGTTCTTGGAACAGGATGCATGATTCACAGTCAGTGCTCCTAGGGGAAGTGGAGGTGTGCCCTGATTTGTAGTATTTGTCTGTAGTGGAAGATTTCCACCAGCTACAGCTAACTGTACCTGGAGGTGGGAAGAGAAGTGCAGAGCACACTAGATGCAGTATTTCCACTGGATAAATTCCATGTAATGTGTAAATATACATAAAGAAACTCAACCGTCAAATAAAGTAGATTAATTAGGAAGCCATGAGTTTGATGAGATTTGAGTGTTATCTTTGTTTCTGACACAATTTATTTAATTCACAATTCAATTTATGATTCAATTTTCAATAAATCTGTGCTTAATAGCCATCTCACAAAATTTCTGAAAATGTCACAGCATTCTCCGTGAGCAGTAATGGATTGGGTCCAGGACAACTGTTGTCTAGTGGCTCATCAATGGTGTGGGCAATCAGGTCTAGCAATGCCTCACCCCTATCCTCACCCCTGGGGTGCCCAGAGAATGCAGTCTCCCTGTTTCTGCTGGCACACGGTCTGGCTATCCAAATGATTGGCTGATGGTGGCCCAGAGTCACTCGCTGGCTTCCAGGTCTGCTGAACTTGGAGCCCATCTCTGATCCTCAGATCTGCCTAACTTCTCCTAGCTCTGAGACTTGTCTTCAGATGGGTCCAGGCATGTCCACTGTAAGAGACTGGCTAATAAGGACGGAGCTTCACTCTGTTCTCCTCCGTGTGCTGTGCTTCTTTCTCCCTCCCTTCCTCTTCTCCCCACACTACCTCCCTGACTCCTGCCCCTTCCTCTTCCTCCCCACCCCCCTCCAATTACCCCCACTCTCTCCCCTCCATCTCTCTAAATCCAGGACACCAAGCTGAAGTTAGCCCACTGTGTGTCCTTATTAAAAATCATTTGTTGGGTGAAGGAGCTTAAAAATTACAAACCCCCAGCTATACAAGAAATAATAATACATCATGGGGATGTAACGGTTAATAATGGGAACTATGGTTAATATTGTATTGTATACTTGAAAGTTGCTAAAAGAGTAAATCTTAAAAGTTTTTGTCAAAAGAAAAGCAAATTTTGTGACTACGTGTGGTGATGGATATTAACTAGATTTATTATAGCAATCATTTGCCAACATATACAAGTGTATTTTTTTTTATTGTTGTTTAGTTTTGAAGTCATGTCCGAGTCTCTGCAATCCCGTGGACTGCAGCTCACCAGATTTCCCTGTCCTTCACTGTCTCCTGGAGTTTTCTTAGATTCATGTTCATTGAGTCAGTGATGCCATCCAACCATCTCATCCTCTGTCCCCCCTTCTCCTTTTGCCCTCAATCTTTCCCACCATCAGGGTCTTTGCCAATGAGTTGGGTCTTTGCCAATGAGGCATCTCTTTGAATCAGGTAGCCAAAGTATTAGAGTTTTGGCATCAGTCCTTCCAATAGATATTCAGAGTTGATTTCCTTTAGAAATTGACTGGTTGGATCTCCTTGAAGTCCAAGGGACTCTCAAGAATCTTCTCTAGCATCACAATTCAAAAGCATCAATTCTTCAATGCTCAACCTTCTTTATGGTCCAACTGTCGCATTTATACAAGACCACTGGAAAAACCATAGCTTGGCTATATAGACATTTTTCAGCAAAGTGATGTCTCCGCTTTTTAATACCCTGTCTATGTTTGTCATAGCTTTTCTTCCAAGGAACAAGTGTCTTTTAATTTCATGACTTCAGTCACCATCTGCAGTGATTTTGGAGCCCCAAAAAATAAAGTTTGTCACTGTTTCCACTTTTCCCCCTTCTATTTGCGATGAAGTTATGGGACCAGATGCCATGATCTTCATTTTTTTGAATGTTGAGTTTTAAGCCAGCTTTTTCACTCTCCTCTTTCACCTTCAAGAGGCTCTTTAGTTCCTCTTCACTTTAACCATTAGAGTGGTATCATCTATATATCTGAGGCTGTTGATATTTCTCATGGCAATCTTGATTCCGGCTTGTGATTCATCCAGCCCAGGATTTCACATGATGTGTTCTGCATAGAAATTAAATAGACAAGGTGACAATATGCAGCCTTGATGTACTCCTTTCCCAATTTTCAAACAGTTCATTGTTCTGTGTCTGGTTCTAACTGTTGCTTGATCTACATACAGGTTTCTCAGGAGACAGGTATTCCTATCTCTTTAAGAATTTCCCACAGTTTGTTGTGATCCACACAGTCAAAGTCACAGTCAAAGTGAATGAAGTAGAAGTAGATGATTTTCTGGAATTTCCTTGCTTTCTCTGTGATCCAGTAGATGTTGACAATTTGATCTCTGGTTCCTCTGCCTCTTTGAAACTCATCTTGTACATCTGGAAGTTCTCTGAAGCCCAGCTTGAAGGATTTTGAGCATTACCTTTTTAGCATGTGAAATGAGCACAATTGTAAGGTATTTTGAACATTCTTTGTCGCTGCCCTTCTTTGAGATTGGAATGAAAACTTACCTTTTCTATGTATAGGTCTTTTGTTTCTTTAGGTAGATATACTCCTAAGTATTTTATTCTTTTTGTTGCAATGGTGAATGGCATTGTTTCCTTAATTTCACTTTCTGTTTTTTCATTGTTAGTATATAGGAATGCAAGGGATTTCTGTGTGTTAATTTTATATCCTGCAACTTTACTATATTCATTGATTAGCTCTAGTAATTTTCTGCTGGAGTCTTTAGGGTTTTCTATGTAGAGGATCATGTCATCTGCAAACAGCGAGAGTTTCATTTCTTCTTTTCCTATCTGGATTCCTTTTACTTCTTTTTCTGCTCTGATTGCTGTGGCCAAAACTTCCAACACTATGTTGAATAGTAGTGGTTAGAGTGGGCACCCTTGTCTTGTTCCTGATTTTAGGGGAAATGCTTTCAATTTTTCACCATTGAGGGTGATGCTTGCTGTGGGTTTGTCATATATAGCTTTTATTATGTTGAGGTATGTTCCTTCTATTCCTGCTTTCTGGAGAGTTTTAATCATAAATGAGTGTTGAATTTTGTCAAAGGCTTTCTCTGCATCTATTGAGATAATCATATGGTTTTTATCTTTCAATTTGTTAATGTGGTGTATTACATTGATTGATTTGCGGATATTAAAGAATCCTTGCATTCCTGGGATAAAGCCCACTTGGTCATGGTGTATGATTTTTTTAATATGTTGTTGGATTCTGTTTGCTAGAATTTTGTTAAGGATTTTTGCATCTATGTTCATCAGTGATATTGGCCTGTAGTTTTCTTTTTTTGTGGCATCTTTGTCTGGTTTTGGAATTAGGGTGATGGTGGCCTCATAGAATGAGTTTGGAAGTTTACCTTCTTCCTCAATTTTCTGGAAGAGTTTGAGTAAGATAGGTGTTAGCTCTTCTCTAAATTTTTGGTAGAATTCAGCTGTGAAGCCATCTGGTCCTGGGCTTTTGTTTGCTGGAAGATTTTTTATTACAGTTTCGATTTCCTTGCTTGTGATGGGTCTGTTAAGATCTTCTATTTTTTCCTGGTTCAGTTTTGGAAAGTTATACTTTTCTAAGAATTTGTCCATTTCATCCAAGTTGTCCATTTTATTGGCATAGAGCTGCTGGTAGTAGTCTCTTATGATCCTTTGTATTTCAGTGTTGTCTGTTGTGATCTCTCCATTTTCATTTCTAATTTTGTTAATTTGGTTCTTCTCTCTTTGTTTCTTAATGAGTCTTGCTAATGGTTTGTCAATTTTGTTTATTTTTTCAAAAAACCAGCTTTTAGCTTTGTTGATTTTTGCTATGGTCTCTTTAGTTTCTTTTGCATTTATTTCTGCCCGAATTTTTAAGATTTCTTTCCTTCTGCTAACTGTGGGGTTCTTCATTTCTTCCTTCTCTAATTGGTTTAGGTGTAGAGTTAGGTTATTTATTTGGCTTTTTTCTTGTTTCTTGATGTAAGCCTGTAATGCTATGAACCTCGACACAAACAGATGGAGAAACATACCGTGTTCATGGATTGAAAGAATCAATATTGTCAAAATGGCTATTCTACCCAAAGCAATCTATAGATTCAATGCAATCCCTATCAAGCTACCAACGGTATTTTTCACAGAACTAGAACAAATAATTTCACAATTTGTATGGAAATACAAAAAACCTCGAATAGCCAGAGTAATCTTGAGAAAGAAGAATGGAACTGGAGGAATCAACCTGCCTGACTTCAGACTATACTACAAAACCACAGTCATCAAGACAGTATGGTACTGGCACAAAGACAGAAATATAGATCAATGGACCAGAATAGAAAGCCCAGAGATAAATCCACGAACCTATGGACACCTTATCTTTGACAAAGGAGGCAAGGATATACAATGGAAAAAAGACAACCTCTTTAACAAGTGGTGCTGGGAAAACTGGTCAACCACTTGTAAAAGAATGAAACTAGAACACTTTCTAACACCATACACAAAAATAAACTCAAAATGGATTAAAGATCTAAATGTAAGACCAGAAGCTGTAAAACTCCTAGAAGAGAACATAAGCAAAACACTCTCCGACATAAATCTCAGCAAGATCCTCTATGACCCACTTCCCAGAATATTGGAAATAAAAGCAAAAATAAACAAATGGGACCTAATGAAACTTAAAAGCTTCTGCACTACAAAGGAAACTATAAGTAAGGTGAAAAGACAGCCCTCAGATTGGGAGAAAATAATAGCAAATGAAGAAACAGACAAAGGATTAATCTCAAAAATATACAAGCAACTCCTGAAGCTCAATTCCAGAAAAATAAATGACCCAATCAAAAAATGGGCCAAAGAACTAAACAGACATTTCTCCAAAGAAGACATACAGATGGCTAACAAACACATGAAAAGATGCTCAACATCACTCATCATCAGAGAAATGCAAATCAAAACCACAATGAGGTACCATTACACGCCAGTCAGGATGGCTGCTATCCAAAAGTCTACAAGCAATAAATGCTGGAGAGGGTGTGGAGAAAAGGGAACCCTCTTACACTGTTGGTGGGAATGCAAACTAGTACAGCCACTATGGAAAACAGTGTGGAGATTTCTTAAAAAACTGGAAATGGAACTGCCATATGACCCAGCAATCCCACTTCTGGGCATACACACTGAGGAAACCAGATCTGAAAGAGACACGTGCACCCCAATGTTCATCGCAGCACTGTTTATAATAGCCAGGACATGGAAGCAACCTAGATGCCCATCAGCAGATGAATGGATAAGGAAGCTGTGGTACATATACACCATGGAATATTACTCAGCCGTTAAAAAGAATGCATTTGAATCAGTTCTAATGAGATGGATGAAACTGGAGCCCATTATACAGAGTGAAATAAGCCAGAAAGATAAAGAACATTACAGCATATTAACACATATATATGGAATTTAGAAAGATGGTTATGATAACCCTATATGCAAAACAGAAAAAGAGACACAGAAGTACAGAACAGACTTTTGAACTCTGTGGGAGAAGGTGAGGGTGGGATGTTTCGAAAGAACAGCATGTATATTATCTATGATGAAACAGATCACCAGCCCAGGTGGGATGCAGGAGACAAGTGCTCGGGCCTGGTGCACTGGGAAGACCCAGAGGAGTCGGGTAGAGAGGGAGGGGGGAGGGGGGAATCGGGATGGGGAATACATGTAACTCTATGGCTGATTCATGTCAATGTATGACAAAACCCACTGAAATATTGTGAAGTAATTAGCCTCCAACTAATAGAAAAGAAAAGAAAACTTACCTTTTCCAGTCCTGTGGCCACTGAGCTTTCCAAATTTGCTGACATACTGAGTGCAGCACTTTAACAGCATCATCTTTTAGGATTTTAAATAACTCAGCTGGAATCCCACCACCTGCACTAGTTTTGATCATAGCGATGCTTCCTAAGGCCCACTTGACTTCCACACTCTAGGATGTCTGGCTCTAGGTGAGTGACCACACCGTTGTGCTTATTGGTCATTAAGATCTTTCTTGTATAGCTCTTCTGTGTATCCTTGCTGCCTCTTCTTAATCTCTTCTGCTTCTGTTAGGTCCTTACTATTTCTGTCCTTTATTGTGCCCGTGCTTGCAGGAAATCTTCTCTTGATATCTCCCATTTTCTTGAAGAGATCTCTAGTCTTTCCTATTCTATTGTTTTCCTCTATTTCTTTGCATTCTTCACTTAAGAAGGCTTTCTTATCTGTCCTTGCTCTTCTCTGTAACTCTGTATTCAGTTGGGTATACCTTTTGCTTTCTCCCTTGCCTTTCACTTCTCTCTCTCTCTCTTTTTCCTTTTGCTTCTTTTTTTTTTTTTTTTCCATATTCTGCTATGCTATATGTTAATAATATCAAAAAAACAGTATTTGTGGAAAGAGTCAGGTGGGAACATTGGAAAATCTCACACCTTGAAAAAAGGAGTACAGAAATAGAAAGCAGGTTTCGAAAGAACAGCATGTATATTATCTAAGGTGAAACAGATCACCAGCCCAGGTGGGATGCATGAGACAAGTGCTCGGGCCTGGTGCACTAGGAGTACCCAGAGGAGTCGGGTGGAGAGGGAGGTGGGAGGGGGGATCAGGATGGGGAATACGTGAAACTCTATGGCTGATTCATATCAATGTATGACAAAACCCACTGCAATCTTGTGAAGTAATTAGCCTCCAACTAATAAAAAAAATTTAAAAACAAACAAACAAACAAAAAGAAATAGAAAGCAGGACCTCCAGCCTCTAGTTGGTATCTGCAGTCCTAGGTTCCCTGGACTTACACTCAGGAAGAAGAAGGCAGCTGCAGAACCACTCTGTTCCTGGAGTGGTCAGCTAGAGACAAACGGGGCTCATGCAATCTAGAGGAGCTATTGTCCTACATCTCTCCTTGCCCGGCATCTGCTTCAGACATCTTACTCTGGCCAGGTCACCTTTGACCTTGACCTACCCCATCCTCTGGGCCAGAATAGACAGGGATGCCCATGCTCCCCACCCACAAGGGAAAGAACCACTCTCTACCAAGCTAGTTCCTTGCTTGATGTTGTACACCAGTGAGGTCAGTCCTATGCAGCAGGGAGGGGAAGGTCTGGCAAAGACTAGTCTTACAGGAGACACACTCTCAGTTTCAGAGACACAAGTGGTGATGATAATGAAGATACCACTGGACAATATCTTGAGAAGCTGAACAAATGGGGAGCATTGAGAAGCTGAACAAATAAAGGGGAGGGATTGGAAACCCAGAGAATTTTTTGGATAAACTTGACATGTAATGTGTAAACTTAAAGTGTATAGCATGCTACTTTGATGCATTTATATATTGTAATTTAATTGTCACAGCAACATTTATCACACTACGTATTTATAGTACAATATTATTATCTATGGGCTTCCCAGAGGGCTCAGTGGTAAAGAATCTGTCTGCCAGTACAGGAGATATAAGAGACTCAGGTTCAATTCCTGGGTCGGGAAGATCCCCTGGAGGAAGGCATGGCAACCCAGTCCAGTATTCTTGCTTGGAGAATCCCATGGACTGAGGAGTCTGGCGGGCTATGGTCCACAGGGTTGCAATGAGTCGGACATGACTTAGCATGCACACATGCACGTCTGACTTATCTCCCTTAGCATAATCTGCCCAGGGTTCATCCATGTTGTTAGAAAAAAATGGCAGGATATCATCCTTTCTTGTGGCTGAACAATATCCCATCGTATATATATACCACATCTTTTTCATCCATCCATCCATTGATGGGCATATGAGTTGTTTCAAAATCTTGCTATTAAGTAGTTGCAATTTGACTACTTTTGATTACTTTTGAAAATATGAAGGTATCTATGAGTTGTCAAGTGCTTCACTTAAGGAATTGCTTAAAAATAAAAGTTAGGAATAATGTGTTATTTTCATATGAAGTGTCTGTAAGAAGTGCTATCTACTTACATGCTCAGAGGGCAGATGGGGGAGTGGTGAGGAAGATATCTTTTAGCTACTACATTTAGGGCATCTTGGATCCGTTTTCTCAACAGGCTTTTGACTCTATGAAGAAAAACCTATTAGCTAAAAATGTTTCAGTATTTTTTTTAGAGAAGAATATATTTTCTTTAGTTAATTCCATCACAGTAATTTCATTTCTTGATTGTTTTTCCACAAAGAAGTTTAGAAAGTTCCCTGTTTACTATTGCCATTTTTACTTTATTGAAACTCCTTTTATCAGGATCAATTTTGTGTTGGAATTTTGTGTCAGGCCTCTGATATTCCAAGACTCTTCCATCTCCTCCTGCGAGCTGATTTTTCTCAGACAGACCTCCTCCTCAGAGCCAGACATGCGACCCTGGGACAGCTTTGCCTAACACGCTTCCCAGCTTCTGGGAAGACTGAGGCTCTCACTTCCCTGGGGAAAGTGACCTGGGGAAGCCTCTGATGAGTCCAGCCTGCCTTCCATGTTCATACCTCACCTAGTCACTTGGGGCTAATGGGGAGAACTACAAAGATCTCCCTATTAATCATGGAGGCTAAGGCAGACTCAGTAAGTATTAATAGAAGGAAACCCCATCCAAGCCTTCTAGAGTTTAGAATGGGACTCCTGTAGGCGGCAGATGGGAAACAACTGCCATCAATCATTAATGCCTTGGTTGCCGCCTGCAAATTCCAAATTGTTTGTTTTATTTTGGGCTGTGCTGGGTCTTCATTGAAACGACGTGTCCAAAGCAGAAGCCGAGCACAGACATGTGAGTATGCACCGTGATGTCCCCAAGAAATGTGGAGGCACAGCGGCATCCCTGTGAGCCAGGAGGGCTGGCCAGTCAGAGCTGGTCCCAGATCCTGTGTTCTGCAAGACTAGATGGGTACAGCCCAAACTCTGAGTGCCTGGCATCTCCCCAAGGATAGAGGCTGTGCAGGAGGTGGTGGTGGTGTCAGGAAGGCCCTCCTGGTGTTTGGTTCACTTGTTCTGACTTTCTCATCAGTCCTAGGGTAGCAGACTCATGTGCAGGATGCCAGGAGCCCTCATTAACTCTGGTTCTAGCTCTTGGTGGACTGTGTCAGGGGCAATAATGATGGCTTCTCTTCCATGGGGGCTTTCTGAACAATACTAACCCTTGGGAAATCCTGCCAGGGCATTTTCATACCTGCACTGGGTTTTAGTTGCCTCTTCTGTATAATGGAGATATCATGAAGCCATCTCACAGGACTCTTGGGAGAGTTCACATAAACACTTAGAGCACATTCTTGGCATTGAGTGAGAATAGCATGTAGCAGGTGTGACTGTCACCAACTGTTGGGAGCTGGGACTGGCACTCAGGCTTACCTGGCTCCCCACTCACGGGACCCTCTGCTCCATCTTGGGTCTGCGGAGGGAGGAGGAGCAGGATGCAGGTGGCGTCCCTGGCCACCTCGCCTGGCCTGCCTGTGCCTCCTGGGCTCAGGGGCTGCAGGCAGCCACAGGCTGAGGGCTCCCGGAGCAGGACCGTGCAGACCTCCCTAGACCTCTCACCTTCCCTCATCCTCTCAATCTGCATATCTCACGTCCCCTTCGGCCCGTGGTTCCCCTCTCGAGTGCTCCATTCTGCTTCAGCCCTGAGCCCCTGTCCCCCTTTTCCTCTCTCCATCTCCTCTGTGTCTCTGGGTCCCCACCCCCTTCCCTACTCACACTTCTCCCCACACCCCCAGGCCTGTCCCACGGGGACAGCTGTGAAGAATTAGGAGGACTGTGAGGACCAGTCCCCAGTGGCCCAGGATGATTTATGCCTCTCTGGGCGATCAGGCAGCTTTTCTTAATTATTTCACCTAATAGCACATGTCCTGGGGCCCTTGGGGGCTTTCTCTCCTTTCAAAGTCTTGACTCTCACCTGAGATGGACAGTTGTTTTTATTTTTAGAACAGCTCCAGGGCCCCCCTGGAGCCTGTTACTGCCCCACGGCATCCTCCGGGAGAGTATCTGCAGATGGGAGCCTGGGAACCAGCCTCCCCAGCCCCCACCCCAGCCCCTGCCCCCTTCTGGGGGTGTCTGTCCTCCCAGATTCCCCTTGTCCCACGCTGCACCAGGTCCCCAGAACAAGGACCCATCAGGAGGCTCAGGGCCGATCCTCCGGAAATGAGCCAGGCTGGCCCATGATGTCCGTTCTCTGCCCAGCCTTCCCACGTGTTCGCATCTAAGCCACGAGCCCTGTGCACTGCCTCATGCCGACCTGGGCTGCCACTGGCACTGTGGGCAGCCCCCATTGCAGGGGGTTGAGGACGGCACCTGCCTCATGCTAGCTGCAGCTAGAAATATTCAGGGAGATTTGAGCAGGGTCCAGGCATCCTGTGTATTGCTCTTCATCCTGCTCACAGCACCAACTGTCTTACTGTTCACACTGTTTGCGGAACCCAGTGTAGGCAAGGCAAGAGCTAAGAGGCTGGAAGAAGGCTTGAGGAGCCGTAGGAACTGCAGACACATTTATTCTCCCCTGGCTGGCGCAACAGCCGTAATACAGCATCTCTCCTGGCTGATGCAGTGGCCACAACAGTCTTCTCTCCTGGGTGATGCCGTAGACACGTAATACTGTCTCCTCTCATGGCTGACCCCATGCAGCAGTAATGCCGCTTTCTAGGTGGAGCTCACATGTGCTGACCGCACAAAGTCACCCGTGACCAAGTGAGGACCCCATGACGTGCATGTGCGGTGCTATAAACGATCACAGCTGCTCCCTAGTCATCATTTACAAAACGCGGGTGAGAGAGCTGAACATGCTTTCTTGGCTCCTTTGCTCTCTCCCCACACCGTGTTAAACCCTCCACGTGGACGACTTCGTTTTTCCCATCAATGACCAGGAGAGGAAGTCTGCATGTCCAAATATGGGTAGAGAGACTGAGGCTTGGAGACGTCAGATTCCTCTCCTGGAGCCTCAGAGCTGCTGAGGACATTAGTGGCATGGAGCCCACCCCCGGCAGGTCTTGTTTCCTGATCTGCACGCGGGAAGGTCCTGCTGTCTTCTGCCTCCACTGGTGATGTTTTCTCCCGAGGTGAGTGTGTGCTCTCTGGGGCCCCCAGCGCGCTGGAGCACCACCAGTTCTGCTGGAGGTTAAAGGAGGGGGAGCTCACATTTCAGTTCTTTCCGGCTTGGAAAAGGCCACTGGAAAAAGGAACCCTCCTCAGCCCCCAGCAGCTTGTGTTCACAGCTAACCCACGCTGGCAGGCCTGAGAGCCACCAGAGAGGCCCTGGGGAGAACTGGAAAGAGGGTTTCAGATCCATCCTCTCTCAGCTTCAGCCCTTTGAACTGCAAGGTCCAGAGGACCTGGGGCTCTGAGGCTGGGCAAGCACACGGCCACAGAGACTGGCAATGTGTCCTACACTCAGTCAGGGCTGATCCATGCTGGTGGAAGTGCAGAACAGCAGGGCCAGAGGCTGTATGAAAAAGAATGAGTTTCTCTCAACCAACAACCCCTTGATTGGAGGTCAAGGTGAGTGGAAGGGCTGCATGCTAGGGAACAGCCTCAGGAAAGCTCCATTCTTTATACTGGCCAAGAAGAGGATGAGGAAAAGGAGTCCTGGCCAGGGGTGCTAAACTAGCCAGAACTTGTAAGATTCAGATACCAGAAACACAAGCCAAACTATCCCAAGCAAATAATGAAACACATCGATGAATGTAATTAAGACGTTTAAGGCACAGCTTCAGGCATAGGTGGATCCAGGTGCTCTCATAAGGCCTCAAGGAACTGTCACTCACTCACTCACTTAGCTTTCTTTGACTCGCTTTCACTCTCAAACAGATTTTTCCAAGGAGCAGCCTTTCAGCAGCTCTAGGACTATACATAAGAGACTGCAAACAAGTTTTTGGGCTACTTGGGTTTGGCTTGAATCTGCGCATGTGTCCATCCCCGAGCCAGTCGTGATGGCCAGCCAGTGCGCTGTGGTGACTGCTTTGGCCTTGGCCACATCCTTCCCCCAGAGTGGAAGCAGCCACGCCAGCCCACAGAGCCACGTGATAGAATACAGTGGCTTCGCCCCGCTGTGCCTCTGTTTTCTTATCAGCTAAATGAAAGGGGCTCCAAGTCAAAGCCCCCATAATTCAGTGGTCTCGGTGTTGGCCGAGCACCTGCCCTGGGCCCAGGTGAGTTGTGAGGAGTTGGGGCAAAGGACTTCAGATAAGAGTTCTGGACCCTCTACCCTCACTTCAAGTTCGATGCATGAGGCAGAAGACACTGAAGTAAAGACCGAACCCCTGTCACGGGCTGCAGGGCGCCTCGCCTATGCCTGAGCCTCTCCCAGCACCTCCGTCAGTCCCTCCTTCTTGTCCCAGGGCCTTCAGCCAGGCTGGCTTCTCTTCCCAGAGCCCCTTCCACCCTTGGGCACCTGTCAAGTCCTACTCATCCTCAGGCCTCAACCCGAAGCACTCCTTGGGGAGTCTGCTGTCATGCTCCAGGCAGCCGCGGGCCTGCCTTGGGCTCCGGGGTGCCTGTGCCGCTCCAGGCCCGGGGCAGCAGCCTTGGGACTGCAAGCTGAGTGAGACAGAACTTGTGTCCACTCTGTGCTCCATCCACTCGCCGGAGCAAAGGCGGTTCTCCTCTCCCCAGGGAGTCCTCCCAGGGGTGCGCAGGCGGGAAAGCTCAGGAGACACGTGGCTGGCCATTGTCCTCCCCAGCTGAGCTGTGTGCCCGCAGCATGTCCTCCATTAGAGCCCGACCTTGGGCTTAGATCGACTTACTGGGGCAGGAGAACCCACAAGGGTCCCCTGAGGTCCAGGAGGGGAAGACCCACCTGGTGGTGCAAACTCTGCTCTCAGAAGCAAAGTGCCAGGCTCCACCCCAGGGAGACTCAGAGTAGAGAGTTTACACAGAGCAGATAGGAAGAGGGTGGGAGGGCATCCCAGGGGATTCAAGAGCATCCCCGGACTGTAGGATGGTTCACCCGCCTCCCTAGGGATCAGGGAGAGACAGCCCCATGGACTGAGGGGTACCAGGCCGGGGCCGTGTGCCCTACCTCCCACCTACTTCCAGGACGTGGTCGGTGTGAGGAGCCCATCTGGTGGCCACAGAGAGGGACAGAGTGGTGAAGGAGGCTGGGGCAGAGGTGAGGGAGCGCCTGCTGTCCTCTCCAGACCCAGAGCAGCCCTGGGGCATCCTGGGCTCCCAGGAAGGCTGTGGAGGTAACTGCGAGGTCAGCAATGTAGACATGGGCCTCATTCTTTTGAGAGGTGGACAGAGGCCTGGTCCCAGAGAGGTGACGGGGTGTCACGCGCAGAGAGGATGGGCAGGGGAGGCTGGCAGGCCACCTAGCTCACCTACTCAAAACTGGGGTGACGCAGAAACTCCCGCCAGAATTAGACCTCCCGGGGAGGAGGAGAGAGAGGAGAGACTCCAGAACCCATGGCATGGGTAAACACTCACGGTCAAGGAACACCCGGTGCTGGGGCCGCCTTTCTGTTCCATGGCCAGCACCACACTGGCGTGATGACTGTTCCTCTGTTGTAAGCCTTGGTAAGGTTTATGAGTGATGCCTCCCACTACACTCTTCTTTGTCAAGATTGTTTTCTAGAGTGCTGCCCCTCCATGTGAATTTTACAATTGGCTTTTCTGTGTCTGCAGAAACCTTGCTGAGTTTTTTATGGGAATTGCACCGAAACTGTTACCGGTTTGGCTAGAATTGACCCTTTGTTCTGCTGAGTCTTCCAATCCATGAGCACAGATATTTCTTCATTTATGTAGGTGTTCTTTGATTTCTTTGATGAGCATTTTGTAATTTTCATCATACAGATCTTTCTCTTATTACCTGTAAGTGCATAAAAAGACATACACAGAACTTTTCAAGATGATTGCAGCTCTCCTTCTTGGTGCTTTCTCTTGCTCTCTTGCTAAAGTCAGCACCCCAGCCCAGCGAGGACATCTCATTGAGGCCCCAGTCAGCTCTAATCTCGGCCAAGATGTCACCCTGCACAGACTTACATACCCCTCATGTCAGGTCATTTCTGATCAGGTCCACCAGAAAGTTCTTACAGGTACAGGTTTCTGCACTCAGAGCCCTGGTTCTGGCCGCGGATAGAACCACGCATCACAGTTCTGACCCTGATCCTTTCTCAGCTTTGTGTAATTCTTCCGTCTCTTCCCTAAGCCTCAACTCCGAGGGCTCTGCTGGGCGGCCCCTGCCCTTCCCGGAGCCCTGGTCTCTGCCTCACACCCTCGGACTCACCATGTGTCTGCCTGCACTCCTCACCTGCAGCTCTCTCTCACACACACACACACACACACACACACACACACACTCACGCCCCTTCCACTCTTCTTCCTGGGTCCGTTCACTCACTCCCAGCCTGCGCCTCATCCCTAGTGATTTGCTTGGGGTGACCGCTGAGGTCTCCCCCACACCTGGACAGGGACAAAGCAACTTGTTTCTGCTCCCCATGTTGCAAACGAACCCTGGAGTGAATGGACACAGACTCCAAATGCTGCTCCCTTTCAGGCTATGGGATGAAGGTCGGGGCACGCTGGGGACCGTCCCACACGCAGCAGTCTGAACCTGGGCCTCAGTTCATTCTTGCAAGCTACGTGTATGAGGCTGCATCATGGGGTGACAGGGTCACCGAGGCTACCTCGACTGAAGCCTTATTACCTTTAAGTGCATAAGGTGCATACGGTTTGGCTGCATCTCTGAACCCTGTGGATGGAACCACCACCTGTGTCCAGTAGCTGGTATCCCGGGAGAAGCTCTGCATTCTGGCCGCCCTAGTTCTGAGGGCTTGGACACTTGTGTTTCTCAATCTCCATTTCCTCCTCACCAAGCAGGGTGCTAATCCCTACCTCCCACAGAGTGAGTGCCTGACGTGGAGACAAGCGCCAGTGCCAAGTGCCAGCCGGGGACGTGGTGGTGGCAGCTGTGACCACGATCTGTGTTCACGCTTTGCAGGAAGGCCACCCAGCTCTGCAGCTCCCTGTTTCTCTGGATTTGCTCGTCCACTTGGCTTCCTGAAGCATGGTCTGCAGTCACTACCACTGATGAGAAAGGCATTGGGTCTGAATGCCTTGCAGATCCACAAATGCTCACTCCCTAAGTCCCATCCCCCAGGTCTTGGGCTGCAGGAAAAGTGACTAGGGGGTGACACCGAGGGGAATTGGGGCTCTTGCCTTCTTGTCCTGCCTTGGAACCCACAGGCCCATCCACAGTTCCAGTCCTTCGGAGACGCACAGCCAGGCTTGACTGCGCCTGGAAGGTAGGCCTCACCCTCTGTCCAGGCAGAGGATCACTTGGTCACCAGCAAGATTCTGGAGCTGCTCTCTCGCATATGGGAGCCACTGGCCATAGGAGGCTACTGAGCCCTTAAAATGTGACTGATAGTGATTAAGATGTGCTGAAAGTATAAATCCACACTGGATTTCAAAGACTTAGTGAAAAAAACGAATATAAGATATCTCATTTTTTCTTTGTTCACTCAAACAATCGTGTCTAACTCTTTACGACCCCATGGACTGAATGACAGTAGGCTTCCCTGTCCTTCACCAACTCCTGGAGCCTGCTCAAACTTATGTTCACGGAGTTGGTGATGCCATCCAACAATCTCATCCTCTGTCATCCCCTTCTCCAGTCTTCAGTCTTTCCCAGCATCAGGTCTTTTCCAAGGAGTCAGTTCTTCACATCAAGTGGGCAAAGTATTGGAGCTTCAGCTTCAGCATCAGTTCTTTGAATGAATATTCAGGATTGATTTCCTTAGGATTGACTGGTTGGATCTCCTTGCAGTCCAAGGGACTCTCAAGAGTCTTCTCCAACCACACAGTTCAAAAGCATCAATTCTTCAGTGCTCAGCCTTCTTCATACTCCAACTCTCACATCCATACATGACTACTGGAAAAACCATAGCTTTGACTAGACAGACCTTTATTGGCAAAGAAATATCTCTGCTTTTTAATACACTGTCTAGATTTGTATAGCTTTCCTTACAAGGAGCAAGCGTCTTTTAATTTCATGGCTGCAGTCACCATCGCAGTGATTTTGGAGTCCAAGAAAATGAAGTTTGTCACTGTTTCCATTGTTTCCCCATCTATTTGCCATGAAGTGATAGGACCGGATGCCATGATCTTAGTGTTTTGAAAGTTGAGATTTAAGCCAGCTTTTTCACTCTCCTCTTTCACCTTCATCAAGAGGCTCTTTAGTTCTTCTTCACTTTCTGCCATAAGGGTGGTATCATCTGCATATTTGAGGTTATTGATATTTCTCCCGGCAATCTTGATTCCGCTTGTGCTTCATCCAGCCCAGAATTCTGCATGATGTACTCTGCATAGAAGTTAAATAAACAGGTAACAATATATAGCCTTGACATACTCTTTCCCCAATTTGGAGCCAGTCTGTTGTTCCATGTTTGGTTCTGTTGCTTCTTGACTTGCATACAGGTTTCTCAGAAGGCAGGTAAGGTGTTCTGGTATTCCCATCTCTTGAAGAATTTTCCACAGTTTGTTGTGATCCACACAGTCAAAGGTTTTAGCATAGTCAATGAAGCAGAAGTAGATGTTTTTCTGGAATTTTCTTGCTTTTTCTATGATCCAACAAATATTGGCAATTTGTTCCTCTGCCTTTCCTAAATCCAGCTTGAATATTTGGAAGTTCTCGGTTCACATACTGTTGAAACTTAAATAGAGAATATTGAGCATTACTTTGCTAGTGCATGCTGCTGCTGCTGCTAAGTCGCTTCAGTCATGTCCAACTCTGTGCGACCCCATAGACAGCAGCCCACCAGGCTCCCCCATCCCTGGGATTCTCCAGGCAAGAATACTGGAGTGGTGTGCCATTGCCTTCTCCGGCTAGTGCATGAAATGAGTGCAATTGTGCAGTAGTTTGAACATTCTTTGGCATTGTCTTTCTTTGGGATTGGAGTGAAAGCTGACCTTTTCCAGTCCTGTGGTTACTGCTGAGTTTTCCAAATTTGCTGACATATTGAGTGCACTTTAACAGCATCATCTTTGAAGTTTTGAAGTAGCTCAGCTGCAATTCCATCACCTCCACTAACTTTGTTCATAGTGATGCTTCCTAAGGCCCACTTGACTTTGCAATCCAGGAAGTCTGGGTCTAGATGAATGATCACACCATCATGGTGATCTGGGTCATTAAATCTTTTTTGTGTAGCTCTTCTGTGTATTCTTTCCACCTCTTCTTAATATCTTCTGCTTCTGTTAGGTCCATACACTTTCTGTCCTTTATTGTGCCCATCTTTGCGTGAAATGTTCCCTTGGTATCTCTAACTTTCTTGAAGAGTTCTCTAGTCTTTCCCACTTTATTTTTTTCCTCTATTTCTTTGTGTTGCTCACTTAAGAAGGCTTTCTCTCCTTGCTATTCTTTGGAACTCTGCTTTCAGATGGGTATGTCTTATTAATCATTTTTATATTGATGATATGTTGTATTATAATATTTTGGACATACTAGTTTAAACAAATCCTACTGTTAAAATTAATTTTATCTGCTTGTTTTGCTTTTTAAAATGTGGCTACTAGAAATTTTGAAATGAGATATATGGGTTGCATTTGTGGCTCATACTGTATTTGTGTTGGATCGCATTTTTGCAAACAGTATGGCCTGTATGATGTGGCTTGTTTAGGGGCATGGTCCTTGGGGCCAGAGACCTCCTCTTCCCTTGGTATTCACTATCTTAGACCCCTCTGCTGTATCCCATGCTTTTTGGGATTCCCACCACAGAGAACCATCTACACTGTACCTGAAGCATAGGTAACACTTTTCTGCACCTGGGAAAAAGGCATCTCTTATTCTATACCTGCATCCTCCAGAAAATTGGAACAAGAAGTATGCAAACTATGATATCTACCATGTCGTTGGTGTCCCTTGGATAAAGGACCCTTGTGCAGGATGCAAACTTCTCAGCTCTATATGGTAACCCTGCCAGTCCCGGTCTGTTCAAAATGTATTGGAGGAATTAATGAGAAAGAGGGAATAGGTTCTCTGTCACTTCATCTTGATGTTTTCAGGCTGAAGTTCCATCTTTTTTCCAATGATTGACACTGAAAAATATTGGTAATGTTCAAGATTATGACCTCGTCCTCATTGCTGTTTGTGTGAAAACCATGTCAGCCTAGACCCTGGGTCCCAACATTCATCCCAGAGGTTCACAGAGCCATGTTCAGTTCAGTTCAGTCACTCACACATGTCTGACTCTTTGCAAACCCATGGAATGCAGCACGCCAGGCCTCCCTGTCCATCACCAATTCCTGGAGTTTACTCAAACTCATGTCCATTGAGTCAGTGATGCCATCCAACCATCTCATCCTCTGTCATTCCCTTCTCCTCCTGCCCCCAAACCTTCCCAGCATCAGGGTATTTTCCAGTGAGTCAACTCCTTGCATCAGGTGGCCACAGTATTTGAGTTTCAGCTTCAGCATCAGTCCTTCCAATGAATATTCAGGATTGATTTGCTTTATGAATGAGTTGTTGGGTCTCCTTGCAGTCCAAGGGACTCTCAAGAGTCTTCTCTAACACCACAGTTCAAAAGCATCAATTCTTCAACACTCAGCTTTCTTTATAGTCCAACTCTCACATCCATACATGACTATTGGAAAAACCATAACCTTGACTAGACAGATCTTTCTTGGCAAAGTAATGTCTCTGCTTTTTAATATGCTGTCTAGGTTGGTCATAACTTTCCTTCCAATGAGTGTCTTTTAATTTCATGGCTGCAGTCACCATCTGCAGTGATTTTGAAACCCCCCAAAATAAAGCCTATCACTGTTTCCACTGTTTCCCCATCTATTTCCCATGAAGTGATGGGACCAGATGCCATTATCTTAGTTTTCTGAATGTTGAGCTTTAAGCCAGGTTTTTCACTCTCCTCTTTCACTTTCATCAAGAGGCTCATTAGTTCTTCTTCACTTTCTACCATAAGGGTGGTGTCATCTGCATATCTGAGGCTATTGATATTTCTTCTGGCAATCTTGATTCCTGCTTGTGCTTCTTCCAGTCCAGCGTTTCTCATGATGTACTCTGCATATAAGTTAAATAAGCAGGGTGACAATATACAGCCTTGACGTACTCCTCTTCCTATTTAGAACCAGTTTGTTTTTCCAGGTACAGTTCTAACTGTTGCTTCCTGAATGCATACAGATTTTTCAAGAGGCAGGTCAGGTGGTCTGGTATGCCCATCTCTTTCAGAATTTTCCACAGTTTGTGGTGATCCACAAAGTCAAGGGCTTTGGCATAGTCAATAAAGCAGAAGATGTTTTTCTGGAACTCTCTTGCTTTTTCAATAATTCAGTGGATGTTGGCAATTTGATTTCTTGTTCCTCTGCCTTTTCTAAAATGAGTTTGAACATCTGCAAATTCATGGTTCACATACTGTTGAAGCCTGGCTTAGAGAATTTTGAGCATTACTTTACTAATGTGTGACATGAGTGTAACTATGCAGTAGTTTGAGCATTCTTTGGCATTGCCCCTCTTTGGGATTGGAATGAAAAGTGACCTTTTCCAGTCCTGTGGCCACTGCTGAGTTTTCCAAATTTGCTGGCATATTGAGTGCAGCACTTTCACAGCATCATCTTTCAGGATTTGAAATAGCTCAACTGGAATTCCATCACATCCACTAGCTTTGTTCATAGTGATGCTTTCTAAGGCCCACTTGACTTCACATCCCAGGATGTCTGGCTCTGGGTGAGTGATCACACCATCATGATTATCTGGGTCATGAAGATCTTTTTTGTATAGTTCTCCTGTGTATTCTTGCCACCTCTTCTTAATATCTTCTGCTTCAGTTAGGTCCATAGCATTTCTGTCATTTATTGAGCCCATCTCTTTATGAAATGTTCCCTTGGTATCTCTAATTTTCTTGAAGAGATGTCTAGTCTTTCTCATTCTATTGTTTTCCTCTATTTCTTTACACTGATCACTGAGGAAGGCTTTCTTATCTTTCCTTGCTATTCTTTGGAACTCTGCATTCAAATGGGTATATCTTTCTTTTCTCCTTTCCTTTTCACTTCTCATCTTTTCACAGCTATTTGTAAGGCTTCCTCATATAGCCATTTTGCTTTTATGCATTTCTTTTTCTTGGGGATGGTCTTGATCTCTGTCTTTTGTACAATGTCATGAACCTCCATCCATAGTTTATCAGGCACTCTGTCTATCAGATCTAATCCCTTGAACCTATTTCTCACTTCCACTGTATAATCATAAGGGATTTGATTTAGGTCATATCTGAATGGTCTAGTGGTTTTCCCTACTTTCTTCAATTTAAGTCTGAATTTTGCAATAAGGAGTTCATGATCTGAGCCACAGTCAGCTCCCAGTCTTGTTTTTGCTGACTGTATAGAGCTTCTCCGTATTTGGCTGCAAAGAATATAATCAATCTGATTTCAGTGTTGACCATCTGGTGATATCCATGTGTAGAGTCTTCTCTTGTGTTATTGGAAGAGGGTGTTTGCTATGACCAGTGTGTTCTCTTGGCAAAACTCTGTTAGCCCTTGCCCTGCTTCATTCTGTACTCCAAGGCCAGATTTGCCTGTTACTCCAGGTGTTTCTTGGCTTCCTACTTTTGCATTCTAGTCCCCTACAATGAAAAGGACATCTTTTTTGAGTGTTAGTTCTAGATGTTCTTGTAGGTCTTCTTAGAACCATTTGACTTCAGCTTCTTCAGCATTGCTGTTCAGAGCATAGACTTGGATTACCATGATATTGAATGGTTTCCCTTGGAAATGAACAGAGATCATTCTGTCATTTTTGAGATTACATCCAAGTACTGCATTTCGGACTTTTCTGTTGACTGTGGTGGCTACTGCATTTCTTCTAAGGGATTCTTGCCCACAGTAATAGATATAATGGTCATCTGAATTAAATTCATACATTCCAATCCGTTTTAGTCTGCTGATTCCTTCACAGAGCCATGGTCAGAAGGTAAACTCCTACTAATGCCTCAAGATCCATCCTAAAGGTCCCCTCTGTGACGACTATCTCCCCTCTGAGCTGTTGATATCACAGAGGTCCCCAGAGAAGGGGTACCTCTCTGAGTGTGTGTAACCTGGAGTTATTACCACCTTACATGGGAGACTGTTGTATTACTGAGGGGGCAGGTGCTAGTCCAGACTGGTATAGCGTCCTGGCATGCTTTTATCAAGGAGTGTCCACACACATCTGCTTAAAATCATTGAAGTTTGTCATCTTGACTGACTCACTGGGCAGCACACACAGAGAAGCGGGAGGATGAGGTAAGCAGGGAGGGTTGGGAGTGTGGCCTCCTGGCTTTCACAGTCATCTCTGTTTTCACCCCCAAATGCCCTATTTGCTTTCAACGAGTTTTGCTGATTAGTTATTAAAATGTGTAGCTATTTATTCACCTGTGTCGAGGTTAATTCTAGTCTGATATTGCATTAATTTCTCACAACTGTTAATGTAGATTTTATTTATAATATGCTTTATTAATGTTTACATTTATGATTTCCCCTCACTTTTACATTTTTCTGTTACATAGAAATTTATCTGCATTACCCTGAAAAAATGTAAAAGAGTACGTTTTATTTCTGTACTTGTTTCTTGTCTTTTATTTTTAAAATATTTTATTTTTTTCCCCAAATCTGAATTAATTTGATCACTGCCAGTGGGGGGTGAGGAGGGGTGGCAATAGGAAGTGAGTTAAGTGTCTAGCCAAAAGGAACAAAAACTATTTGTAGCCCAGTTTTCCAGAACTCTTTGTGGTTCCTTTAACCAAATGGATGTTTTGTGACAGTTAGGTTATTTTGTATGTAAAATATTCTTTGATTCTTTTCTTTTCAGCCACTTAATGTGGCATCATGAAAGGAAGATCAACTTCTTAATGAAAAAAAGCTGAGATGGGAGAGGGAGTGGAGCCCATCAGGAGCACTTCCAGGCTTACATAAGTAACATTCCTGCTGCATAAACATCTTGGCAAATCCAAAGACAAAATCCCCATCCCACACTGCTGGCCTGAACAAAACTGTATAATATTAAAAAAAAAATCTGTTGATGGTAACATTTTTCTGTCCAGAAACAAGTCATTAGTTGGACAAAGGAATCAAAATGCATCTGCTTAGTTCCCCAAAGTTCTAGTGGAAAATATTATCTAGAGAAAAATGTTAGCTAGGGATAAGAGTGGAGGATTGTAATTTTTTAAGAGCGAAATTGAGAGAAATAGCACTTAAAGTCTCATGAAGTTCCTCTCATCACAGAATTGCAACCCCCAAACCAAATTAAGCCATCCTCATTTGGAAAATGCCAACCAAAGAGTTAAAAGATCATTTTAATGAATTATTAATTCTACTGGAGATTTTAACCAAAATTGAAAGCTTTACACTTTAGTCTAACTCTTGAATTGACATGAAATTGAAATGTGTAATTGGTGATTTGGGGATCCTAGCTCTTCTGTGATACGTACACACCCATATATTCATATAAATTTTTGTTCCCAAGCAAAAAGAGGTCTTAGAGAACACTATCTGCCTCACAATATATTATTAACAACATTCTAATTCCAAGAAGTTTTAATGCAAGTTGTGAGGAGTAACTATTTTTTTTTACTAAGTGTTCAAAGCATAAATCAAAATCATATGTCAATAAAACTAGTATCCATGGTTCCTGAGCTACAAAGAATATCTGTATTTCTTTCTTCAATTCCTACAGGTCATAACTCATCATAAACAGCCCCCTTTTTTCAAAACTCTGAATAAACTAATTATCACAGAAGTAATATGGAAAGGAATTACAATTCCCCCCAACAGTACCCTAAAAGAGCTTCAAGCCCAAATGGCTTCTGAGGGGAATTTGAGCAAACCTTTAAAAACCAAATAATTAAAAAAAATAATAATAATAATTTTAGTGCTATAGCAGAGAAAGAAAAATCTTCCAGCTATTTATTTAGCCAAAAATATTGCCAATATGAAAATCTGGCAAAGGTTTTTCTAAAAATTTAGAACAACAGATCAATTTCACTTATTAATATTGATATGAAAGTATTAAAGAAATATTTAGGCAAATAGAATCCAACAGTATATTACAGATAATACATTATGAGCAAATGTTGTTGATTCCAGGAATGCCAGTGTGGTTCAATTAGGAAATCCAGAAATATGATTCATCATGTTAATAAAACTAAGGAGGAAAAAAAAAAAACTAAGGAGAAAAATCATGATAGTCTCCCTACAGTCCAGAAAAGACATTTGAGAAATGCAGCATTCTTTCACACCAAAAATACTTTATTTTTAAATTAATTTATGTATTTTAATTGGAAGATAAGTACTTTACAATATTATGTTTTTGCCATACATCAACATGAATCTGCCACAGATATGTGTGTGTCCCACCCCTACTGAACCCCCTCTCACCTTGCTCCCCACCCCATCCCTCCAGGTTGTCCCCAAGCACCAGCTTTGGGTGCCCTGCTTCATGCATCGAACTCGCCCTGGTCATCTGTTTTACATATGGTAATGAAAATGTTTCAATGCTATTCTTTCAAATCATTCCACCCTCGCGTTCTCCCACTGAGTCCAAAACTCTGTTATTAACTTCTGTGTCGCCTTTGCTACCCTGCATATAGGATCATCGGTACCATCTTTCTAAATTCCATATGTGTGTGTGTGTGTGTGTGTGTGTGTGTGTGTGTGAATATACAGTATCTGTCTTTCTCTTTCCGACTTCACTCTGTATAATAGGCTCCAGGTTCATCCACCTCATTAGACTGACTCAAATGAGTCCCTTTTTATAGCTGAGTAATATTTCACTGTGTATATGTACCACAACTTCCTTATCCATTCATCTGCCGATGGACATCTAGGTTGCTTCCATGTCCTAGCTATAGTTAATTGTGCTGCAATGAACATGGGGTACATGTCTCTTTCAATTCTGGTTTCCTTGAGGTATATCTCCAGCAGTGGGATTGCTGGGTCGTATGGCAGTTCTATTCCCAGTTTTTTAAGGAATCTCTACACTGTTCTCCACAGTGGCTGTACCACTTTGCATTCCCACCAGTAGTGTAAGAAGTTTCCCTTTTCTCCACACCCTCTCCAGCATTTACTGTTTGTAGACTTTTTGATAGTGGCCATTCTGACCATTATGAAATGACTCCTCATTGTGGTTCTGATTTGCATTTCTCTCATAATGAGTGATGTTTAGCATCTTTTCATGTGTTTACTAGTCATCTGTATGTCTTCTTTGGAGAAATGTCTGTTTAGGTCTTTTGCCCACTTTTTGACTGTTGTTTGTCTTTTTGGTGTTGAGCTGCATGAGCTGCTTGTATATGTTGGAGGTTAATTCTTTGTCAGTTTCATTTGCTATTATTTTCTCCCATTCTGAGAACTGTCTTTTCACCTTGCTGATAGTCTCCTTCATTGTGCAAAAGTTTTTAAACTTAATTAGGTCTCATTTGTTTATTTTGCTTTTATTTCCATTACTCTAGGAGGTTCTGTGATTTATGTCAGAGAGTGTTCTGTCTATGTTTTCCTCTAAGAGTTTTATAGCTTCTGGTCTTACATTTAGGTCTTTAATACATTTTTAGTTTATTTTTATGTATGGAGTTAGAAGGTGTTCTAGTTTCATTCTTTTACACATAGTTGACCAGTTTTCCCGGCACCATTTGTTGAAGAGACTCTTTTTTCCATTGTGTATTTTTGCCCCCTTTGTCAAAGACGAGGTGTCCATAGGTACATGGATTTATCTCTGGACTTTCTATTTTGTTCCATTGATCCATATTTCTGTCTTTGTGCCAGTACCAGATGACTTTACAGGTGAATTCTACCAAAAATTTAGAGAAGAGCTAGCACCTATCCTACTCAAATTGTTCCAGAAAATTTCAGAGGAAGGAAAACTCCCAAACTCATTCTACGAGGCCACCATCACCCTGATATCAAAACCAGACAAAGATGCCACAAAAGAAGTAAACTACAGGCCAATAACTCTGATGAACATAGATGCAAATATCCTCAACAAAACTCTAGCAAACAGAATCCAAAAGCATATTAAAAAGATCATACACCATGATCAAGTGGGCTTTATTCCAGGGATGCAAAGATTTTTCAGTATTCACAAATCAATCAATGTGATACACCATATTAACAATTTGAAAGACAAAAATATGATTATTTCAATAGATGCAGAGAAAGCCTTTGACAAAATTCAACACTGGACAAAAACTCTCCAGAAATAGGCATAGAAGGAACATATCTCAACACAAAAAAGGCATATATGACAAACCCACAGCAAACATCCTCAATGACAAAAAACTGAAAGCATTTCCTCTAAAATCAAGAACAAGAAAAGGGTGACCACTCTCACCACTACTATTCAACATAGGTTTGGAAGTCCTAGCCACAGCAGTCAAAGAATAAAAAAGAGATAAAAGGCATCCATATTGGAAAAGAAGAAGTAAAACTCTCACTGTTTGCAGATAACATGATCCTCTATGTAGAAAACCTTAAAAATGCCACCAGAAAATGACTACAGCTAATCAATGAATATAGTAAAGTCACAGAATATAAAATGAATGCACAGAAATCCCTTGCATTCCTATACACTAACAATGAAAAATTAGAAAGAAAAATTAAGGAAACAATGCCATTCACTATTGCAATGAAAAGGATAAAATACTTAGGAATAAATTAACCTAAAGAAACAAAAGACCTATATATAGAAAACTACAAAACACTGATGAAAGAAATCAAAGACGACACGAATAGATGGAAAAATATACCATGTTCCTGGATTGGAAGAATCAATATAGTGATTTGAGTATACTTCCCAATACTATCTACAGATTCAATGCAATCCCTATCATACAACCAACAGTATTTTTCACAGAACTAGAACAAATAGCTTCACAATTTATATGGAAACACAGAAGACCCCAAATAGCCAAAGCAATCTTGAGAAGAAGAATGGAACTGGAGGAATCAGCTGTCCCGACTTCAGACTATACTACAAAGCTACAGTCATCAAGACAGAAATACTTTTAACTGAAATCAGAACCAAGACAAAGATGCCTGTGATTACTGGTACTGTGTAAAGTTGTATTAAAACTATTAGGCAAAGCAACAAAACAAGGAAATAGAAGAATTTGAAAAGAAACCCAAGAAAGATATATCTTTGTGGATGATATGATACTATTTTGGTATAATCTAAGACAAGCAACGGAAAAACTAACACAAGCAGTAAAAGAATTCGGTAAAGTAGCAGATTGTTAAATCAATAAGCAAGAATAGTGGCCTACAATATCTATGGATAAAAGTCATCTGGAAGAAACAATAAATGAGAAGATCTCACTGATGATAGAGAGGAAAAGAAGACAGTGTGTACAAACCGACAAATGTCCCAACCTATTATAGGAAAATGTAAAACTTATGAAAAAAGCAAAAGTATACTTTAAGAAATGAAGAGATAGCCCAAGTTCATAGATAGGAAGACTGAACATCAAAAAGATGCCAATTTACCCTAAAATAATTTATGAATCTAACATGAGCCCATTTTTTTCTGGTGCTAGACAGGTTGATTCTAAAATTCACCTGAAGAACAAACAAGTATCCAAGATAACCTATAAAAAGCAATGTGGAGAAACTAGCTTTATCACAAATATAAAGACATATTACCAAGTCTTCACTTTAAAAAGCAGTACAGAGTTAGTATTAGATAGGCAGACTAATAGAATAGAATCTGAAATCCAAAAATTGAATCAGTTCCTTGTAAAAATTTAGTATAAGGAAGGAATTTTTAAAAATAAACTTTTTAAATAAATGGTGTTAGAGCAAATGCAAAGCCATAGGGGAAAAAAGAAAACTGAATCCGTCTGTAACCCTCTGTACTAAGATACACTGCAAATATCTCAGAATAGATGGAATATTTAACAATATGCAATAAATCATATAAAATATTGGGAAAAATGGATGAATTCCTGAAAATTTAGGGAGTAGGAAAAACTTTCCTAAATTATGACTCAAAACCCAAAAGCAATAAGGAAAAGTCTAACAAACCTGACAGCCTACATATAAGAGAAAAAAATTGCATAGCAAAAACAAAGGAAAAAAAACACCACTAATAAGGAAGAAGGGCAAATGACAACTATGGAAAAAAATTCTAACAAAAGAGAAGGAAAATACTAATAACCTCATGGAAAATGGATAAGAGTTATGAACAGGTAGGTTAGAAAAGAAATACAAATGGCCTTCACATACATATACGATGCTTGATTTTCTTCATAATAAGAGAAATGTAAATGAAAATTATACTGGATATAATTTCTTACCTATTAGGGGGCAAAATTCCAAAAGTGTGATGGCAAACTTACTGCCAGAGAAGTAAAAGAAAACTGCCACAACCCTATGGAGAGACAGTTGGAAATATTAGCAAAATTGTGTAAGTATTTGATCAGAAACTTTTACTCTATACATCCATTCTAAAAATATATTGTTAAAATATGAAAAATATATGCATAAAGCTAGTCATAGCACAAAACAATAAACAACTCAATATCCATCAAAGGGGCTGTGTAAAACGAGTGTATAAACTATGGTGCTTCCATTCAGTAGGGTACTATGCAGGTAAGAGCAATGAGAAATATATATGCTAGAGATGATCTCCAGAGTTCATTCTTATATAAAAAAATTATTAAAGAATACATTTGAAAAACTAGAATATGTATGTATATATGGTTACCTACTGGAAAAGGAGGAAATGGAATTGGAAGGAACAAAGATGGAAACTGTATTTCTCTGAATGTAGCTTGCCTCTGAAATATGACTTTACAGCATTGTAAATGTTTTATATGAACATAAAATGAAATAAATGGAAGATTTATAAAGTAATTTATAAAAATAGAAACATAAATTGGAAGAAATAATTTTATGTACTGAGCAGGTGACTTATTCATACAAAGAGGTATAACTGCAAAAGTTTATAAAACACAGTAATTTTAGTGAAAATTTCTTTGTGATATATCCCTCAGGACAAAGTAACTAAATGGAAATATTAACTGTTAATAATCACACACACAAACACACACACTCTACATCTATATCTATCTATATAGATATAAGTAATTTACTAATGTTGTTAGGAATCAAGATTTAATCTAAAATCTTTGTGATCCTAAGTTGAAATTTGAAAATATCAGTATAAACTCAGAATGTGTTTTCTTAAAATGATGGGGGTGGGAGGGGGAATTTTCTAGCTCTGGTTCACTAACAGAGGCCTAAAACAATAACTAACCAAGGGGCAATGAACATCACTAATGATCAGATTTTGGTCTCTAAATTCCATTTTCTACCAAAGGAGCCAGTTCCTTAAAAAAAAAAAAAAAAAACTGAATCCTGGTTGGATGGTTCTAAGTGACTGAACCCTGGTTCTAAGAGGAACCTAGAACCTGCCAAGTGTGAGAACAGGATGAAATCATGGGCTACTTACGTTGGGTCAAAAAGACTCAGGAGACAACTTGAGAAGGCTCTAACTGATCAAAGATAATACAAATTAAACATCAAGAAGAACACTGATTACAATTGACTGAAGCATACCAAACATTTAATCCATGAGTCATAATGATAAGCAAACAATTACAAATCTCATATTTATTTTACCTTTGTAGTCTAACAGAATGCCAATTTGTTATTCTGAAACTGGTAAACAAAAGGAAAGAATCAAACATTTATCCTGCATCTCCTGTATAAAATGTATCTTGGATTAACCAAATCACTAATGAAAGGAAGTTTCTCTCTGTAGATGTATTCAAGCCAATAAAAGAAGGAGTGATAGGAGATTGCCATTTGGCAACCTCTGCTAATCATTGCATGCATGCTCAGTAGCTTCAGTCATGTCCAACTTTTTGTGATCTGATGGACTAATGTAGCCCACCAGGGTCCTCTGTCTGTGGAATTTTCTAGGCAGAATACTGGAGTGGGTGGCCATGCCCATCTTTCCCACCTAGGGACTAAACCCACGTCTCCTGCACGTGGGCGGATTCTTTACCACTGAGTCACCAGGGAAGCCCCTGCGCCACCATGGCATCATTTATGTCTGATAAAAACAATAGGTAAAGAACTGATAGAGAACTCAATAATGGATGAATCAGCCTAACAACATCTGAAACCATCTATTAATTTCAATAGCATAAAAAGAGAGAACCAGATATTATGTGTCTCCTGATGAAAGTACATAACCCCACCTGTGACATATTCTTGCCACAAAAAGTCAATCTGTTTATTATCAAGTTATTAGATCGACCAGTTTACAAGAAAAACTACCAGTGGAAGAGCATGTTAAATGACACCACAGGGATACAATCAGCGCAATCTAAAATGTGGCCAACAGAATGAATAACTTGGATCTTTAACAGAAAATTTAGGGAAAGGGGAAGTTAATAGATTAAAAGAGGCTTAGGAGACTCACAGACCAATATAATGTGTGAAGTTTATTTGGATCCTGATTCAAACCAAGTAAGCAAAAAATGCGATCATGAGATGGTGGAGGAAATAAAAACACTGATAATATTAAGACTTCATTGTTAGTATTTTTAACTCTGATAATAGTAAGCTGGTTATTTGGCTTTTTTCTAAAAGCTTTATCTTTTAGTTTTATGTGTGCTTAGGTATTTACAGATAAAGAGACCTTATGTCTAGGATTTCCTTCAAAAGAATCCATTTGGGGAAAGGAAGGACAGATGAAACAAGACTGGTAATGAACTGATGATTGTTGATGCTCAATGGTAAATGTTCACTATACTTTATATGTATATTTAGGTATGTTCAAAGCTTTCCTAACAAGGTAAAGTTGTTGTTCTTGATATTTCAGCAGCTCCCAGGTGACCAGTGGGAAGCCACAGAGTCCCCAACTATTAATAATACTGGTTATGGCCTCAGAAAGCACTTAGCCATCCAATCACCTGCCCTTCATCCTCAATTCCAGACTCTCATGGTTAGCACATCCAGAAATAGAAAAAGGTCTATGTGGTTCATATACAAGTGGATATGATATATCTAAAGTCCTAGCTAAGATGTGACACGGAATTTGATAATACAATAGGAAGTAATCATAATAAAAATTTATTTTGAATAATGAAAGAAAATACATTCAGTTCAATTCAGTCACTCAGTCATGTCCAACTCTTTGCAACCCCATGGACGGCAGCACGCCAAGCTTCCCTGTCCATCACCAACTCCCAGAGCTTACTTAAACTCATGTCCATCAAGTTGGAGATGCCATCCAACCATCTCATCCTCTGTTGTCCCCTTCTCCTGCTGCCTTCAATCTTTCCCACAATCAGGGTCTTTTTCAATGAGTCAGTCCTTTGCAACAGGTGGCCAAACTATTGGAATTTCAGCTTCAGCATTAGTCCTTCCAACAAATATTAAGGACTGGTTTACTTTAGGATTGACTGATTTGATCCCCTTGCAGTCCAAGGGACTCTCAAGAGTCTTCTCCAACACCACAGTTCAAAAGCATCAATTCTTTGGCACTCAGCTTTCTTTGTGGTCCAACTCTCACAACCATACATGACTACTGGAAAAGCCATAACTTTGGCTAGACAGACTTTGTTGGCAAAGTAATGTCTCTGCTTTTTAATATGCTGTCTAGGTTTGTCATAGCTTTTCTTCCAGGGAGCAAGCATCTTTTAATTTCATGGCTACAGTCACCATCTGCAATGATTTTGGAGCCCAAGAAAATAAATTTTCTCACTCTTTCCATTGTTTCCTCATCTATTTGCCATAAAGTGATGGGACCAGATGCCATGATCTTAGTGTTTCGAATGCTGAACTTGAAGCCAGCTTTTTCACTTTCCTCTTTCACCTTCATCAAGAGGTTCTTCAGTTCCTCTTTGCTTTCTGCCATAAGGGAGGTGTCATCTGCTTATCTAAGGTTACTGATATTTCTCCCGGCAATCTTGATTCCAGCCTGTGCTTCATCCAGCCAGCCCAGCATTTTTGCATAATATACTCTGCATATAAGTTGAATAAGCAGGGTGACAATATACAGCCTTGAAGTACTCCTTTTCCTATTTGGAATATGTGTCTTTGTATAACTGAACCACCTTACTGTGCACCTGAAACACAGCAAGTCAACTATACTTCAATAAAATATATATATAAATTTTTAAAGAAAATTTGAGAATAGTCAGAGAAAATAGCATATTACAGGGGAAAAGCAAATTGAATAACTGCAGATTTCTCATCAGAAACCATGAAAACTAGAAAGAAGTGACAATGTTTTTCATATGCTGAAAGTAAAGAACTGAATACAATACATTCTTCAGGATTTAAGGGGAAATCAAAACATTCTCAGAGGAAAGAAAATTAAGAATTGTCACTAGCAGATCTACTCTAAAATAATAACTAAAGAAAGTTCCTTTAGAGACAAAATTACAAAAGAAGGTATCTTGGAACACCTGGAAAGAGAAAGGAACAAGCGTAAACAAAAGAGATTTTCCTTCTCCAACTGAGTTTTCTAAACTATGTTTGATGGTGGAAGCAAAAATAATGAGACAGTCTGATGTGATTTTAAACATATATAGAGGAAATTTTAACATAATTATATTATAAATGGGAAAGGGTAAAGGCATGTAAAGGGAAGCCAGGTTTGTATACTTCAATAAACTGGTGAAATGACAATACCATTAGACTGGGCTAAGTTATTATATGTAATATAATACATAAAAATAATCATTTAAAAGAGATAGACTCAAAAACTATCAAATTGGAATTGTAAAAAAAAAAATGCTTGAATAACCCACAAAAAGACAGGAAAGGAAAACAGAAAACAAACAGGAAACAACAAAATGGTAGACTTAAGCCCTAACATATCAATAACATGGAAATGATCTAAATACATGAATTATAAGACAAGTTGGTAGAGTCTATGAAAAACATGATCCAACCAAGTGGTGTCAAAAAAACTCACTTCAAATATGACAACATAGGCAGGTTGAAAGGAAAGATAGAAAAAGATATATCATGCAAAAAGTCAAACAAAGGAAAGTAGGAATGGTTATATAAATATAAGCTAAAATAGGATCAGAGCAAAAAATAACTGTCAGAAATGGAGAGAGACACTATATAAAAATATAAAGTGTTAAAGAGTCAATCCACCAATAAGACACAATAATTCTAAATGCGTATACACCAAACAACAGAGACACAACATATGTGAATCAAGAAATGATAAAACTTAAAGAAAAAATACACTAATTCACAGTTACAGCTGGAGATGTCAATATCCTTCTCTGAACAACTGATAGAAAAACTAGGCAGAAAGTCAGCAAGGATAGAGAACTCAACAATACCATCAAACAATAGGATCTAAATGATATTCATGGAGCCCTTCACCAAACAGCAGAACTTGTATTCTTTTCAAGAGTCCATAAACCATATACCGAAACATACCATATCCTGGGCCACGTGCTGCTGCTTAGTCGCTCAGTCATGTCCAGCTCTGTGCAACCCCATAGACTGTAGTACCCCGGGCTCCTCTGCCCATAGGGATTCTCCAGGCAAGAATACTGGACTGGGTTGTCATGCCCTCCTCCAGGGGATCATCCCAATCCAGGGATCGAACCCAGGTATCCTGCATTGCAGGCAGATTCTTTACCATCTGAGCCATCAGGGAAGCTGCCTGGGCCATAAAAAAAATCAGTAAATTTTTAAAAATTTATTTCTGACCATAACTGAGTCCAGCTGCAAATCAATAGCATAAAAATAACTGGAAATTCTTCAAAAGCTAAATTACAAACTTTAAATAATCCTAGACCATATATAAAGCCTCAAAGAAAAATTTGAAAATATATTAAAATGAATGAAAATGAAGGTACCACATTAAAAAATTTGGGGAACACAAGTGCTCGGGCCTGGTGCACTGGGAAGACCCAGAGGGATCGGGTAGAGAGCGAGGTGGGAGGGGGGATCGGGATGGGGAATACATGTAAATCCATGGCTGCTTCATGTCAATGTGTGACAAAAACCACTACAATATTGTAAAGTTAAAAAAAAAAAAATAAGCACCAGAAAAAAAAAAATGGGGGGAACACAGTTAACATAGTGCTGAGAAGAAAATTTGTAACACTAAATGCATACATTAGAAAAAAGTCTCAAATCATTGGAAGGACTGATGTTGAAGCTGAAACTCCAGTATTTTGGCCACCTGGTGCAAAGAGTTGATTCATTTGAAAAGACCCTGATGTTGGGAAAGATTGAAGGCAGGAGGAGAAGGGGACAACAGAGGATGAGATGGTTAGATGGCACCACTGATTCGATGGACATGAATTTGGGTAAACTCCAGGAGTTGGTGCTGGACAGGGAGGCCTGGCATGCTCCAGTTTATGGGGTCACAAAGAGTCAGACACGACTGAGCAACTGAACTGAAATGAACTGAACTGAACTGAAGCTCCTACCTCAGAAAAAGAAGAGCAAAATAAATTTAAAGCTAACAACAGGAAGGAAATAATGTAGCTAAGAACAGACACAAATGAAACTGAAAAAGAAAAATTGAGAAAAATCAACAAAACAAGGACCGGTTATTTTAAAAGATCAACAATATTGACAAATCTCTAAGAAGATTGAGAAAAAAAATTGAGAGCAAATTACCAGTATCAGGAATGAAACAGAAACATCACTACAGACCCTTACAGACCCCAAAAGGATAAAAAATGAAAAACTCAGTATGCAGAAATTTTTCCAAGTTAGATGGAATTGACCACTAATTTAAAATATCACAACTTAACCAATTTGAAATAGATCATTTTACTGACAAATTAGATCTCATCAAAATTAAAAACTTTTGCTCTACATCAGACTCTGTTGTGTGTGTGTTAGTTGCTCAGTCATGTCCGACTCCCTGCAACCCCATGGACTGCAGCCCACCAGGCTCCTGAATCCATGGAACTCTCCAGGCAAGAGTGCTGGAGTGGGTAAGAGGATGAAAAGACAAGTTACAGAGTGGGAGAAATATTTGCAAACCACATATATGGTAAAAGCTAGTATCTGGATTAAATTTTTTTAAATTCTCAAAACTAAACAGTAAAAAAACAATCCTTAGAAATTGGACAAAAGACATGAATAGACATTTTATCAGAGAGAATGTATGGCTTGCAAATAAGCACATGAAAAGATGCATAGCCCAGTTAGCCTTTAGGGATATGCAAATTAAAACCACAACAAACTATCACTACATACCTATTGAATGGCTGAAATAAAAATTTAGTGACAACACCAAATGCTGGAGAGGATGCAGAAAAACTGGGTCACGAATAAACTGCTGGTGGGAATGTAAAATGGTACAGTCACACTGGAAAGCAGTTTGGCAGTTTCTTTTAAACTTAAACATGCAACTAGCATTGTACTCCGAGACATTTATCCCAGAAAAATGAAGATCTTCACACACACACAAATCTGTGCATGAATGTTTAAAGCAGCTTTATTCACAATAACCCTAAATTAGAAGCAACCCAGATGTCCTTCAGTGGGGGAACAGTGGAGCAAGCTGTGGCACTTCCATGCCCTCTTATGCTACTGAGCAATAGTGAAAACAGTTAATGATACATGTAGATGACTCTCCAAAGAATTACGCTGAGTGAAAAGAGCCAATCCCCAAAGTCTACACACTGCAAGAGCCCATTTATGTATCATTCTTTGCATGACAAAATTATAAAGATGGAGATCATATTCGATCGTGCTTGTCAAGGATTGAGGAGAAACTGGGGAGTTGGAGAGGGTGTGGGAAGCTGGAAGGAAGTGGGTGTGGCCATAAAAGAACAATGTGTGGATGGAAATGTTCTGCATCCTGACTGTAACATCGTCAACATTCTGGTTGTGATGCTGTTCTATAGTTTTGGAAGAGGTTACCACTTGAGGGAAACAGGGTAAAAGGTACATGGTATGTCTTTATATTATTTCTTGCAGCTGCACGTAAGCCTACAATGTTCTCAAAATAAAAAGTTTAATTAAAAAAGTAAATGTGGATGCCAGATAGATAATAACAGACAAGCTCCTTGCAGCTATGGGGAGTTAGGCTGACAGGGACAGGCTAAAGCAGGAGCTTGTGTCAGTAACTCAAACACTATGAACAACATTGCTTAGTAATGTATTTTCTGAAAGGATTTACCCTTAGTAAATTTCTGTACAAAACAACCTTCAATCTCCTTTCAACCAGCATAATAGTTTAGTTCTTAGAAAATACTAAGTGTATTAAAACCACACAAAATTTACTTTGTGTTTATATGCAAAATGGAGTTAGAATCTAGTCTCAAATAACAGTTCACCCAAATAACGAGACAACCAATATTGTCTCCAAGAGGCAGTACATTTTTTTATATTAATACCCAGCGACTCTCAAATGTCTAGGGACTCCCAAGTGGTCCCCACTAGGTCAAACCTACCCTCATAGTAACACTAAGATTCTATTTCCCCTTTCATCTGTTTTCTCCAAAGACTAAAGGATGTGATTTATCATGAAAACACAATGCAGAAGTGGATCTGTGAATCCAACTGCCTTCTGTTAACATTTTAAAAGACTGTTTTACACTAGTAAAAATGTAAAACCATGTCACTTTTCACATGAATTTTTGTTGTTACTATTGTTTCCATCTTGGAAAATAGAGAGTAAAGAGGTTCTGAAATCAAAAAGTTTGAAAACTGCTGCTCCAGGGCAAGGAGCCCATCTTTTCACATCAGTATTCCCAGACTCTAGTAAAGTGCCTCATCGTCATCATTGTTCAGTCCATTAGGCATGAGAGACTCTTTGCATTCCCATGGACCATAGCTCGCCAGGCCTCCCTGTCCATCACCATCTCCCGGAGCTTGCTCAGACTCATGTCCATTGAGTTTGTGATGCCATCCAACCATCTCATCCTCTGTCAGCCCCTTCTCCTACTGCCTTCAATCTTTCCCAGCATCAGGATCTTTTCAAGTGAGTCGACTCTGCATCAGGTGGTCAAAGTATTAGAGCTTCATCTTCAGCATCAGTCCTTGCAATGAATATTCAGGACTGATTTTCGTTGCCTAAATGAACATTTTATTTGACTGAACAAACAGACTAGCACCCTGACGGGGATGCCCCCGGGGCCCCAGTTCTCTGTGGTGCCCCACCTCGGCCGGCGCCAAGCTGCAGACTTAGAACTGGTGCAGACCAGGGGAATCCGACCGAGACTAGCCATAGGACAATGACACCTTGGTTGACCAAAACTCCATGTGTTCGTTCAATATCCAGGATTTAGTGGGTAGCTGGTGGGCTTTATGAGTGGCAATCTTCTTCATGTACTGGGCATCACGCTGTATCATGGGTAGCACCTTTCACAGAGCTCCCACTTCATAGACCAGATCATTGACCCAGCCCGATCCAGGAACTCGCCCAAAGCCGCACTGGTGGAGGTAGGAGCAGCACCCTCTCTCCAGCCTTCTGGCTTCCCCAGCATCCTTTGCTGTGCCTCCGCTGTCCCTCCCATGGCTTCAGGCTGGACCAAGAGCCCTAAGCACTGTGATGGTGGGCTCTCTGGGATTCCTTCTCACGCAGGACTCGGCCTGTGGTGGGTGGACCTTTCTGAGAGAAAGGTCAGGCTCTTGCTTTGCAGCCCGGAGACAGCCCACCTTGGGGAGGTTCTCAGCACCAGTCAGCCTGGAAGGAAGCTCCTCCCCTTGGCTGCCACCACCCCTCAGTCAGCCCCCCACGCCCCAGGCTCGCCTGAGATCCCCAGGAGGCCCCAAGGCCAGCTTGCAGGATGCTCCCCGTGAGATACACTTAGGGCCGGGGCAGGTGTCTTTACTCCTTTGTGAGGATGTTAGGGCACCAAACGTAATATCCCCTGCACTCTGTTCACCCACTCACTGCAGCCTCTGCAAGGCTCAACTCACAGGCAGGGGCCAGTTAAATCTCACTGAGGTCCAGGGATGTTTGGTTGGCAAAGTGCCGGCCAAAGGTGTCTGAACTACACAGAAGGTAGCTTACCCCAGGGTCGTTTGTGAGCAAAGAGCTTCACCTTCACTGAATCTTCACTGTGCCCACCGGGCAGCCAAGAGAAGCTGCCTCTGGGGGCCCACTGCCCCCACCACCCAACCCAGGGCCTCGCTCATCAGAAGCTAGTTGCCAGGGCTTAGAGTGTGGGCTGTATAGTACCAGGTGTGTAAGAATGAACAAGACAGGGTGTGCGATTTTAGACCCAGATTAAGCAGAAAACTCACATTGTGGAGGGTAATCTGCTTTACTCAAAGTCCACTGATATAAATATCAATCTCATTTTAACAATACCTTCACAGAAACATTTGACTAAATATCTGGATACCGTGGTCTAACTGACACGTAGAATTAATCATCACAGGCTTGAACTGGGTGGTGTTTGAGGGCTGGGCTTCCCAGGAGACTGGTGAGCAGAAATGCTGTGTGCCACTCCAGGGGGGATGTCATGCCAGATCCTGGGGGTTTTTGAATGGAGGCTCTTCACTCATTTCCCTTGATATTTCACCCTTCCAAGTTGCAACGCCAGGTTCCACATTTACCAGTGTTGTGACAACAACCAGGCAGCATGCCTGCAGGTATATTATAACTCCCTGGGGAAAATCAGGCTGTGGGCCTTGATTTTCTGCATGGATGGCCTTGGAGGCCTGGCTAAGTGCTTACTTCTGAAACCGAAATGATAAGGGAGGCCCAGGTTTGATTGTCATAAAAGACACTGAGGCTTCAAACTTACCAAAAGCCCATCAGAGCAGCCCATGGAAATACCCAGAGCACTCATCCTGTTGGTTTCAAGGTACAAGTCAGTGAAGGCCTTAAGAGGAAAAAGACTGACTGCCCCTAAGGAAGAATTCTGCCTGCAGATGGCCTCTGCGCTCAAGCTGAAATATCCACTCTTCCCTGGGTCTCCAGCCTGCCTGCCCCCCTTGTAGATCCTGGACTTGCTAGCTTCCATAATGCTATCACTCAATTTCTTAAAATAAATATCTACAGGGTTAGAAATAGAGAGAGAAGCATACATATGTGTGTGCATGTGTGCTCAATTGTTTCAGTCATGTCTGACTCTTCATAACCTTATGGACTGTAGCCTGCCAGTCTCGTCTGTCCAAGGAATTCTCCAGGCAAGAATACTGGAATCTTCAAATCAGTGTTGATTCCAGTATTCAACAAGAATACTGGACTCTCCAGGCAAGAATACTAGAATCTCTTGCATGGGATTCTCCAGACAAGAATACTGGAGTGGGTTGCCATGCCCCCATCCAGGGGATCTTCCTGACTTAAGGACTGAACCCATGTCTCCTGCATCTCCTGCATTGCAGGCAAATCCTTTACTTCTGAGTCCCTGGGGAAGCCCCTGGATACATATGTACATCCTAATAATTCTGTTTCTCAGAGAACCCTAACACATTAGCCTCTGGTAGCACCCGTCAAACATGTCCTTTGAATGTGTTGTGCTGACTCTCTCCCTCAGTTTGTGTGCCAGGCACAGATTTTCACCAAATCTCGAACCCTCCCAGCCTGTAGGGCCTCCTGAGACACAGACACTGAAGAGGAGGTCTTGTAAAAATCTCAAATGGTTACATGGCTTTTCTGTGTTTAAGAACACGTCTTCCTGCTCCCCTAGGACAACCCTTTGTAGTATGAGAGTGAAAGGATAACTAGAACAAACCTGTGGCCAGTTCCAGGCCTCTCTTCTGATGGTGTTCACTAGGGGGACCTCAGCTTCTGGGAACAGAGGGTGGAGGTGTGGGCACACCATGTCCCAACCCCTGACATGGTTTTTTTTTTTTTTTAATTTATTTATTTGTTTATTTATTTATTTATTTATTTTTATTAGTTGGAGACTAATTACTTCACAACATTTCAGTGGGTTTTGTCATATATTGACATGAATCAGCCATGGAGTTACAGGTATTCCCCATCCCGATCCCCCCTCCCACCTCCCTCTCCACCCGATTCCTCTGGGTCCTCCCAATGCACCAGGCCCAAGCACTTGTCTCACGCATCCCACCTGGGCTGGTGATCTGTTTCACCATAGATAATATACATGCTGTTCTTTCAAAACATCCCACCCTCACCTTCTCCCACAGAGTTCAAAAGTCTGTTCTGTACTTCTGTGTCTCTTTTTCTGTTTTGCATATAGGGTTATTGTTACCATCTTTCTAAATTCCATATTTATGTGTTAGTATGCTGTAATGTTCTTTATCTTTCTGACTTACTTCACTCTGTATAATGGGCTCCAGTTTCATCCATCTCATTAGAACTGATTCAAATGAATTCTTTTTAATGGTTGAGTAATATTCCATGGTGTATATGTACCACAGCTTCCTTATCCATTTGTCTACTGATAGGCATCTAGGTTGCTTCCATGTCCTGGCTATTATAAACAGTGCTGCTATGAACATTGTCAACCCCTGACATGTTAAAGACTAGAAGTTTCCCTCTAGTTCTTCATGTTAGCATGAATCAGTATTAAACCTTAGTCACTGGGTTTAGGAATATTTTACATTTGACCACTGTGACCTTCCAAAAAAATCTGAGAAACTCTTTATTCTGAAAATCAAATGAGTCAAGCCAAAACAAAACCTAGCATGAAGGAGGTGTTTTTAACCAACCAATTCTGTCAACTGGTTTAATGAGTGGTTTCTGCACAGCTGATCTGATGAGTCTTGAGGTTTCTTCAGCTCATGCAGTATGCCGTCCCAGCACTATGCTCTCTGGTTGTATGGGGAAGCAGCCTAAGATTGTCATATTTTGTGTGTTTTCTTTTTTGGAGGTTCTTGCTGTTGTTCAGTCACTCAGTCATGTCTGACTCTTTGTGACCCATGGACTGCAGCATGCCAGGCTTCCTGACCTTCACTGTCTCCTGGAGCTTGTTCCTCTCCATTGAATCGACATCCAATCATCTCATCCTCTGTCGTCCCCTTCTCCTCCCGCCTTCAATCTTTCCCAGTATCAGGGTCTTTTCAAATGAGTCAGCTCTTCGAATTAGGTGGCCAAACTATTGGAGTTTCAGCTTCAGCATCAGTCCTTCCAATGAATATTCAGGACTGATTTCCTTTAGGATGGACTGGTTGGATCTCCTTGCAGTCTAAGGGACTCTCAAGAGTCTTCTCCAACACCACAGTTCAAAAGCATCAATTCTTAGGCACTCAACTTTCTTTACAGTCCAACTCTCACATCTATACACGACTACTGGAAAAACCAAAGCTTCGACTATATGAATCTTTGCTGGTAAATCTTTGGAGGTAATTTTCACTTAACAGAAACTAGAGTTCAAAGACCCCAAAGTCCTAGATGTGTCCAGAGTTACTAACTGATGTTGTTGAGTTACAGAATACGAGAAGTTGGTGAGGGAATGGCTGGGAGAGGGTGTGCCAACAGGAGGAGGCAGCCTGGGACCCGCCTTGGAGGTCAATGGGAGGGTGTGCACCTCTTCGTCCCAAGCCAAGGAAGGAGAATCTTCTATCCTGACCTGCATTCAGATCATCTCAAGGCATCTGAACCTGAAAACTAAGCTGCCGGTCACTCTACTGGGCTGTTGTTACCACAGAGGGCTCTGAATCTCCTGCTTGGCAGACTCCTGGCTTCTTGCTCCGTCAGTCCAGCCTGGTGTGGTCCACGATGGTTGCTCCATTGCTGAATTATCTATGGTTCAGAGTTTGCAGTGGTCCTCTTAGGACAGATGGCTTTTTTGTTCCCTCTCACAGCAGAGGTTTAAGACAGATCAACCAGTCTACTTTGTCTTGTAAGCAGCAAGGATGAGGGTTTCAGGAAGTTCCAATGAGACTCTCAACTCCTAGGGAACACATGGTGATGGGAGTCTGTGGGCACAGCTATTTTCAGGAGTTAAGAGGTGCCCTAAATTCCTGTGTACCCAGCAACACACAGCTCACAGTTTGGGAGGCTGTGAGTCCAATTCAACCTGTGGATATACTTTACTAATCTACATAGAGTCATACTTTTTTAAAATTCAGTTACCAGTTTTAAAAATTGAGAAGTTTTACATTAAAATCTGTACCTCCGGTTTCTGAAAATGTGAGATCTGGCAGCATTAGGCTGTATTCCCCAAGGCTGGCACTGGGGAGCTCTCACCCCCTTCAGATAAGACAGTGGTCCTCAAACTTGGTCTCCAGCTCAGCACCAAGTCCCCCGGGCACTGGGTAGAAATGGACCATTTCAAGCCCAGACCCACTGTGTCAGAAACACAGCAGTGGGCCCAGCAGAGATTCTAACAAGCCCCCCAGGGGGCTGTGATAACTGCCAGAGCTGAAGGACCTCTAAGGCAGAACTTGAGGGCTCCATTTCCCACAGGTCCCCCCCCGCCCCCCCGCATCCTCAGGCCTAGTCCCAACTTGCCCCACTCATCTACATTAAATGCTGACGCTGTTGCCCTCTGTGCTTGTGACATCTGGCTTCACGCTGCTTTCCTGTTTGGTATTTTGGGCATCCCTGGTGGACTGTCTGGCTTCCCAGGTGGCACTAGTGGTAAAGAACCAGCCTACCAATGCAGGAGACATAAGAGACGTGGCTTCAATCCCTGGGTCAGAAAGATCCCCTGGAGAAGGGAATGGCAACCCACTCCAGTATTCTTGCCAGGAGAATCCCATGGACAGAGGAGCCTGGCGGGCTACAGTTCATGGGGTCGCAAAGAGTTGGACACGACTGTAGTGACTTAGCATGGTGGACTGTCCAGCACCTGGAACAGCCATCTGCCAGGCAAGGTGTCTTGTTCTCTGCATGCCCGATGGTGGGGAGCAGGCCAGACTATGAAGTCAGAAGTGCCATAGCAGCACCTAAGACTCCAAGAGGAGCTGAAGAGAATGCGTGAGAGGATGCGGGGGGAAGAGGAGCATGGATCTGGTCACTTTAACCATGCCTGGCTTCTTCTCACTCTGGGGGACATGCTCGGCACAATTCTGATTGGGTATACGTGTGTTTACATATTTTTGACTTTTGTCCTGCTTTGTGCATCTTTCTGTGTGCTCACCTGACTCTACTTCAGAAGACACCTCCCTCCCTACCGCCCCCCGTGGGGATGGGCTCTTAGCACCTCCAAGCCTGGATGCACACTCAGAGTCACAGAGGGAAAGGTGGGTAAAGACCAGGAGAGATGTCAGTGACTGTCCTGTTCCCCAAGCCCTTGCTCCAAAAGCCTCCCACACTCAAGGCTGCCTCAGGGAATGTGGGCAATGTGTCCGCCCAGGGGCTTGAAGGAAATAGAGCAGGCTCAGAGTCTCCCAGGTTAGACGTGCACTGCCAAGGCCTCGGGCACATGGGATTCATCTTAGGGCCCCAGCCTGGTACTGTGCATGGCACAGAGTAGACACGCTCTAGAGTCTGCTGCCAAAAACAGAAATGAAGCTGCTGAACCGAAGTCGAGGGAGAGATCCTCCACTCATCTGCTCACTCGCTCCTTCAACTGTTGGTTTATGGTATGTGGCACATAGGGACTGCTGCAGAAACCAGTGCTCAAGAAACCAAGCGCCACACTCGGAGAGCTGGAGAACTCAGGTTTATCCAGACGGCGGGCGCAGAGGAGTTAACACTCTAAGCTCTGAGCCCCGAACAAAGGGCCTACAGAGTTTTTATAGACAGACTATAGTGGGCAACTATAGTTGACTTAAAGCACAACATTCAGAAAACTAAGATCATGGCATCTAGTCCCATCACTTCATGGCAAATAGATGCAGAAATAGTGGAAATGGTGACTGACTATTTTTGAGGGGCTCCCTAATCACTGCAGATGGTGACTGCAGCCATGAAATTAAAAGACTCCTGCTCCTTGGAAGAAAAGTTATGACCAACCTAGACAGCATGTTAAAAAGCAGAGTCATTACTTTGCCACAAAGGTACGTGTAGTCAAAGCTATGGTTTTTCCAGTGGTCATGTATGGATGTGACAGTTGGACTATAAACAAAGCTGAGCACACAAGAATTGATTTTTTTGAACTGTGGTGTTGAAGAAGACTCTTGAGAGTAGCTTGGACTGCAAGGAGATCTAACCAGTCCATCCTAAAGGAAATTAGTCCTGAATATTCATTGGAAGGACTGATGCTGAAGCTGAAACTTCAATACTTTGGCCACCTGATGAAAAGAGCTGACTCATCTGAAAAGACCCTGATGCTGGGAAAGATCATAGGCAGGAGGAGAAGGGGATGACAGAGGATGTGATGGTTGGATGGTATCACCGACTCAAAGGACATGAGTTTGAGTAAACTCCAGGAGTTGGTGAAGGACAGGAAGCCTGGCATGCTGCAGTCTATGAGGTTGCAAAGAGTCTGGCATGACTGAGCGACAGAACTGAACTGAACTGGCAGTGGGCAACACTAGCTGCTAATAGGCTGGTTTAAACTAAGGGGATTTGCATGCATGTGGAAACAGCAGTCAAGATGGGGAGGGGGATGCCTGGCCTGGACAGACATGATTAAGCAGGATTGCAGGGGCTGGGCGATTGCAAAGAGCAAGACAAAGGTGAGTGAAATAAGCTCCAGTTCCTAGTATTGTAAGTCCCCACTTTCTGAGACTATGTGACCTACGTGATCCAGACTTTGCAAGGAGCAAGCTGAGTTACAGAGGCAGAATGAGCAGGAGGTTATGTAACATTTTAACTTCTCCTCTTTATTCTCCCCTCTTGATGCTTCTATCACTCATTGTAAAAAGCATCATCTCATATTTTGGTGGGACATTCAGAGTCCCCCATCATTTAGGGGGCTATATTGAGCTATCACCATTTGTAACTTTATGGATTCAATCCGAGAGGTTATGAACTGGGTAATTGCATTGAGAATACAAAGGTCAAACAAGAGTGCTGCAAAGAGCTTGAAGAGAGGACCTGTTAAAGGGAGAAGCCACAATGCCCAGCTCCAGATATTGCTCCAGTTACCCCAGGAATTAGCTAGTTTCGCTCTCCTTTTTATGATTTGTTCCCTTAGCTGTTGAGCCATGTCCTTGACTATTCCTGATTGGTTTACATAAAAGCAGCCGTCTTCATTTAAGAAGAGGCAGAGTCCTCCCTTTTCAGCTGTCAGTAAGTCCAGCCTCCTCCTATTCTGTAAAACCACCTCAGCCAGGAGTTGAGTTGGTCCTGTAATGAAGAGCACAGCAATAATACTGATCAGGGATAGAGGCCAGGGTTGACAATGAAAATCCATCAATATTTTAATAGTCAGATCCTCAAGCCATGAGTTGACCAGCTGCCAGAGTGTGACTGGGGAATCCTCAAGCTTCCACTGTGCGTTGACTAGTCAGCTTCCAGAGTAACTAGAGCAAGTCTCAGCATCCTTCGTGGGTGAGGGCCATTGTCTTTGGAACCAGACCTTGAGGAGGTTTTTGGGGTCCTGAATTGCTTTCCAGGTATTCTCGTCACAGGAAGCCGCTGCCGTCTTGACTCTGGTGTGGTGGATCCAGGGGATGACACCTGTAACTTTAACAGCAGTAGGGGTTGCAGAATGACCATGTGAGAACCTGTCCAAACTGGCTGAAGTGTTTTTTTCCCTAATCTTTAACCCATAGTTCATTTCCTGGCTGATAGGGATGAACCCAAATGCCCAAAGGAATGGGTGTCCTTTCTAAGGTTTCTCAGGCGAGATGGCGGAAGACTATTCCAGGGCCTGGAGGTGTCGGGACATCTCCAGGCCAGCAGGTTGTTGGTGGTCTACCTTGAGCTTTTATATCACTGTGGGTATAAGATCTCAAAGGGATAATAGCCTGAGGACCTCAGGTGCATTTATAGAGGAAGATGAGAGTGCACAGAATGATAAGGCAGCTTGTTCTAGCCTTGTCTTGGTGTTGGCCAGGGGATATTCTTGTTGTACTACTATTTGGAGAAAGAAACTTAATAAGAAATTTAAAGATATATGGCCCAAAGATTAACAGACATAGAAAGCCACTGGGGAGCTAGCCAGGAGAACCAGGTCCAGACATTGGTTCATGACATTAGTGTTTCTCTAGGTATGAGAAGATGCAAGAATTTAGACTCATAAAAATCTTTACCTGAAAACATCTGACTATCTGAAGGCCTGTTTTTTGTTTGTTTGTTTGTTTGTGTTTAGATTTTTCCCAGAATGCAGAGTACCTTATTTTTTGTCTCTACCCTGAACTCCTTTCAAGGGGGTGTTGAAGGTCAGCATCTTGTAGTGGCCATGATTTAATCTTTTTTGCTGCTGTTGTTGTTGTTTTCCATTTATTTTTATTAGTTGGAGGCTAATTACTTTACAATATTGTAGTGGTTTTTGTCATACATTGGCATGAATCAGCCATGGATTTACATGTATTCCCCATCCCGATCCCCCCTCCCACCTCCCTCTCTACCCAATCCCTCTGGGTCTTCCCAGTGCACCAGGCCCGAGCACTTGTTTCATGCATCCCACCTGAGCTGGTGATCTGTTTCACCCTAGATAATATACATGTTTAGATGCTGTTCTCTTGAAACATCCCACCCTCACCTTCTCCCACAGAATCCAAAAGTCTTGTAGAGGCAGTTGGCAAGGGCCAACCTTCAGTCAGCAGCGCCCCTTCATAGCCACATATCTGACCATGTTTTGGGGGCATTTCATGGTCATTGTGTCCCATGGTGCTGGGAAAGCTCATTTCCAGGTCTAGCAAAGATTCCATTGACAGGCCACTCAATATGTTGTCATAGACCAGGCCTCATAAGTAGCAAAAGTCTCTGGACCATTCCCCTCTTACTAGCCTCTTGGTCCAGGAAAATATTTCCTCTTGTTGCTCTTCCCATATCTAGAGTTATATTATTACAATTATTGATTTCATATGGAATTGTATATCACACATTTGGTAATGTAAGAAATAGTCTTCTGAAATAAGCTACATAGAAAATAATATAGTTAGCAGTTATTAGTAAGGTCACAAGCAAGAATTTAAGTGAAGAATTTTCATTGGGTATAGCCCAGTATACCCCAGGTCATCTGACTCAGTTAAATGATTATAACCAAGTGTTCATCTCCTGGTTGTACATCATGAGCATCTGACTTTTATCCAAAGATTGGTTACTGAGATAAGCTTTAGAAACAATCTTAGAGTGTCCTTTTTAATAACTTAATCAAACCTTTTAGCAATATAACATAACAAGGAACTATCTCAGAAGTGAGTCTTAGTAAGCACAGACCTTAATTAACAAAACTAGAACTTAATATTCAGTGAAACATAATTTTTTTTTTTTTTTTTTTTGAGAACTCATTGTGAGGGCATCAACACTGTAGCCAGGAAAGGTTTTAACCCATCAAATAAAAATGAAGTCTGTCAGGGAGCTGGGAAAAGCCAAACGGCCATCTTGGATTTCCCCTAGCCCTGAATCTTTGATTTTTTAGCTGTTGTTTTTCCATTTTTAATTTCCTGATTTAGGATCAGAATATCACCATGTTTTAAGAACATCAGGATAGCAAAAGTCTAACCTTGAGGGGCTATTTTTGTAGAAGCAGAATGAACTTTGTCTACATGTACCATAATCTTAAATAATGTTTATTTACTTTACCAAAGTAACAAAAAGATTTTTAAAATATATGTAAATCACTTAAAGGCAAAGAAATTCATAATCTGTTATCAAAAGCTGCATTCTAAGAAAACTTTGTTCTCTATTCCAGTCTGGTACCAGCTTACTGTTAATAACAAAATTGTTTATCTGCTAATCTTAGAAAATCTTTTCCATAAATTTTGAAGAACTAGCAGTATTCATCTAAAGACATGAGAGTAAAACCATAGATGGCATGTTTAAAATCTGATTGTATTGCATTGACAAAGAAAGTTGGTCATAACACTTTAATATGATAACTAAAATTATAATTGACCATATTTTATCAGGGCATATCAGATCTATATGAATTTCACATAATTTTAAAATATCTATTAGTAACATCAACCTTACAGTATAACCTGAAAAAATTTATCACCCCTTCGACAGTACTTCTTATGCAATTTAACATGTCCAACGAACCCAGGTAGCTTAATAGCTCTTTGAGATGCCTCAGGGGCCCTCTGAAGCATCCCAAAGTTAGCTAGAACTCTAGTTATTTAGGAAGTTTTGTTAATAAATATCAAAAGGGTTTATAACAGTCATGTAGTATCATATAAGTCACTGTGAAATAATAGTTATTTACTTAGCCAAAGGTAACAAAAGATTTCAAAGGTAAATATAGAACAGATCAATTGAGGTAAAGAAACCTAAATCTACTATTAAAAGCAGTTCAACATCTGAAGACAATATGTCCTCTTAACAGAGAGAAAAGCTGAATTCAAGTTTTGCACTAGCTTACTTTAAACTCATTTAGGTAAACTTAATTAAATTTATTTTAAACTTAGTCAGTCCTAACCCATGCACAAAACTTTTTTTCAGTGTCCACTTTCCACAAACTTTTTAATCACTTTCTGTAATAGCCACCTGTAAGTCAGATGTACTTTTTTTCCTTTTATAAAATGTAGTTTTATTTTTATATCCTCTTTATTAAAAACATACATCCTACTTCCTTATTAGATTAGCAAACAAACATTAAAACTTGATATTTAATATTGAATATTTCCCAGTTTTCATGAATCTGAAATTTATTTAGGTTAATTTTTCTTGCATTTAGAATTGTTTGATTTGTAAGCACTTACTTTTCTTTAGGCCAATTAAATTAGAACTCATTTACAATTTCAACAATATTATCAGAAAAAAGCAAAAGACATACACCAGACATACATAAATCCAGACAGACAGACTGAGAGAGGTCTTATAGTTTTCCGTTTGAGATTTTAAAAATCTCTTTGACCCATCTTTTTTTCTTTGCTTGAATTTCTAATTTGCCCAAGGCTGAGGTCTCAGGCAAAATTGGCTGTGTATTTCAAGGACATGGAACATTTCAAGCTTTTTCCTAGGCAGGTCATTTAACAAGCTAGTTGTTTTTAATTGCATGTGCAAAAATAATTGGTTTTTCAGTTTTCAAAAAGAAAGATTTCTTTCACTCTGTTCAATCAGCAGTCACACACTCACAATCATTTAGAGGCCATCACAACGCCTCCCTTCCCCCCAGTCCCCAGGTTTCCTTAACTGTTGCTCCCTTCCTGGGAGCTCCAAGGAGATGATCAGTCTCCTCTTCTACCCTTTGGGGTAGGACCTGACTGGGGACTGGCCCTGGGGCTTTACCTGATCCTATGGCCATTCTTGGTGAGTTGGCCCATCCCTCCAATGAGTCCAGTTGGGGCTTGGCTGTCTGGAGTGTCAGAACACCGGTCCAAAAGAGAACCCGGAATATCACTCCAGCTTGGCTGAGTCACTGGTCTGGCAGCTCAAGGGGCCGGCATGGTTGGAATCTCACTGGGGCCTCCAGAAATGTTGCAGAAACCAGTAATCGAGAAACCAACCACCACACTCGGAGAGTTGGAGAACTCAGGTTTATTATGCCGGCCGGCCCAGAGGAGTTAACACTTCAAGCTCTGAGCCCCAAACAAAGGGGCTACAGAGTTTTTATAGATAGACTGTAGTGGGCAACTATAGTTGGCTTAAAGCTCAACATTCAGAAAACTAAGATCATGGCATCTGGTCCCATCACTTCATGGCAAATAGATGTATAAACAGTGGAAACGGTGACTGACTAATTTTTTTTCGGCTTTCTAATCACTGCAGATGGTGACTGCAGCCATGTTCTGCTGGACCCAGAGCAGTTACCATTCTAAGTTCTGAGCCCCAAACAAAGAGGTTACAGAGTTTTTATAGACAGACTGTAGTGGGCTGTTAATAGGCTGGTTTAAACTAAAGGATTTTGCACATGCATGGGAACAGCAGTCAAGATGGGGAGGGGGATGCCTGACTTTTACACAGACAGGCATGATTAAGCAGGTTTACAGGGGCTGGGCAGTCACAAAGAGTAGGACAAGGGTGAGTGAGATAAGCTCTAGTTCCTAGTATCACAAGTTCCCACCTTCTGAGACTATGTGACCTACATGATCCAGACTTTGCAAGGAGCAAGCTGAGTTACAGAGACAGAATGAATAGGAGGTTATGTAAAATTTAACTTTTCTTCTTCGGTACTAGACCTGCTGCAGGCACACGCTGGGGCTTCTGTGACTGCTCACTTTAGAACAGGAAGCAAGGCCTGTCCATGAAGACCTGTGACCTGTGGGAGAAAGCAGAGAGAAGGGGGTGCTGTGGAGGTGCTCACTCAGGATCACTCAACCATTTCACTCCTGAGCCACCGGTTGGCTTCTCCTGCCTCAGCTGACCTGGGTTCCTTCTGACCTCACCAACCCCACAAAATACAATCTGGGCCACTAGCTTGGAGGAAAGGAAGGGAAGAGAGAGATGATCTCTAATTTGTGCACGTGTGGTGCTAGGAGCCGGAAGTCCTCACCACCCTGAGGGGGAGGTGTGTCTGCCTTGGAAAGATGATCAGAATAATAATGGGCACAAATACTTGTAATGACTATTATCCTTATAGTAGCAGCAGCCACAGCGTCAACAGCTGCTTCTATTTCCCAAGTTCACTAAGACCCAGGCCCTTGGGCCAGGCATGTTTTCTGCATTATGTCATTTACTCATCCCAACAATGGGAGTAGATATCTTAGCCTAAGTTTTCAGATAAGGAACTCAGTATCCTCCATGACCACCTAAACTTCCTCTTGTGGTTTTATGAGGTCTGAGCAAGTATCTGCACAAACGCTTTGTGATCAGAGCAAAGAAGGGCTACTCAGGTACCCAAGGATAGTAGGATTCCACACTTGCCTTTTCACAGGATGCTCCCTTGATGGAGAAACGTCCATGCATCACCAAGATTAGCCAAGACTTGGCTGGACAAAGTAAACCAACAGCCTCCCGTGTAATGCTCTGGCCCAGGGATGAACTGGAACCAGGGCCAAGAACTTGTGTCTTTGAGGTTCCAGCTCTTCATTGGTGAACGCTCTCACCAGGACCTCGTTCCAGCAGGAAAGCCACCAACAGATGGTTCTGCTTTGCAGCATAATGGAAACTTAGGCCCACTTTCCTCTCTTTTAAAGTGTGTGCCAGCACCAGCCATTCTTGGGAGGAAAGGATACCCAAGGAGAAGGCGTTAAGAGCCAAGAGTGTAATTCATGGTGAGCTGCAAGCTTCCTCCCAGCAGGAGCTGGGAATGGGGTATTAAACTCGGTCTGAACCCAGCACAAAATCCTCACGAGATTCGGTAGCATAGGGCTTAGAAGGAGACTTCCAAATAGATGAAAATGAAATGGCAGCTGGCCTGTTTGTCCTTGGAAATCACAGCAATCTCTTCTTATGGAGAGAAAGCACTGGCCTCAGATATGAATGTCTGGGTCTGGGGAGCAGCATGTCAGAAACCTCAAGGACTGAGTACCCTCCTGCTGTGTGCCACCCCAGAATTCGTGCCCAATCCACTCCAACCCTTTCTCCCAATCACCCTCCCGCTATTCCAGACTTGCCTGTCTTTTTGCATGAGGCCTCAGACAGCGCTGACCATGGTTTGGAAAAGCTCTGTGGGTGCTAGGCCTGCTCCCCCATCCTAAGATACTGCCAAGCAGGCTTGGAGGATGCAAGCCCCTAATTATTAGGCATTGGGGGTGGGGACATCTGTGTGGACCACTTTTGGAGTGTCCCACAGCTCCTAGTCCTGCTGTTCTGAGGACAACTCCATTAGAAGGAGTGGGTGACACAGCTTGCTAAGGCTGAGCTGGGAACTCTCTATGTAGCTGGTTGGTCTAGGGGCAAAGACCCTCAAGCTGCACCTGTGGATGTGTAGATGGGATTTGAAGATACCTGATGATCTCTGTTGCTCACCTGAATTGAAACTATCAGCAAGGAAGTTCAAGACCAGCTTCTTATTCTGTGGGTCAGGCCACAGATTAGCTCAAAAGCCACATAAAGAGGGAAGCAGTGAGAGAAAGGAGTCAGAAAGAAGATTCCTTCCTGAGTTCACTGAGCTTTCCCATTTCCCAAGTCCAGGTCTTCCTGAGCCTAGGCATTCCTTTGGGTTCCCTGTGTTCTTATAATAAATGTACCTTATACGCACATCTCTCTATCTTTTGCCTATTTAAGTGGGTTTCTGCTAGTGACCACTGAAAACTAACTTGCCCCCACTGCCACTCCCAGTGGTGCAGTGGTGGAAACTGCAATATAAGACATAATTTCCCAACCCTAGGATTAAAATACAGGACTCAGACATGGAAACTTGCATGACTGCCTAATGACGGTCTGACATACATGAAATTAATCCTTACAATATCCTTTGAGGCAGTTATTATTTCCAGTTTGTAAGTAAAAGCATTGAGGCTCAGAGATGTAAGCAACTTGCCTGTGGTCACACCACTCCTGCTGATTCACTGTTTTTACTCCTCGCCTCGTTCAATCCATCCCTCAGTGCTAAAGATCCCTGGTCAGAAGGGCTCACAGAATTAACACTAGCCAGAGCATGGTGGCTTCCCATGTGCCACTAGTGGTAAAGAACCTGCTTGCCAATGCAGGAGATGTAAGAGATGCAGGTTTGATCCCTGGGTCCGGAAGATCCCCTGGAGGAGGTCATGACAACCCACTGCAGTATTTTTGCCTGGAGAATCTCATGAACAGAGGAGCCTGGTGGGCTACAGTCCTTAGCATTGCAAAGAGTTGGACACAACTGAAGCAACTTAGCACAGCACAGCACAGTCAGAGCATGAGTCTGAAGAGTTGACTAGTCTCATTAAGGCCCTGACACGTGTTTTAAATTTCATTTTCTCTAGCCCTGGGGAAGATGCTAAAGCAGCCGAGTAGACAGCAGCTGTGGATAGAGCCCTTCCTGGGGGGCTCACTCTGTGACTCTTCCCTTCAGATTGATAGTCTGTGTGCTGCTGGGGCTGTTGCTTGGAGAGGAGGAGGTGGGCCTGCCTCTGGGAGCTCCCAGTTCTGGTCCCCAGGCCAAGCGCAATCTCAGACCCCCTGATCCAGATTCACCAGGGGCTCCTGCTCTGAGATGCATTGAATCAGCATCTGCAATGTCAGTCCTGGTATCTGCGTGCTTGAAGGCAGATGCAGAGAGTTTTATGCACACTTCAGCTTCAGACTTGGGCACTGTTTTGGAGATGCTGAGGAGCCTGCATCCTCCAAGTGAGCCAAAAGTTTCTCCTCACATAGCTTCCCAAGTGCTTCACCGACATTCCTTCCCTTCATTAGTGCTTTTTGTTTCCGTTGGAGCCACTCGGCCAGGGAGTTGCTCAGGAAAGCAGATGCAGATGCTGCTATCCCACCATCTTCCAGGAATGCAGGAGGTTGTCCTGGGCACTTCTGAGAACCGGGCTGTCCTGCTGACTGAGACAGTGAGGACCCCCCAGAAACAACTGGGTGGTTTCCAAGGGCTGCAGAGGCCCCAGGCCCTGAAAGCAGCACTCATGGCAATTGCTGAGGAGAAGAACAGAACATCTTGCAGAGAGCCCCAAGCTGGAGAAGATGGCAGTCACAGTAGAATCTATATAAAAGAGGGCCTGGAAGCAGTGGAGCTGGACAGAGGCTCTGTGAGGTGGAAACTATCTCACACCTCATGCCAGGCTGAGAAAACTTGAGTCATCCATCTCAGTTGTGGGGCCAGTTGTGCAGATGGAGAGTCAGCACCACAGGCCCTGGTGGTCGGGGGCTGAATCTCCTCTCAGGTCCAACCCAATAAGCCACACAGCCTAGGCTGGAAAGAACATCTGATTTTTCCACAGAAATTGAAAATCCTGATTTCATGTGAAATCTCCCAATTTTTAATAAAATGTTGGCAACTAATTTAATTTACAAACAACTTTCTGTAACAGCCAAATCACTATGTCTGCTAACCGAATGTAGCCTGTGGCTGTTTGTGGCCCCTGCCATTGGCTTTATCTAAGAGGCAACAGCTCCATGAGGAGTGAGTGTGGGCTTGGTCAGAACCATGCCTTCTAGTGGGCAGCCTCACAGGCCAGGGCTGAAGGCCAGCCCCTCCAGGACACATGCTGGGTCTGTGGGGAGGGGGAGCCTAAGCTTGGAGGACCCAGCTGGCATGGGGGCATGCTTGGCTAAGAGCCTTCCTTTATACTTTCAACAAATATCTGACTATCTGCTCTATGCCAGGCACTGGGATCTGGTAGTGTATTAACTTTCTGTGGCTGCTGTAACAAATCACCACCAACTTGGTGGCTTAAAAGAGTTTTCTCACAGTTCTCTCACAGTTCCCTCACAGTTCTTTCATGGTTCTCTCACAGTTCTCTCAGTTCTCTCACAATTCTCTCTCAGTTCCCTCACAGTTCTCTCAGATTTCCCTCACAGCTCTTTTTCACAGTTCTCTCATAGTTCTCTCACAGTTCCCTCACAGCTCTCTCTCATAGTTCTCTCATGGTTCTCTCACAGTTCTCTCTCACAGTTCCCTCACAGTTCTCTCACAGTTACCTCACAGTTCTCTCAGAGTTCCCTCACAACTCTCTCTCATAGTTCTCTCACAGTTCCCTCACAGCTCTCTCTCATAGTTCTCTCATGGTTCTCTCACAGTTCTCTCTCACAGTTCCCTCACAGTTCTCTCACAGTTACCTCACAGTTCTCTCAGAGTTCCCTCACAACTCTCTCTCACAGTTCCCTCACAGTTCTCTCACAGCTCTCTCTCACAGTTGTTCTCTCACAGTTCCTTCACAGCTCTCTCTCACAGTTCTCTCACAGTTCCCTCACAGTTCTCTCACGGTTCCTTCACAGTTCTCTCACAGTTCTATCACAGTTCTATCACAGCTATCTCTCACAGTCCTCTCACAGTTCCTTCACAGTTCTCTCTCACAGTTCCCTCACAATTCTCTCACAGTTCCCTCACAGTTCTCTCACAGTTCCCTCACAGCTGTCTCTCACAGTTCTCTCACAGTTCCCTCACGGCTCTCTCACAGTTCTATTACAGCTCTCTCTCACAGTTCTCCCACAGTTCCTTCACAGTTCTCTCTCACAGTTCCCTCACAGTTCCGTCACAGTTCTCTCTCAGAGTTCCCTCATGGTTCTCTCTCACAGTTCCCTCATGGTTCTCTCACAGTTCCCTCACAGCTCTCTCTCACAGTTCTCACACAGTTCCCTCACAGTTCTCTCTCACAGTTCCATCACAGTTCTCTCTCACAGTTCCCTCATGGTCCTCTCACAGTTCCCTCACAGTTCTCTCACAGCTCTCTCTCACAGTTTCCTCACAGTTTCCTCACAGTTCCCTCACAGTTCTCTCACAGTTCTCTCACAGCTCTCTCTCTCTCACAGTTCTCTCTCACAGTTCCCTCACAGTTCTCTCTCAAAGTTCTCTCACAGTTCCCTCACAGTTCTCTCTCACAGTTCCTTCACAGTTCTTTCACAGTTCCTTCACAGTTCTATCACAGTTCCTTCACAGTTCTCTCTCATGATTCCCTCACAGTTCTCTCTCACAGTTCTCTCACAGTTCCCTCATAGCTCTCTGTCACAGTTCTCTCACAGTTCTCTCACAGTTCCCTCACAGTTCCCTCACAATTCTTTCACAATTCTCTCTCATGGTTCTCTCACAGTTCTCTCACAGCTCCCTCTCACAGTTCTCTTTCATGGTTCCCTCTCAGTTCTCTTTCACAGCTCTCTCTCAAAGTTTTCTCTCACAGTTCTCTCACAGTTCCCTCACAGTTCTCTCACAGTTCCTTCACAGTTCTCTCTCACAGTTCTCTCACAGTTCTCTCACAGTTCCTTCACAGTTCTCCCTCATGGTTCCCTCACAGTTCCCTCACAGTTCTCTCTCATGGTTCTCTCACAGTTCTCTTTCATAGTTCCCTCACAGCTCCCTCACAGTTCTCTCACAGTTCTCTCTCGCAGTTCCTTCACAGTTCTTTCACAGTTCCTTCACAGTTCTCTCTCACAGTTCCCTCACAGTTCTTTCACAGTTCCTTCACAGTTCTCTCTCACAGTTCTCTCACAGTTCCTTCACAGTTCCTTCACAGTTCTCTCTCACAGTTCTCTCACAGTTCCCTCACAGTTCTCTCACAGTTCCCTCACAGCTCTCTCTCACAGTTCTCTCACAGTTCCCTCACAGTTCTCTCACAGTTCCCTCACAGCTCTCTCTCACAGTTCTCTCACAGTTCCCTCACGGTTCTCTCATAGTTCTATTACAGCTCTCTCTCACAGTTCTCTCACAGTTCCCTCACGGTTCTCTCATAGTTCTATTACAGCTCTCTTTCACAATTCTCGCACAGTTCCTTCACAGTTCTCTCTCACATTTCCGTCACAGTTCCGTCACAGTTCTCTCTCACAGTTCCCTCATGGTTCTCTCACAGTTCCCTCACAGTTCTCTCACAGCTCTCTCTCTCTCTCATAGTTCTCTCTCATGGTTCCCTCACAGTTCCCTCACAGTTCTCTCTCATAGTTCTCTCACAGTTCTGGAGGCCAGAAGTCAGAAACCAGTATCACAGGGCTAAGATCAAGGTGTCGCTCCCTTTGGGGACTCCATTTCTCATCTCCTCCAGTTTCTTGTTCCTGTTGACATTCCTTGACTTGTGGCCACATCATTCCCATTTCTGCTTCCATGATCACAGGATCTCCTCTCATGTGTGTACCCCCTCTCCTCCTGCCTCTCTCTCAGAAGGACACTTGGGATTCAGCTCAAGATACACTCAGATGACCCAGGATGATCTCTTCCTCTCAAGATCTTCAACCACATCTGCAATGACCCTTTTTCTGGTTCTTAGGATTAGGAGCAAATATCTTTGGGGGACAAAGATGATTCAACCAATCGCAGGTAGTGAATAAAAAATACCAAGTCCCTGGCCTGGAAGTCCTTACTTTCTAGTGAGGTGGCCAGAAAAAGCCAGCAAGCCTGTCAGCACATAAAACAATGCCATGCTCTACAAAGTTCTGGGAAGAACAATCCAGCTCTTTCAGACACTGCCCCCAGATCTCAGGGCTGAGCCATGTGACAGGAGAGCACCGGGGGTGTCCAGCTGCCCTGGCCCTACTCTGGCCACACAGGCAGAACCAGAGTGTCTCTGAGCTGCAAACCTGTGTTTCTTGGCTCACACCTGTTGCAGGTGATTGCTGGAGCCCCTGTGACTTGACGAGTGAGGACAGGACCTTTCCAAACATGGGGCGCATGCAGTCTGGCTGCCCTGAAGATGGGCAGGCTCTGTAGGGCTCAGCTGCAGTCTCGGCACACTTCCTTTCCAAGTGCCAACCCCCACTGGGGATACTCCCAAGCCCACAGGGGCACGTGTTAGGGATTCCAAACCTCCCCGGTACTGAGCAGGTGCCCCGGAGGTGCAGTGATGATGACTTTCGCTGAGAGAGGATTCCTCAGGGGAGGGCATGGCAGCCATCATGTTAACCCCCAAAATGTCACCTCCATCTTTAGTGTCTGAGCTAGTAGAGCCATTTTACCAGTGAGTCCAGCCTCGGAGGTACACCGACAAAAGGCCTGCAGAAAAGGGACCAGAATGGGTTGTCCTCAACACCTCAAGGTCACACAATGCATTTCAACACAGGAGTGCTTCCCCTCTCTCCTCGGGTCTCTCTGCCAGGTGAACACCAGCTAGTCTTATGTTTCAGATCTTACTCCTCCTGCATGAATGGGAGGGGAAACTGAGCCCCGGGGAGTGATACAACCCATCCAGAACCCTTAAGGTCCCAGCAGACCAGCTCGCCATGCCTGCTCGCACCTGAATTGACATGCAATTTGTAAATAAAACCCCCAGTCCCTTCCCCTGCTTTTCACCCCTCCTCCCGTTCACCCTCCTCCACTCACATCCACCCCCAGGACAATGGGAAACTCTGAATGGACCCCTGGCCTGCCCAGCACCTGAGCAGAGCTGCAGCCAAGGGAGCCAAGATCCCTCCTTCTGGCCCCATGAGCGTAGGCAGCCCCCACAAGTCAAGCGCTTAGTACCTTTGTTGTGAAAGAACGGGGTCATCAGGTCCATTTCCTCATCTTCCTTAGAGGGGAGAGCTGTTGAGGCAGGTCCACCAAAGCTGAAGGAGGGCTTTGAACTCTGCAGCAAATGGCTGGAGAGAGACAGCCTGGCCCCAGGCTCCAGGCACCGCCGCAGGACAGAGAATCAGGTTGCGAATGTTAGGACCATTGTGCCAGGGAGCAGCACGGCGCTATGCCTCTGAAGCCAGGCTTCAGAGAGAGTGGGACAGAGCTACCCTGCTCCATCCACCTACCTTGGCAAGAGCCCCTGTGAGCACTTAGTGTCCCCTCTTGGGAAATCAGTATAACAGCGGATCTCTCGCAGGGCTGTTATGATGAGAGATGATTTCAGCCTGGCTTCTAAGACACAATCAGCACTAATTAAATGAGAGGATATTATTGTTATTGTTGTTTCTATGCCATGACCTTGAGAAAGTCACTTTCTCAGGTCCCCTGGTGCTTGGGCAGACCTAGTATTTGTTTGACTCACGGTGGGCACATTCAGGGCAGGACTCAGGCATGTGACGGGACAGGCTGTCCAGGTAGGCATTTCTGCCCCATTTCACAGACAAGCAAACTGAAGTGAAGGGAGGTTCAGAAACATGCCTGGGTCACCCAATGAATCAGTGATCGGTAGGAAACCGGAGCCCTGGTGTCCTAATACTGTTGCATCCCACAGTACAGGAATCTCAGTAACACCTAGGGAGAGGGGATCACCTCCCCTGCCCCCAGTCCTGGATGTGCTCAGGAGACGGTGAGGCTGTCCCCAGCACAGCCCAGGCAGTAGCAGCCACACAAAGGCTCGGAGGTGCAGGTTTGGGTCCTGGCGATGCAACACAATGGGGCTGGCCTGGGGACCATGCAGGAGGAGGGAGCACCTAGGCCCTGCTGACCAGGCTCCAGGCTGGAGGAGGCTCCAGGCTCCAGCTCTGGAAGCCCTGCCAACCTCCCAGGCTCCAAATCTCCCGGAAACTGTAGAGAAGAGCCCTGCCCACTGCAGAGCATTCGTGAAGAGTTTATGTCCCCAGATATTACGGGGTTTGAGCTATTTCCTCCAGATTGTTTGAACAAACCTGTGACTTTTGACCCATCCTGGTCTTACTGGCTTAAGAGGGTGAGTTTCTTCCTGTTTTTGAGGTCCCCACCTCACGGACCTCCTCCAAGAGTTGGTGATGGACAAGGAAGCCTGGTGGGCTTCAGTCCATGGGGTCACAAAGAGTCAGACACAACTGAGCGACTGAACTGAATTGAACTGAGCCCACAGAAAGTACTGCCCCTCTGGCCTCGCCTTCTTTCTCTTCTCCAAGCATCACCTGGAAAGAGCTGGGGAAAAAACCCCTTGTTGTTTCTGGTGGGGGAGCCAGCAGAGGGTATGGCTGCTTCACAGGGGTTTCTGCCTGTCTCTATAGGCAGCTCCCCAACCCCACTCCCATCAGCCCTAAACTTCAACAGCACTGGATCTACTCCTAGCAGAGGTCAGCCTGGCACCACTGTAGATTCTCCCCACCCAAAAGCATGACCTGGTCTGTGTGCCTGTATGATGGAAGAGGGTAGAGTGTGTGCAGTGGTCACTGAAGCGGTGACCCTCAGGGCCCAGGCCAAAGGACAGGCTGCAGAGCTCTACCGCCCAGGGTGCCCAGGGCATCGGGTCTACCCTCAGGACCAACTGTTGCTGCAAAGTGTCCCTGCTAGGTCTTACATCTTTACAAGTAGCGCCGCCATGTGGAAACAAGTGAACCTCACACATTGTTTGATTCTTGACCCCGTGGCTGGGTGGTCACCACGCCTCTATCCAGGCCCCACTGGGCACACAGCTAGGAGAGATATCAGACTCCATCTCTCTATCCCTCCTGCAGTTTGGAGTGTGCCTGACCTGTGACCAGCAGAATGTGGAGGAGAGATGTGGGCACCTCCAGGCCACCCAGGGAAACCCCCTGCACACTCCTCTAGGCCCTCTGCCTCCAGCTGCCTGTGAATAGAGCAGACCAGAAGGTTTGGGGAGGGTGAGTACCAGATGGAAGGATCCTGGGTTCCTGAGGTGCCTCTGGCCAAGGGCCACCCCACCAGGCCTTCCAGCCAGGAACCCCTGTGTTGGGTCCCTGTATCAATGACAGGAAACTTCCAGAGCTTTAAGTCAAGTGCATACCACAAGCCCAACCAAACCTGTGAGCTCCAGATTGTTTTTACATTTGTAAAAATGACTTAAAGAATAGTATTCTTGTGACACAGGAAAATTACAAGAAATCAAAATTTCAATGTCCATCAGTGCAATTTGATTGAAGACAGCCACACACATGCACCCTCTTAGGGTCTATGGCTGTTTTCACACTGCAGCTACAGAGATGAGCACATTCAGGAGCTTTTCTTAAGGGATGGGATGAATAGTTTTAAGACTTTGATATAAGGCAAAGTTGCCTTTTGGAGGATTATGCTAAATTACATTTCCACTGACCATTTTCCACTCCCTGCCAATCCCAGGTATGTGATACACACTCCTCTGTAAAATGAGGGTTGAAACAAAAACAATGGCATGTCACTCATCCCTTCTACAAAGGTTAAATTGCAGCCCACTGCTGTTACCCACCAATGGTGCACCTGAGGATGGACAAACAGGAAGAGGCATGTTTTGCTTTTTATATAGGCACCTAGATAGATCATATGCATATCTAAAGAAGAATTTCAAAGACCCCCAAATTCTTGCATCATCCCATTTACAGAAATGCACTAAAAGCATAAACTTGGGAGATCTATTTTTTATGATGTGTGGTAATCTTTTGATGTGCAACTACATGTTCTTCTTTTCTAGCAAAACCTCCTATGTACACTGACTCCTCTCTCAGAGCTATCTGAGATGCCAGCTCCAAGTCTATAGTCCTCAGTAAGGTCCCCAAATAAAACTGAAACAAGTCATGTGAGTTTTTTAGTCACAAGGGTAAGATTTCCATCCTCTTGGGCAGTGGTGGCACTGGAGTGTCTGTGAACATACTCTACGCTTGATAAAGTGTCTACTTCTGGGCACCCAGGCACCTTTCGCTGGGCTGATCTAACACAGAGGTATTTTTTATAATGAAGGCTGGTCCTGAAGGAGTTTCTCCTTACTCAGGCACTGGGCTGCTTTGAGAGTATCTGTGGATGGTACTTTCTCCTTCTGACAGGTGATAGAGTCCCAGAACTTTTCTGTGACTGTGCTTTCCTCCATTCCCTGGGTTTCCACAGTGCCTCCACACACTCTGTTGGAAGTAGAATGCAGTTAGATGGTAGAGAATTTTTATTTATAATGAGAAATAGGTATCTAGTCTTCAATCTGTTTCTGGCACATAGTCCTAAAACCTTAGAATTTTCTAGTGATAAGAGCAGTAAAGATGTCTCTTGCAATGCTGATGAGGTGACTTTCAGACTTCCCCTAAAGATGGGGGCTGGTTATCAGGAGAACCAACCATGTGATTAGAGGGTTGGAACTTTTAGTCTGGGAGGGAAAAGGGGCTGGAGATTGACTCAATCACCAATGACCAATTAGTTAATATATCATGCCTATGTAATGAAGCCTTTATAAAAACCCAAATGGACAGGATTCAGAGAGCTTCCAGGCTGGTGAACAAGTGGAGGTTCTGGGAAAGTGGTGAGCTTGCAGGGGGCATGGAAGTTCCATTCTATGCCGTTTCTCCATACTTTGTTCTATGCATCTCTACTATCTGGCTGTTTCTGAGTTCTATTCTTTTGATAATAAATCAGTAATCTTTTGAGTAAATAGGTTTCCTGGGTTCTATGACCTACTTAGTTGAACCCAAGGAAGGGGTCATGTTGGTCAACTGACAACTCGCATCTGACATGTGTGAGGGGGCAGAGGAGGGCAGTCTTGTAGGACTGAACCCTTAAGCTGTGAGGACAGATGCTGTCTCTGGGTAAATGGTGTCAGAATTGAGCTTAACTGTAGGACACCAGCTGGTGTCTGAGAACTGCTTGGTGGTGCGGGAACCCCCTCCACACACAAATATTGGAATTGGTCCAGAACTGTTTGAAAATGGGCGAGGGAACCTGAGTACATCTGCAGTGGAGAGTTACACAGGTGAAAATCAGTTCTCAACACTGGAAGAATGAGGAAACAGACTGCAAGCTAGGACATCCCTGAAAAAAACCAAGAGCCTTTGAAATTTCCTGCTGGTGTGATGGCCAAGGGGAATTCAAAAAGATGGGAGGCAGTGGCTAAAGCATCTGAACTCCAGCACACAAACTGGTCAGGAGCTAAAGGAAGGAAGGAAACTATTTTTGGAAGCTGGTTAAATGTAAAAGTATGAAACACATATGGAAATTCTATCCGACAACAGCCACAGTGCTCTGATGAACTTGTAGAGAAGAAAGAGGAGAGGGAAAGGGGCAGAGAGGTGTTGAGCCATTTCTTACTATCCATGTGACCGATTGCTAGATACTACTTAGGAACTTTGCAAGCCTGCTGTTCAACCACTGGTAACTTAAATTCAGCCATGGTGGAAGGAATCATACTCCAGAAATGGGCAGAAGCCACAGATCAAGGCTTCATAAATTTTTTCCCACAGATCTAATTTACCAGCACACCACTGGGTGTAAGGAGTAGAGGAGTGAAAGAGAGTCTGTTCAGAATGAAGGCAATGTCCGGCAGAGAAGGAGCTTCCACTCAGAGGAGGAGCAGCAGGAGGAAGAAGTGCAACAAACGTACAAAGTAGGTGTTTTTCTCAGGGAAACTTTTCAGCTATGATGCAGACAGATTAAGCAACTTGTCCAAAGTCACAAAGTTTATCAGTGCCAGAGTTAGCATTTGAAACCAAATGTTCTTGGTTGTAGTAGTGTTTGTTTTTGTTATATTTGGGTCTTTTGGGTTTTATTTTAGTCTGCCAATAATAGACAAATGAATTATTGAAATAAAGTAGCTGTTTGGAAATGACTTTATAGGGTCAGTTCTACAAGCTACCTAAAAAATTCAGAATTCATGAGTTAAAATCACCTCTTGCTTTTGGCTTGATTTTCAATGGTTTTATTTTCACAAGCCAAACACAGCTTCAATGGGCCCAAATTTGTTAGCATTAAGGGTTTCCTGTATGGCTAATTCTACATGTAAAATCCTGGAAGCCCATTCTAAAGATGGGTTTTGAGAATGTGTTGATGTTGGCCCTGGAGTCAAGTCTAACCTCGCAAGGAGGTCAACTTTCAAAATCAACACTCCTTTAGAGGCAAAAAATCCTGGTAGGGTCAACCACATCCAGGGATAGTGTGGTGACTTTGTTTTTCGTTTTGTTTTTTAGATTTTTCACTAGTTTTTATTACAGGGTCATTTGGCAGCAATCCAAATTTCCCAGAAGAGGGAAACAGTTATAATACATCCATACAGTGCAACTCTATAAACCGTTGAAGGCAAAAATGTAGATATCGTTCACGTGGGAAGATGTTAGTAGTGTAATGAGTAAAAATGTAGGTGATACAACCTTATGTAAAATATAACATACATGATAAGCATGTGTCTATTCATCAAATACATGCTTATATAGATATTGCATTGGAAGACGGGTTGTGGGCAGATTTGGCTGGTTTAAATTTAGTTTTATTTATGTGATTTTTCTAATTTACATAATACTTATGATAAGTGTAATGAAGGTGTAAATGAATTCCTTTAAATATGTAGTAAGTTGTTCTTTCAGGGATGGTTATGTGCTTTTGTTTTTTTCTCTTCTAGAAGGTTAAGGAATCAGACGATGTTTATCTGGTCTTCCAGCAGGGCTCTCCCTGGGGTCATGGCAGAGCCCCAGGGACACTCTCTTAACAAAGATTGAAGATGGGCCATCCTGGCCAACCTAGGTCCCTTTCCGGAGAAGAATCCAACAGTGGCTGTACCTTGCAGGCTGGGGGGTACCAGACACAGAGCAGGTGCACATGCTCCACCGCAGATGGCAAGAGGGCAGTGCCTGTGAAGGAGGCAGCTGCCACTGGGGGTCTCGGTCCTGCTGGCTGCGTTGTCACACCGCTTGGGGAACCCTTGGCAGGTGTCTCCCATGGGGGCGAGGGAGGCAAGGAAGTTGAAAACTCACTAGGCTTCTGTTTGCATTTCTTTTGCCAGGTGTAGCCACTTGCGTGGGCAAGTATTATTAGAATGACTTACCTGGATTTAGCTAGGCAGGATAAATTAAAAATCTTGGCTTTCAAAGGTGCTTTTGAATTTTATAGTAAGGCTCTATGCTTTGCTGCAATCAAGATTCAAATACCAAAAAAAAAAGTAGTTGGAAGTGATGATTCATTTAAACAGCACATTCACGGATTTTGAAACAGAGCATGGACCTCTCTTTCCACCTAAAACTCATTTTACTTCCCTCTGAGGATTCAGAGTCATCAGGGAACTTAGACCTGAATGCAAGCTCTTTCAAGCCATGCTCACAGTTTTGTTTCTGTAGACCCAAGGAACAAGATGCCCTAACATTAGCACTGACAGCTCCTTCTCTGCCTGACTCCTTGCTTCAGCTGCCTGACTTGACTGCAAATGGTTCTCCCCAGTGCAGTATGGCCTTTCTTCTGAAAATTTTATTAGAGCCAATTAGCTCCTCAAAGGAATATTGTAAAAATACCAACAAGGTATGTCGAGGCGACATCTCCCTTCCAATGTTCTGCCAAGAAGCTGTGAGATATCCAGAGCACGTCTTCAGGATACAGTCCGCAGCTGGCTTCTTCCCTGAAGCTGCCTCTGGAAGCATCATTGCCCCCTGGACTGGGACCGGCAGGCAGATGGGATGGAAAGCAGCGGGGCACCCTGGCACTCTTGAAGGGGATTACTGACCTGGAATTACCCACTCCTTGTCTCTGATCTAGCCTGGATAGCTGTGAGGTCCTCCACAATGCTTTTTACCTACTGAAACTGTCTCAATAATTTGTAGATACTCATCTCTTCTGGAACTTCCATGAGTAATTTGTCTCGGTATCTCTATGTAACTGAGACAGAAGGCTTGGCTCTACCCACCAAGGGATTAGTCATTCCCATAAATAAGGATACAAACGGCTTGGGGAAATAGATTCTGTGAGTCTCTAAAAGAGATCACTGGCAACTCAAAACACACACCACCGGAGCATGTCACGCCACAGAGCACGTACCATCTAAGTGTCATTCCATCCGCCCACCTCTCCTCCCCCAATGTCAACACCAGGAGCCACATCAGCAATGAACAATGGAGAAGAAATGTGCCTATCGTGGAACCACAGACAAGCCCTCTTTCCAGCTAACTGGCAGGCAGCGCTCACCAGTTCATTCATTTGACATTCGCTCATTCATTCCTTAATCTGCCTTGACTCCCCATTTCCTCCCCACCCCACACCCTTGGCCAAGTTCTCTAGAATTCTCCACCTCCTCAATCTCTCCTTTTAACCTTCCCTCAACTCTCCACCTTAACCTGAAGCTGGACACTCCCCCCTAGAGGATTCCTCTTGTCCTATAGCCTCTGGGGGAGAAGGGGCTCTGGTTTAAGAGGAAGGCACGTGGGTCCCCTCTGCTGTTTCCGCACCACCATCTTTCCTCCTCCTGCACTGTCTCTCTCCCTTCACAACTGTCGCCCACCAACCCTTGTCCACGCAGGACTTAGCCAGCTCACTAACTCTGCCTCCTGGCACCATGTGAATGACAAGATACCCAATGGCCAACCAGGTCCTTACCTCCCCACCATCCCTGACCTCTCCCTCCCCTCCTCCTCACCCATCACTCCCATGGCCCCACTCTGTAACTACTAATGACTGACGTAGAGAAATGAGGGTGCTGCTGATGAAGAAGGGCAGGGGGTTTGCAGGGCAGGGCAGGATATCGGATCTGCACAGCAGTGGATGGAGAGCTAGAGGCGGACCAGGGAGATGCTGAAGGCTTGAGTCAGAATAAAGCTGAGCATGGCATTTAAAGAGACCTTAGCTGCTTTTCCTCCCAACCTCTCCCATCAAAGGCCACAGTGGCTTGAGATGAGTCCGACTCAGGCAGGCTGCTGGGGCTGAGCATCCAGGGGTGTCCTCCAGGCAGCCTCTGCTGCGGCCGCCACACTCTGTCCCCACAGCTCACCTCCTTCCATCCCCTCTGTGCAGGTCACTCTCCCCCCTAAGCACCTGCTCCTCCCCTCTCTTCATGGACCCCATTACTATACCCTTCACTTTCTGCTCACCCCTCCCACTGTGGGCACTACTGGCTGAACCCCAACCTTGAGTGGGCCCGTCAGTTTGTCTTATCCACATACTTGTCATTTAGAGAGAAAATCTCCCGACACCGCTGACTGGTTCTACCTCAATCCATTAGGGCAGGCCACAGGGGTGCTCAACACCCAGACTCATCCCCCTTGGGGTTGATTTTCCTTGTCTTGAGGCAGTTTTGTGCACTTTCCCATCCCACACCCCACTTCCAGGGAGGCCCTCACCTCCTATCTCACATGTGAAAACTGAAGCCAGTAGCGGGGATGTCACCACCCCATGGGAACGAATACCTGCACGGTCCCTCCTCCCCGACAGCCCCTGGGCACCGCGGGGATATCTTCTTCTCCGTCCCTCAATTTCAAGGGGGTCCCGTCACCCCTCTCCCTCACTGCCAACTTCCACCTCAACACTGGGCCATTCCCACAGGATACACACATACCAGCAACTTCCAACCTTCCAACTCATCCAGAACAGAGGCCGTCGGCCTCATTTCTTCTGTCTCATTTCTCTGCTCTCCTCACCAGCATTTCCAGATTGCTGTCTCTACTCACTGTCTCCACTTCCACACCGCCACAATCCTTCTATTCTCTCCAATCTAGCTTTGTCCCCTTGCTTCATGGAGACTTCCCTTATTAAGGTCACCAGTTGTCCTCGGGAACAAATCCAGAGGACCCTCCCCTCCCCCATCAGTGTTTTGCTCACGTTTGTCTGTCCCCTCAATGGAAGCGCCCTCCTCTCTCTGCTTCCCAAGTCCCTACCCCATCCACCTGGGCTCCTCTCGCTGTATTTCCCACCTGTGCCTTGACACTGTTTTGGGGCTCCTCTTTTTCTTGGTCAACACTCAACGTTGCACACCTCAGGCCTGGCCCTGGGTCCTCTCTTCTTCCTGTCCACATTCTCTTCCTTGGTGACCACATCTGGTCTCATGGTTTTAAATCATTTCTGTTTACCAAAGACTCCAAGAGGACCTCTCTAGCTCTTGCCAACCCCATGTTCGTATGTCCAGTTGCCTCCTTTAAATACCCACCTGGGGGTCTAGGAGGCATCTGAGATGAAATACAACCAAATTGGAGCAGCTGATCCTCTCATCCTTCTGGAAAAACAAAGCAAAATGAATACATTTATTCTCTGGCCTCTACAAGCCCTCTTGCAGCCTGAGTGTCTGGGGCACCTGCTGCCCAGAGGATATCCCTGGGTGCTCAGCCCCAGCAGCCTGGCTGAACCAGACAGATCTTGAGCCATTATGGCCTTTGAAGGCAGAGGTTGAGAGGAAATGCAGCTGTGGTGCATTCAGGTGCCATGCTTATCTTTACTTTCATCCGAGCCTTCAGCATCTCCCTGGTCTGGCCCTCAGCTCCCATCCACTGCCGTGCAGATCTGATATCCTGGCCTGCCCTGCAACCCTCTGCCCTTCCCTGTCAGCAGCACCCTCATTTCCCTGTATCCCTATGTCCTCACTGTCCCTGGGAGGAACTCACCTCTCCTCCAAGCTCAGTTTGCCTGTCTCAGCACAATGACCAGAGCCATGACAATGAGCAGTGACCCCAATGTGGTCAATCTATCCCATTTTCCTGGGAGCATGACCCAAGCCAGGACCAAAAGACCAAATTCCAGGACTTTGGAATTACTAGAAAAATAAAGCTCTCCTCCAGCTGAGAGAGTCCTGACGATATTAGTTGAGCCCTTGAGTCCAGCTAAGCCCCAAGTTAAATCTGCACCTGTCAGCTATGGGAGCCAATAAACACCTCACCTTTGTTTTTACTTAAACCAGTTTGAGTTAGAATGGTTTAGCTCACAACCCAAAGAGCTCTGATTAATGCATCAATTCATTCACTCACTCACTTCCTCTACTAGTTACCAGGCACTAATCCCTCAGTAGTCATTGATTAAAAGTATGCACTGAAACCACAAATACTCCCCTCTCTCTGCTCCACAGCCTATGGGGTCAAACTCTGGTGTTTACAATTCCCTAACTAGGCCCTATCTGATCTCGTTTCTCAAGGCTCTCCTTAAATGAACCCGCTACCCAAGGAGACCTATTCTAATCCCCAGCTCTTTGTGACCCCTGGACTGTAGCCCATGAGGCGCCTCTGTCCACGGGATTCTCCAGACAAGAATACTGGAGTGGGTAGCCATTCCCTTCTTCAGGAGATCTTCCTGACCCAGGGATTGAACCAAGTTCTCCTGCATTGCAGGCAGATTGTTTAGCTTCTGAGCCACCAGGGAAGACCTTCAAAAGCCACATTTATTCCACTCCCAAACCCTTTCCTGGCACTCTCCTCATCTGATCCATCTTCCAGACCCATCTCCCAGGCACGGTTCCACTGACGAGTTGTGTGTGTGACTCTGGCTCACACATCACGGATCCTCTCCAGCGGCTCTTGGACCTCCCCGACCCCATCCCTCACCCTCTGCTGGAGGTCAGCCTCCCTGATCTCTGTGAGCATGTCCTCCCCAAAGGGTAACATGAAGGCAGGCCTGGGCTCATGCTCCTTCCAGGCCCCAGAACATTTGAAACAGAACTAGACATCCTCATTAATGACAGACTTTAACACTGACCAGGCCTGCTTCCGCATTAAACCTGCTAACTCTCACATAAACAACCATTGAGAAGCTGAGGCGCTGGGAACCCAGGCAGCTTCTCCCAGCTGAAAGGTGTTGGGCCAGAGTAGGGAGGTGGACCAGCCTTAGGAATCCCTGGGTAGAAGTGGGCACTTCTTCACTGAGGAAGGAGCAGAAGAAAAGAAAACACACTTCTGAGGCCGTTTTTCCCCCTATCTGGCACATCTGTGGTGAGGAACCAACCTGGACCCTTCTCTGCCCTAGTGGTACAAGAAGAGGAGTCCACGGATCACATGTTTGCCCTTGTGACCGTGACACACTTCTCTAAACGTTTCTAAATGCTTACTCTTAGCATCTGTATTTGCAGCCTTGCATGTCAGAAACAAGCAACAGACCAGGCTTCGGGCAGCAAAGCCAGCTGCTGTCTTCTGGGGGGCCTGCCGCCTTTCTCCCCATGCTGTCTTCCTCAGCCCTGTCCCATGCGGGCAGCTGCCTCTGAGCCTGGAGTCCACGTGGTGGAGAGCTGGGCAGGTGGTGGGGAGCCCACCTGGAGGAGACGCAGGCAGAGCAGGGGCCCTGTGGAGACAGCGGAGGGGACAGCAGTGCTGCCAACCCCCCACTCCCAGACCCAGTGGCCCCCCACCAGATCAACTCTCACTGACCAGCTAGAAACTGCTTCAGCTCCGAGGGCTACTGGGTCTCTTCAGAAGGACCGATCAGACCACTTGAAGACCAAGGTCAGACAGGTGGACAAAGGTCAAGGGCCTCTGTCCAGTAAACACTCCAAGTTTCGTTCATTCTTTCAACAAATGTTTACTGATCACCAGGCCCTGCACCAGCATTCAGGACAGAACCGAGCGGTGGCTCCTGCTAGTCGGGACACAGATGCCTGGATGAGAGCTCAGGGGGACAGTCACGGGAGGGGACAGGGACCAAGGGGGCAATGGAGAGCCTGGCGGCATGTCTCCTGCACTGCGCTGTGGGGAGCTGCACCAGATTTCTTGGAGCCAGATCTTTCCAGGGACACCCCAGTTAGCAGGAAAACTTGGGGTCTTCACCAAAGGAACTGTAGCTGGGCCAAGAGGCAGTGCGGGGACAGGAGCCTCCTTCCTGATAAATCCCCCTCTCCTCTGGCCCCTTTTCCATTCTTTCCTGTAGCAGGAACCTGACGCTCTGGGCTGGAATCGGTCTTCCCTAGCAGACCCTGAGAGGCTCTTAGGAGGATGTGTTCCTTCTTTATCCTAAGAGGCAGCATAGCAGGATCAGGAAGCTGCTCTTTGAACCTCAGATACGGGTTCAAATCCTAGTCTGCTCACATGGTGAGGAGGACGTAAAGCAGTTGAGAGCTAGACTCTGAGCCAGACTGTTGTTGCTGTTGTTGAATAGTAGTTAAGATGTGTCTGACTCTTCCGTAACTCATGGACTCTAGCCCACCAGCCTCCTCTGTCGATGGGATTTCCCAGGCAAGAATCCTGGAGTGGGTTGTTATTTCCTTCTCCAGGGGATCTTCCCGGCCCAGGGATCGAACACACATCTCCTGAATTGGCAGGAGGATTCTTTACCGCTGAGCCACCAGGGAACCCCTTGATCCAGATGACCTGAGGCCAAATTCCAGTGCTAGCTGTGTTACTGTGTCTCTTAACACTCTTGTGCCTCAAGTTCCTCCCCCATAAATCACTGTAGTACCTGCCATGGAGTGGTTAAGAGGACTGAGTGAGTGAACTCCTGTAAAGTGTTAAATGAGAGCCAAACTAACTGTAAGCCCTTTATTATTGTTAGCTATGTTGCTTATTGTATGTTAGTCATTGTTAGCTACACTAATTATAGTAACTTACAGGGACAGTGAAAGAACCGAATGGGTTAATCACTGAAAAATGTTGAATAGGTGCCTGACAAAGATTACTGCCCCTTCTCCTACATTTTTTGATTAGATAAATAGTGGGTGGAAAGCAGCACCCGCCCTTCACAGCATCCCAGGGAGCACAGGCCAGGGGCTATTCCTGCTACCCCAAGAGGACACCTTCAAGCCCTCTAAAGGGGCTGTGAAATGCTCAAGAAAATATCCATCTAAGTTCACCTTAATGCTTGCACACAGTTTTTTAAAGGTCACTTTTTAAAAAAAGAAGCAGAAAGGCAGAGACGTGGGAGAACGCGATGACGCGGGCCAACAAGCTGAGGGTGCAGGGCAGTGCTGGGGAGAAACTCAGGACACCCCTTCCCACAACCCTGGGGGCAGACACCCGGAGACCCTCTCCCTGGAACAGAACCTTCATCTTTCCCAGGGAGGGAAGTTGAGGGTGGCCTACAAGAGACTAGCTCAAAAATACTTATTCCTCCCAGAATAGAAGCTTTTCTTTTTGCCTTTCCCCAGACATTTTTGTGAAGGAAGGAAGAAAATAGTCCAAGGCCCCTGAGCTGAAGCCTGGAGGCTGGAGGTGACAATGGGAAAGAAAGCAGGGAAGGGGAGGAGGCCCCCACAATCTCCCGTGCCATGTGACCAAGGGGCAAGGGGGCCTGGCTCAGCGGGAGGGCTCCCCAGAGCCCTCCTCTCTGTGGTCATCAGGGTGCTCCGTCCCTGCCCATTTTCAGGTGGGGGGAAGCCCCTTGAGGGCCTTTCACCACACAGCCCCCCAAGACCTCCCAAGATCACTCCCACACACACACTCCCAGGAGAGCCGGGATAAACCTGGCCTTAAACCTGTCTTCCTGAAGAACCCCATTGTGCTAATTGGATCGTCCAGTTGGGTCAGTCAGTCAGGAAAGATTTCTGGAAGTCACTTGTTCATGCCAACCCTCCTGCGAGCTGTCCTCTGTGACTTGGGCTGACTGTGTGTCTAAATGCTGACCCAGCCCCTGACCAGGGCCTCACCTTGGGACTCGACTTCTTCTCTTATCTCTGAGCCCTGGCCTCCGTCGGCCTCTCTAGCTGGTAATGTCTTATCATGCTGGGGCTCAGGACACCAACAGACACTCGTGGTCTGGGCCAGCTGAGGTGAGATGGGGGGGAACCCAGGCCAGACCCAGGCAGGAGAGGCAGGTAGCATGTGATGAGGTCTCCTTGGAAGAGCAGAACAGCAGCTGAGTCACCCCTGAGGAATCTCTGCATTATAAATAGTCCTGACAGCAATGATGAAAGGGAGAACAATGAAGGACCATTGTCCTCCCTGATAGACTAAACCATGAATAATCCCTCTGAAGGAACTGAGGCTGCAGACAACCACTTGCCCCTTCCGTGCCATGTACCAGCCCTGTTGAAACTAGCTGCCTGGAAGCATGCTGGGGCTGTACCCATACTGGCATTTCGTCAATCAGGACGTCAAATCAGGACATAAGCATGCTCATCCCCAACTTAGAGATGGATCAACAGATCAGAGTTTCCCTGCCCAGGTTCATGGTTCATGGCTGAGGCAGTGTTGAAACCCAGGTCTGTCTGCAGTGATGCCTCTGACCCTTCAGTTAGCCCATGGAGCTCCCAAGGGCAGGAAGGACCCAAGAACGTCAAAATGACCAAGCCACAGTCACACCAACCGGAGAATCCACTGAGACTCAGGTGCAAAGCCAAGTTGTAGGAAATGCCACCCATGTAAAATCCTTTTAAGCAAGGATAGACCTATCAAACTCTGTTCATCTTTATTTCCCTTAAAAGCATTGAATAAAGGCCAGGGCCAGAAAAGTCTTCCAATAAGAACTAAGCAAAATCTGTTCTTTGCTACAAGGTCATCCTGCTTTCATTGACAATGAAGGTCAGATATCTTCCCCACAAGAGATCTAGATCCAGCCATTCCTGGGCCATCACACCATGCCTGCTCATCCCCTGTGTCCCTGGGGTAGACCAAGGGTGGGCCTTGCTAGGTGGACATCAGAGTCCCCAGAAGACCAAGATGTCATCTTTGATGGGGATCCCACCCAGTTCCTTGAGCCTCAGGCCCAACACACAGCAGTGTTCACATTCCTGAGCTGCCTGGGACCTGGATCGTGGGGGTGAGCATCGTTAGAGCCAGAGAAGAGCCTCCTGTAGCAGGCCGTGGACTACTGAGTCTGCTGGGGATGGAGTCTGGTGAGGTTTGCCTGCTCCCCAGGCATCACAGGCCCAGATCTGGAACAGGCCAAACTCCGTGTACACTGGCGAGGTCAGAAGGGCATGTCATAGCACCACTGCATAGCACCGCTGACACAATTCGGCAAGGAAGTTGGTTTGCATATGTTTATTTTTTGCATAAGCACCAGACAACCATCTCTCCTCCCGTCCCCCCAGCCTTCCCTAGTCGATAGCTGAAAGCTGTTAGTAGAGAATGCATTTTAGGGAGGAAGGAATAGGGGCCAAGTCTGCCTGGGTGTCTGCAGATCTGGGTCATCTGAAAAGGTCCCTCCCACAGTGGAAATGCCGGATGGAGCTGGCAATAGCCTGGACACACGGGTGTTTCCCCAGAGACACCACTAGAAGCCCTCACCTTTTCCTCAGTGCCATAGGATGACACAGTTCCTAAGCCAGGTCTCAGGATGCTTCTTTCCAGGGATTTTTAAGATCCAGGGCTTCCTCACACCCTGGTCACCTTACACACAAGTTAGAATCCCATACAACTGCTTTAGGTTAAAATGTACTTCGAAGTAGACAAGTAAATCCTCAAAAATGCCTCTATTTTAAATGAATATTTCAGTGAAATATCAATGCAAAGTCTGTGTACTTGAGGGGTTGTTTTCTATGATGCCTCCAAGTACAGGAACCCAGATCCACAAGCCAAGCCCACAGCAAGGATCCCTATTCTCATCCTAGCCTGCCTTCCTGACACTTGCACCCAGGCTGTGATGATATGGGGACACTTCATCAAAGTTTAAAGAGGTCAGATAAGTGCCAGGTACCCTCTCGGGGCCTCTAGCCTTCAACTCCAGTAGAGTTGCCAAGACATTTGTTGAACAACCCAAGATGGCAGAGGCCACTGACACCATGCTGAGGTCATGTGGCCTCAATGGCCTGGAGGAAAGGGATCCATGTGCTCTGAAGTTGGCATGCAGTCAAGATATCCATCTGCACGAGCCACTGTTCACTCCTCTGCCAAGCCCAGCTCCCTTCATCTGCCAACCCAAGTCCAGCCAAGAGAACAAGGCTAGGACTTATCCCTTCCAAATGACACACAGACCCTTCCCTGCAACAGGCTGCCTGTGAGAAACTAGGCCAAAAGCATGAACCTGGTCCCTTAGGTCCAGGACAAACAAGGCAGGATGTCATAGGCCCGTCCTGGTTCAGACTGGCTCTCCTTCCTATAGGAGCCAGCCTCCGAGCACAGAAACCCTGTAAGAGCAGGCCCTGAGCTGAACCACTGGATCTGATGCTCAGAAATTTTCTGACAGATGTCGTGCTCCAGGGACATAGCTGCCCCCTTCCACTGGAGCTGATCTGGGCGACCATGACACAAACAGACACCAACCCTTATCTTCACCTCAGCTTGCTTTTCCTATGGTTCCATCTACTTCTGTGGCTGTTGGCCCAAATCTGTGCCTGCAGCCCAGAGCCCTCTCCTGAGCCCAGATCACAGAATGGCAGCTCCTCAGAACACGCTGTGTCTACTCTGCAGATGCCTCAAACTCACTGTGTCCAAGATGAGCTGACTTTATTTTCTCACATTCCATCCTGGTTCCATACCTACCTTCCTTTTACATTCTCTCTCTTGATAAATCCATCCAGACACCAAGTCAGGACTTTCTACTACTCTCCACCATCGCCACCCCCACCGTGACCCCTGCCACCACCTCTATTACCATCCCTTCCACCTCTCCCACTATCAGCATTACCTCCACCTCCACTGCCAACCCCATCAGCTCCCCTCCCCCTCCCCACGCCCCAACATCCCTAATGGGTCATCCAGTTCTAGTGATTCTTTCTTCCAAGATCCCCTGGAGTCTGGCCCTTCCCTGCACACACCCAAACACCACCCATGTTAATGTTGCCTAACCAGCTCTCCAATCTTCAACTCCCCTGACTCCCCTCTACCTACACACAGCTGTAAGAGGCATCTTCTAGAATGCTCAAAGCACTGCAGTTCACTTCCACCTGCTCCCAGGTTTCCTCGAACATGCCCTATAAAAGAGAACTTTGACCAAATTTGGGGGGTTGCTGGACTAAAAGCTTAAATGCTTTTCTTTATTACAAGGTTTGTCAGTCTTTCATATGATTGAGCATGGAGACCTTTCTTCCAGGGGAAGAAAGTAGATCCACTGTGAAGAGCTTCCTGAGTTTCTTTAATCCCGTAAGTTTGGCAAGGGCTTCTCAGGGAGGAAGAAGGGAAACTGAGGCATCTATTTGGCCCCTATTTCTTCCCCTTCTCATGATTCCCTCCCTGCTGCTAAGTCTCCACATCTTTCAAAGTAGACGTGACCACCACCCTCCGTCCTCACTCGCGTTCTAACACTGTAACTGTTTGCATCTCTGATTTCCCTACCTAACAGGGGCTCCTTAGGGCAGGGTGTATCGGGGATCCCCTCAGCCAACACAGTGCCTGAGTGTGGAGCAGCTATCAAATGCCCACTGGTCTGGGCAAGAAAGGCCGAGGCAGCATCTGCTGGACTTAGCTTCACCTCCTTGCCTCCCACTCCTCAACCCAGTTGCCCCCAGAATCTGCCTTTGCCCTGCCATCAGAGCAGCTCTTACTCTTGCCAACAATGACCCAAATCACTAATCTCACCCTGCTGTGCATCAGTTTTCAGCTGATTCAACTTCTGGGCAGAATCTACGGTCACCCCTCTGTTTCTGGACCCGTTTGACAGCCCCCTCGCCCCCTACCCCCACAAGCTCTCCTCCACCGTCCCACCCCACCCTGCCCTGCCCCAGCCACCCTGTCCTGGCCTCCTTATGCCAGGCTCTCCAGTCTCCCCCCAGCATCACCCTCCTCCGGGCGTGCTGCCTCCCCGCTTCTGGGCCCTCCCCAGTCGTGCTCCTGCAGCTGCCCCCCCAGCATCAGCCCCGCCACACCCCTTGGGACTCCCTCACGCTTGTCCACCCTGGACCTCGCCTCGGAGCTTCCAGTCTGACTTCACCAGTGGCCCACTTGACAGATATACTGTGATGTCTCACTGTTGCCTCAAACTCTATGTGGCCAATGTGTGAATTCTTGTTCCTTCTGCTCAACCTAATCTGGCTCCGGTGTTTGCCCAGCTCCACAGATGGTTCCACCATCCATTTGCCTCCCTTAGCTCCACAGATTTGCCAATAGTTTGTATCCCAAATATATTTTTAAATATTTAAAATCTTTATTTTATCATGATAGAACATTTGACATGGGATTTATCCTCTTACATTTTCAAGGGCACAGTACAGTGTTGTTAACTAAAGGCACAGAGCTGTACAGCAGACGGCCCAGAATGTCTTCATCTTGAATAACTGAGACTTTATGCTCATTGATTCTGTTGCCTGTTGCCTGGTCCCCCTCCCTCTAGCGTCTGACAACCACCTTTCTACTCTCTGCTTCTATGAGTCTGACAGTTTTAGATACTTCCGGTAAGTAGAATCATACAGCATTTGTCCTTCTGTGACTGATGCACTTTACTTAGCGTAATGTCCTCAAGATTCACCCATGTTGTTACATATTGCAGGATCGCCTTCTTTTTTAAGGCTGTCTAATACTCCTTCAGGTGTATATACCACAGTTTCTTCCTTCATCTGTTGATAGGCACTGAGATTGTTTCCGCATCTTGGCTATTGTGAATAGTGCTGCAATGCATGTTGGAGTGCTACTACTTCTTCAGGATCCTGATTTGGGGGGATACACCCAGAAGTGACATTGCTGGATCATATGATAATTTAATTTTTAATTTTTTGAAGAACTGCCATACTGTTTTCAATGGGGGCAACATCATTTTCTATTCTAACCAACAGAACACAAGGGTTCCATTTCTCCATGCCCTCACCAACACTTGTTTAGTTTTGGTTTTTTGCTAACAGTAATCCTGACATGTGTGAGGTGATACCTTGTTGTAGTTTGATTTGCATTTCTCTGATGAAATGTTGAGCGTCTTTCTTGGTCCACTCATTTCTCTTGGTCCCCACTGCCACCACCCAATTCAGACAGCATCCTCTCCTGCTCAGCTTCTTGCAGGATTCTCCAAACAGGTCACACCTTACCCACCCTCTCCTGCCTGCACCCCACCCACTCCACACAAGCAGGGAACTCTTTCCAAACACAAACCATTCCCTTGATGAAACACTCTGCTTCCCCCATTACTCTCAAGATAAAAGTGAGAATCCCTAGTGCAGTTCCCTCACATCATCAGCAGGGTTCCAGGTGCATCTCTAGACTTCTGCAGGTTAACCACACCAGCTTTACTGGAAGTGTGCATCCACATTCCTGTATCACTTACACAAACTCTTGCAGGTAACCCTTCACCTCCTTTGGAGCTCAGTTCAGATACCCCTTCTTGCCAGCCATCTGCTGGACATCACATACACATTCCTGTGACACCACGTGCTTCTTTTTCCTTAACTCACTATGTGTACTGTGTGTGCTTAGTCACTCAGTTGTGTCCGACTCTTTGCAACCCCATGGACTACAGCCTGCAAGGTTCCTCTGTTCATAAGGATTCTCCAGGCAAGAATACTAGAGCGGGTTGCCCTTCTCCAGGGGATCTTTACAACAAGAGGTGGAACCCAGGTCTCCCGCATTGCAGGCAGATTCTTCACCATATGAGCCACCAGGGAAGCGCATGATTGTGATTAAATAATGCAGAATGCATTATTTATAATAATCCAGAATGCAAATTATGGTAGAGCAGGGTACACATGCATCTGGTCCTCACTGTCTCTGCAGGGCCTAGAAAGAACCCAGCACCCACCAGGACTCAGCCAATACTTCTGGAGTCCATTCTCAATGAGTTTTGCTTATTCAGAAGCAGCTCCTCCAGCTGTGTTGAAAGCAAAGTCCTAGAGTCTTGACACATGGCTCAGTTTCTCGAGACTGTGCTCTCACTGGTAAAGAGGAATAACTATGTGGGGTCATGCCTGGAGTTCAGCAAATGTCAGTGGTTACCAAGTGAGGTCAGAGTGACAAAATCTCTCTTCTTTCCTCCTTATGGAGACATCTACTAACTGCATACAGAGTGGAGACCAGATTAAGCAGTTTCCTAGGCTTACAGTAACAAAGTACCACAGGCTGGGGGCTTAAGCAACAGAAATGCATTGACTGATGATTCTGAAGGCTGAAAGTCTACAATCGAGGTACCAGCAGCACTGGTTCCTTCTGATAACAGGGAGGGAAAGCATGTTCCAGGCCTCTAGCCCAGTTTATGATGGCTGTGGCAATCTTTGTGTTCCTTAGCTTGTAAAAACGTCACTCCCATCTCTGTTTTCATCTTCATGTGGTATTCTCCCTGTGTAGGGGCATGTACTCAAATTTCCCCTTTTTGAGGGAAAATGGAGCCATGTATGTGTATGGCTGAGTCTCCTCACTCTTCACCAGAAACTGTCACAATCTTCATCTTCTTGGTTAATCAGCTGTACCCCAATACAAAATTAATTTTTTTTAATTTCCCCTTTTTATAAAGACACTGGTCATGGGGTATTAGGGGCCCACCTTACTCCAGTATAATGGCATTTTAACTAATTACATATGTAACAATCCTATTTCCAAATCAAGTCACATTGTAAAGTATGAGGGGTTAGGACACCAGCTTCAGGTTGGCAAGGATACAGTCCAACCCACAGTAGAACCTGTCCACAGGGTCTGAAAAGGAGCTCCTAGGTGCCCTGGGTGGGGTGACTCGCCATGGATGGGGTCCTCTGTGATGGCTCAAATGTGGGCCGAGGACCCCGTGTGGCAGGCACGAGGCTGTGTGACCAACACAATGTACCCACCAATCCTGCCTGGCCTCAGAAAGTCACTTTGGTTTTTTTCATATTAATTAATTTGGTGGTGCCGGGTCTTGGTGGAGGCACATGGGATCTTTTTCAGTTGCAACATGCGGGCTCTTAGTCACCACATGCAGGATCTAGTACCCTGACGGGATTGAACCCGAGCCCCCTGCGTTGGGAGTGCAGAGTCTTAGACCCCGCACCACCAGGGAAGTCCCTCGCGAAGTCACTTTGGAATGAAGCGGATCTCTCTCACGTCCAGAGCAGGCAGGGAGCCCCACTACATCTCCAGTGAGGACTTGAGAAAGAACCTCTCCAGGGCTCTCCTGAGATGCATGGCCCAGGCGTCCCATCACCGGAGGACTCTCCCTGACTGCAAGGGACCATGGCGTCGACAGTAGCCTTGTCTCACAGAGGACGGCACCATCCCTCCCCACCCCTTTTCCCTGTTACCTTCCTCATAACTTGCAGGCTGAATAGAAGTGATCAAGCATTGCTGGGGCACGGTTTGGCCCCCAAGTCTGCATGGCGGGCTTCATAGGAAGGGCTCCTTGTCTTGCAGGGGTCTATGGGGTGCACCCACTACAGCCACACCTGACTACCAGACCCCACAGTCTGTGTGACCCCTCAGCAGCCAGAAGACATGTCAGCCCCTTCACACTTAGCACTTTGTCTGATTTGAAGGTGGCAGAGAAATTCCCACTGACGCCACTCCCTAAGGCCAGATGGTCACAATCCTAATTTCCCCCTCACTTCCTTTCTCTCACACGTATCCCAGCTCCTCGTTTAAACAAAGGCCTAAAGCTGGTGAAGACTCCTGAGAGTCCCTTGGACTGCAAGGAGGTCCAACCAGTCCATCCTAAAGGAGATCAGTCGTGAATATTCATTGGAAGGACTGATGCTGAAGCAGAAATTCCAATACTTTGGCCACCTGATGCGAAGAACTGACGCATTTGAAAAGACACTGATGCTGGGAAACATTGAAGGTGGGAGGAGAAGGGGACAAAAGAGGATGAGATGGTTGGATGGCATCACTGACTCGATAGACATGAGTTTGAGTAAATTCCAGGAGTTGGTGGACAGGGAAGCCTGGCGTGCTGCAGTCCATGGAGTCGCAAAGAGTCAGACACAACTGAGTGACTGAACTGAACTGAAAGCTGGTGAGTGATAGCCCAGGCATATAGTAGGTGCTTGATAAATATTTCCCCAGTGCTTCCCATGCTTTCCACTGGCATTCCCAGCTTCTGAGTGGACCTGTCTCTACCTGAGTACTCTCCCAACTCCTGTTCTGTGCCCCTTGCCAGGCAAGCTCCAGTCCCACAGCTGTCCCGCCACCTCAGCTAGAAGACCTCTCTTTAGAGGCCACCAGCATCCACCTCCCAGTCTCCCTCAAGCCTGGCCTCACCTCTCCACCCACACTGCCTCCACCAGGCCCACACTTGTCTTGCCTCCAACTTGTGACTCTCCACTCTTGCGTTCTCCTTGCATCCTATCCATCTTTGCCTCTGCCCCCAGAGCCCCAGGACAGCAAGGGACCCCACGTCTAACCATGCACCATCTGGATGTACACAGTCTGGCCTCTGCTCCTCTGGTTGTCTTCCCCTGCCAGCCTCATTGTGTCACCCTCTGCCTCAGTCACTGTGAGACCCAACTCCAACATCACCTGTGACTCAGCTCTGATCACCTCACTCCTCACCCTTCCTCCCAGGACAGGTTGGACACATGTCCTCTGTGGCGTTTGTCATGCCTTGTTGTGATCCTCTGTCAATTAGCCACTCTCCCATAAGAGCACCAAAGGTCTTCAACCTCCAGGTACAAAAAACCACAAGGCAGCATCACACAGAAGGCAGGCTGCCTGGCTCCAAGCCCGAGATTCTGATTGTGGAGCCCAGAGACGGGCATTTTAACAACTCGGTGGCAGTCTTGTTGCAGGTGGTCCTTGGGTCCCACACTGAGACCCGCTGCTCTGGTGGGTTCCAGGCTGGGGGTCTGGTCTTGTTCGTGGGTGAGTGTCCTCAGCTCCTGCTTGGTGCCTGTCACAGGGAATGACAGGAGACCCCCAGTAGGGGCCTTGGCTCACATCATGGCTTCCCCCTTCCACCAGCTGAGGGACTATGGCAAGCCCCTCAGTCTCTCTGAGGTTGGCTCTGAGCTCCCTCTGAATCAGGAAGGCCATCAGGTCTGGCTCACAGAGTTGTGGGGAGAACTGGAAGAGACACCAACATCAGCTCAGCTTTGAACCCAATACCCCACCTGTAAACAAGGCTGAATCTATGGCAACCTGTGCTTCTTAAGATTTCTCAGAGGTGCTGAGGTCTTGCTCCAGCCCTATCGGGGGTATCTACTTGCATACAAGTAGATGGAAAATCTACTGAGAGGAAAAATCCCCTCCCTTCTTTGGAACTGATGGAGATCGAAGCTTGTCCTGAGTTTGCCTAGGTCTTTTGTCAAGTTTTAGAAGGGTGAGTAATAGTGCACAGAGATGAAGGCACCAACATTTTCCAAGAAGACAAGAAGTAGGAAGTATTTCCAGCACAGCATGATGAGGATGGGCCTAGGGAGAGGACTGTGGGGTGCAGAAGTGGCCATGGGGCTGACACATGGACCAGCAGAAGTTCAAGTGGCCAAGGGCCAGGACCTGCCCGGAGCTCCACACTCTGTGCAGGCGGGTTTCTCCTGGCACCCGCCTCTGGGCTCTGTCTCACCATCACACTGAGTCTTTCATGTAGCAAACGTGAATTAAGTGCATACTCCATGCTGGTGCTGTGCTGGGCCTAGGGATACAGAGGTGACAGGATAGATAAGATAAGCCTCTATACAAGAGGATTTATAATATCGGGGTGTGTGTGGTCGGGGGGTGACAGATAAGCAAGCAGGAGCAAGACAGTAATGCTGGGATGAAAGTGTGGAAGGACTGGAGAGAAGGACTTCCAAGAAGGAGTCTGGCCTTTACCTGTGAACTGAGACAGCGGAGGCCAATGTCTCATGTTTCAGAATTAAGACTTGTCTGCATGCTGCCCTGCTTCTCCCAGAGCAGCTCAGGCCCTCTGCAACCTCATCCATTAGCTCCTGAGTCCACGACCCCATGGGAGCTGGGGTTGGTCAGCTCTCACAGGGTTGTAGAAGGATAGAGAGAACAGAAAGAGCTTGGAAGAGCGGGCATGCCAAGAATCCGAGGCTGGGACTCTGCTTCTCTGATATAGATTCCCTGCGCTAATTTTTGTATATCCAACTATTTGGAGCTGCTTCTTCTTGGATTCTTATAAGCCTTTTGTAATATTATTTAAAACAATAGTTTGCATGGGCCAGTTTTGTTCATTCATTTATTCAAAAAAGTATTTATCAAGCATAGACCAAGTGCCAGGTATAATGTTAGGTGCTTGAGTTATATCAGAGAACAATTTTAACAAAGATCTTGTTTTCATGGAACATGTGTTCTAGAAAGGGAAACAGACAATAAACAAAGAGCATAACAAACAGATCAGTTATATAGTATATAGAAAGTTGTAGGATCCAGGAGGAAGAAAGTAGAATAGAGTGAGGAAATTGGGGGCCTAGAGAGTAAGGGAGAAAATTACCTTATACAGAGCATAAGGTGTTCAGGTGAGGCCTCACTGAGCAGGTGAATTGTGAAGACTTTGAGTAGGTGAAGGAGACATTGTTAGCATATCTAAGGGAAGAGTGCTCCTGGCAGAAGCACATCAAGTGCAAAACCCCATGTGGGAGTGCTTTTGTAATGTGTGAGAATCAGCAAAGTGCCTGGGGCTGGAGCAGAGTGAGTGAAAGACAGAGCTGAGGATAAAGATACTGGAGAGAGAAGGGGGCCTGAGACAGGGGGGTCAGCCACTGAAAGTAAAGCAGAAGAATGCCAGAATCTAATTTCCCTCTAAGAGGATCACTCTGGATGTTACTTGGGACCACATGAGGAGCAGAAACAGGGAGAATAGTTTGGATGCTATCACGTAGTTCAGATGTGAATCAAGAATGCCCTGACAGAGGTGGAAAACAGGAAGCCTGGTACACAGTGGGCAGTTCTAGACCTGTCCTGCAAGATGACCAACAGGGTTTCCCGACAGATTGGATGAGGGCTGTGAGAGGAGAGAAAGGTTGAGTTTGAGTGGGTTTCTGTTGCTTGCCGCCAAAAGAGGTGAGTCCTGAAACTGGTCCCCTTTGCTTTCACCAGAATTTCAAGGTAGTCAGGCTCAAGGCCTGGCACACTGCCTCAGAAACCACCCATTGCCCTATGAGAAACCAGAGGTGATGACTAAGCCAAGGACTTGAGTGAGCTGGGTTGTGTTTACACATAAAAGCCTGAAGTGAGACTGAACAAAGGGTGTGAATGAGAAATCCAGGAAATAGACCCAGGAGCTTATCTGGATTCAGCACATTTTCTCACACACTGTCAGCAACTGCAAGGCCAGTCCTCAGCTCTGTGGCTGAAACTTCTCAGTAAAGGCATCAGACCACACGCATCATTCAGTTTACCACAACTGTGCTGGTCTCATGGAAACAGTGGATACTCACCTATCTACCATCCATGAGTCCCCCTACATTTCCCAGCCTCCCTTGTTAGCCAGTCAGGTCACATGACTAACTCTGGCCAATGGTCTACAGACACAGGCCATATGACTTCCTCCCAGGATAAGCAGTAAGAGGCAGTGCATGTCCTCCATTCCTCTCTTCCTCTGCTCCAGTGACCTGGGACAAAAATGGAGGTAGTCTGGGTTCCCTGAATCACTAAGTGGAAAGACTACTACCAGCCTTCATTGGACCTTATGTAAGAAAGAAACTTTGTTTGTGAAAGGGTTAATTCATTGTGACAGTATGGTATAGCTTTCTCTGATGAATACCACTGGCCAAAGACTGTGGAACCAATTTAAACAATAATAAGATTAGTAAGATTCACAAACTACCTCATAGCTTAAAAGAGCTTTTGTTTACTCTCATTTGATACTCACCTATTACATGAACTACGTAGTTCCCTTTGAACATTTTCAAATAAATACCTTCTGACCAACTGAAAAAAAAAAAGCAATCATAGAGGAGTCAGTAGCTTTCCTTTGTAGAAAAAAAGTGGAAAAGAAAACTTCTTTACTGCACTATCAAAAATTAATGTATACATAGAAACAAACTTACCAAGAAAAAAAGCAGTGCTTATGAAAGCAATGAATTCTACTGAGGAAAATAATGTAAATTTTTAATAAATGGAGAAAGATATTTAGTTTTTTATTAGAAAGATCAATTGTAAAGATGAAAACTCTTTCCAAATTAGCTTATAAGTGTTAGATGCTACCAATCAAAATACCAAGATGACTCTTTGAGAGACTTGACAGCATTAATACAAAGGGTCTCTTGGAGAATGAAAAGGTAACAGAGGAGAAAATTTGGATGGAAAAAGTACAAATGCGTGAGCAAATATCAAAAGTCTACCTTAAATCCACAATCATTGAGAAAGCATGATACTGGCAGAGAAATAAAAATATCAATGAAAAACAAAACAAAACAAAACAAAAAAACAAGTATTTCAGTAACAGAAGATAAACTCCAAACACATTAGTGAAAAGGGTTTAATTCTTTTCAAATTCCCAAATTCTGAAGTACTGCACACATTCCCAGGGAAGCAGCACTTAATATGACAAAGATGCTCACTGGAAGGGTCTGAGATGGAAAAGGAAGCATTTAGAATGTTTTTGTGTTTGTGTTTGTGCATGTGTGTATGTGACTTTGAAAAATCGTCCCCTATGTATATATGCAGTAAAGTGATGAGAAAATGCAAAAGAACAATAAGAAATTCGAGATATTCCTTATTTCTTCAAGAGAAGGGAGAAAATGAGATCAGAATGGCCTCCAAAGGGTCTCCAAAGATTTGATGATATTCTGTTTATTAAGTTGAGTGTTGGGTAGATGAGGGTTTATTATATTATTTTTTATTCCTTAGATAGACATTATACATATTCTTTGCATGTATAAAATATTCCTTAATACATTTTAAAGCCCCTGAGCTATATTGATATCCCTCCCAGGAAGATGCATCTAGCTCATATCTCCAGGAAAACAAGTGAAGAAATAAATTTTAGTGTCATCCTTTTCTTCCCACAGCAACTCTCGCTCCCAGTCCCGCCATATAAAAATTGACTTCCTGTACATCAGCAATCACATTTATAATTTTAATGGAGGGAAAATGTCATTTAAAAGAACATGAATTTTTTTAAACCCCCACAGGAAAGAAATCATAAATTCTATTATTGAAGAACATTTTATAAAACCTGAATAACTCCATAATTTTCATTGGAAATGCTCAAATTAGGGATAAAATCTCTCTGAAACGATACACAAACTGGAAAACTCCCAGCCAAAATCCTAAAGGATTCCTTGAAATTTGCAAAATGATTCTATTTAAAAATATATCTGAGATTGGCTTAAGATCCCTGAGTAGAAGGACATGCATTGACCTCATCATTTAAAAACACTGAAATCACAACTAGCTGTTGAACAATCATCAACAGGAAGACACTGGAACCCACCAAAAAAGATACCCAACATCCAAAGAAAAAGAGAAGCCACAATGAGACCATGAGACCATAAGAGGAGCACAATCATGATAAAATTAAAATCCTGTATCTGTTGGGTGGGTGACCCACAAACTGGGTGACAATTATACCATCTAAGTTCTTAACCTGTTGTGAAGGTTCTGAGCCCCACATCAGGCTTCTGAGGTTGGAGATCTAGCAAAGGGACTAGGAGTCTGTGGGGAATCTGGTTTGAAGGCCAGCAGGATTTGATTGCAGGACTTCCACAGTACCAGGGTAAACAAAGACCTCACTCTTGGAAGGAACACACAAAATCTTGTATGCACTAGGACACACAGCAAAAGAGCAGTGACCCCACAGGAGACAGAATCTAACCTACCTGCTCGAGTCGGAGGGTGTCCTGCAGAGGCAGGGGGCTGTGGTGGCTCACCATGGGGACAGGGGCACTGGCAGAAGCAGTTCTAGGAAGTACCCGGTGGTGTGAGTCCTCCTGGAGATTGCCATTAGCCCTACCATAGAGCCTACAGACTCCAGGGTTGGGTTCAGTTCAGTTCAGCTCACTTCAGTCGCTCAGTCGTGTCCGACTCTTTGAGACCCCATGAATCACAGCACGCCAAGACTCCCTGTCCATCACCAACTCCCAGAGTTCACTCAAGCCCATGTCCATTGAGTCGGTGATGCCATCCAGCCATCTCATCCTCTGTCGTCCCCTTCTCCTCCTGTCCCCAATCCCTCTCAGCATCAGGGTCTTTTCCAATGAGTCAACTCTTCGCATGAGGTGGCCAAAGTATTGGAGTTTCAGCTTCAGCATCAGTCCTTCCAATGAACACCCAGGACTGATCTCCTTTAGGATGGACTGGTTGGATCTCCTTGCTGTCCAAGGGACTCTCAAGAGTCTTCTCCAACACCACAGCTCAAAAGCATCAATTTTTTGGTGCTCAGCTTTCTTCACTGTCCAACTCTCGCATCCATACATGACCACTGGAAAAACCATAGCCTTGACTAGACGGACATTTGTTGGCAAAGTATTGTCTCTGCGTTTTAATATGCTATCTAGATTGGTCATAACTTTCCTTCCAAGGAGTAAGCCTCGTTTAATTTCATGGCTGCAGTCACCATCTGCAGTGATTTTGGAACCCAAATAAATAAAGTCTGACACTGTTTCCACTGTTTCCCCATCTATTTCCCATGGAGTGATGGGTCCAGATGCCATGATCTTAGTTTTCTGAATGTTGAGCTTTAAGCCAACTTTTTCACTCTCCTCTTTCACTTTCATCAAGAGGCTTTTTAGTTCTTCTTCACTTTCTGCCATAAGGGTGGTGTCATCTGCATATCTGAGGTTATTGATATTTCTCCCGGCAATCTTGATTCCAGCTTGAGCTTCTTCCAGCTCAGCATTTCTCATGATGTACTCTGCATATAAGTTAAATAAGCAGGGTGACAATATACAGCCTTGACCTACTCCTTTTCCTATTTGGAACCCGTCTGTTGTTCCATGTACAGTTCTAACTGTTGCTTCCTGACCTGCATATAGGTTTCTCAAGAGGCAGGTCAGGTGATCTGGTATTCCCATCTCTTGAAGAATTGTCCCTCACGAGCTACCACACGCCCGAGGTCAGGGGCGGCAGCCGAGAGGAGCTACCCCACGTCCAAGGAGTCGCGGCTGCACAGGCGCAGGAGGGCCGAGAGCAGCTACTCCACGTTCAAGGTCAGGAGGCGGGGCTGTGAGAAGATACCCCTTGCCCATGGTAAAGAGCAGCGGCTGCGCTTTGCTGGAGCAGCCGTGAAGAGATACCCCACGTCCAAGGTAAGAGAAACCCAAGTAAGATGGTAGGTGTTGCGAGAGGGCATCAGAGGGCAGACACACTAAAACCATAATCACAGAAAACTAGCCAATCTGATCACAGGACCACAGCCTTGTCTAACTCAATGAAACTAAGCCATGCCGTGTGGGGCCACCCAAGATGATCAGGTCATGGTGGAGAGGTCTAACAGAATGTGGTCCACTGGAGAAGGGAATGGCAAACCACTTCAGTATTCTTGCCTTGAGAACCCCACGAATAGTATGAAAATGCAAAATGATAGGATACTGAAAGAGGAATTCCCCAGGTTAGTAGGTGCCCAATATGCTACTGGAGATCAGTGGAGAAATAACTCCAAAAAGAATGAAGGGCTGGGCTACCTCAGGACAAACAACTAACGGGGGTGGGGAGTGGGGAGCACAGCCCCACCCATCAGAAGATAAGTGGATTAAAATTTTACTGAGCTCAGCTCTGCCCACCAGAGCAAGACCGAATTTTACCCACTGCCAGTCTCTCTCATCAGGAAGCTTGTACAAGCCTCTTACATAGCCTTAGATCCACCAGAGGGCAGACAACAGAAGTTAGAAGAATTATAATCCTGCAGCCTCCAGAACAAAAACTATAATAACAGAAAGTTAAACAAAATAAAAAGGCAAAGGATTATGTCCCAGATGAAGGAATAGATAAAATCCCAGAAAAACAACTGAATGTAATAGAGAATAGGCAACCTTCAAGAAAAAGAATTCAGAATAATGATTGTGAAGATGCTTCAAGATCTTGAGAAAAGAATGGAGGCAGAGACTGAGAAGATGCAACAAATATTTAACCAAGACCTAGGAGAACTAAAGAACAAACTGAGATGAACAATACAATAACTGAAATGAAAAATACACTAGAAGTAGTCAATAGAAGAAAAACTAAGGTAGAACAGATAACAGACCTAGAAGACATAATGGTGGAAATCAGTGCCATGGAACAGAATTAGAAAAAAATAAAAGACCACCTAAGGGATTTCTGGGGCAATGTTAAAGGCATCAACATTCACATTATAGGGGTTTCAGAAAGAGAAGAGAGAGCAAGGACCTGACAAAATATTTGAAGAGGTAATAGCTGAAAAATTCCCCAACATGGGAAAAGAAACTATCAAACAAGTCCAAGAAGTTCAGAGAGTCCAAGGCAAGATAAACCCAGTAAGGAATATGCCAAGCCACATAGTAATCAAATTAATAAAAATTAAAGACAAATATAAAATATTAAAAGGAACAAGGAGAAAATTACAAGTAGCATACAAATGAAGACCCAATGAGATTGTCAGCTGATTTCTCAGCAGAAACTCCACAAGCCAGAGGAAGTAGCATGACATGCTTTAAATGCTGAAAAGGAAGAACCTAAAACCAAGAAAGTTTTACCCAATGAGGCTCTCATTCAGATTTGATGGAGAAATGAAAAGATTTACAGACAAGCAAAAAGAGAGAATTCAGCACCACCAGACTGGCTTTGCAACAAATGCTGCAGGAAACACAAGAGAAGGAAAAAAACCTACAAAAACAAATGCAAAACAATAAGAACATATATATCAGCAATTACCTTAAATGTAAATGGATTAAATGCACCAACCAAAAGACAGATTGACTGGCTGGACACAAAAACAAGACCCATATATATACTGTATACAACAGATCTGCCTCAGACCTAGGGACACATACAAACTGAAAAAGTAAGGGGATGGAAGAAGGTATTCCAGGCAAATGGAAATCAAAAGAAGCTGGAGTAGAAATACTCATATCAGACAAAATCGACTTTAAAACAATGACTGTTTTTAGAGAAAAAAGACACTACATAATAATCAAGGAATCAATCTAAGAAGATATAGCAATTTTAAATATATTTAAATTTTAAATATAAACATAGAAGCACCTCAATATGTTAGGCAAAAATACTAACAACTATAAAGGGGAAAAGGGACAGTAACACAGTAACAATGGGGGACTTTGACACCCCACTTTCATCAATGGACAGGTTATCCAGGCAGGAAATCAGTCAGGAAACACAGGCCTTAAATGACACATGTGTCATTAGACCAAATGTGTTTATCAGTGTGTCATTGATATTTATAGAGCATTCTGTCCAAAAGCAGCAGAATACACAGTTTTCTCAAGAGTACAAGGAACATTCTCTAGGGTTAACCACATGCTGGGCCACAAGGAGAGCCTTGGTAAATTTCAGAAAACTGAAGTCATATCAAGCAACTTTTCCAATCATAATGCTATGAGATTAGAGATAAACAATAAGAAAAGCTATAAAAAACACAAACACTAGAGTCTAAAAATTATGCTAATAAACAACCTATGAATCACTGAAGAAATTAAGGAGGAAATAAAAAATACCTAGAGACAAATGAAAGTGAAAACACAACAATCAAAAACCTGTGGGATACAGCAAAGGCAGCTCTAAGAGGGAAGTTTACAGCAATACAAGTTTACCTCAAGAAGAAGAAAAATCTCAAATAAACAACCTAATCTCACACCTAAAAGAACTAAAGAAGGAACAAACAAAACCTAAATTTAGTAAAAGGAAAGAACTCATTAAGATCAGAGCAGAAATAAATGAAATAGAAACAAATAAAACATTAGTAAAGATTAATGGGGGGGGATGGTTTTCTGAAAAGATAAAGTTGATAAACCTTTACCCAGGCTCTTTAAGAAAAAATGAAAAGACTCAAGTTAATAAAATTAGAAGTGAAAAAGAAATTACAACTGACACCATGGAAATACAAAAGATCATCAGAGACTATGACAAGCAACTGTATACCAATAAAATGGACAACCTGGAATAAATGGACAAGTTCTTAGAAATCTACAGTTTCCCAAGACTGAACCAGGAAGAAACAGAAAATATGAACAGACCAATCACAAACCCTGAAATTGAAACTGTGATTAAAAAACTCCCAACAACAAAAATCCAGGATGTGATGGCTTCACAGGTGAATTCTATCTAACATTTAGAGAAGAGCTAACAGCTTTCCTTCTAAAATTGTTCCCAAAAATTGCAGAAGAAGGAAAACTTCTGAACTCATTCTATGAGGCCACTATCATCCTGATACCCAAACCAGACAAAGATACCACAATAAAAAGGAAATTACTGGTCAATATCACTGATGAACATAGATGCAAAATTCCTGGACAAATACTAGCAATCTGAATCCAACAATACATTAAAAAGATCATACACCATGATCAAGTGGGATTTATCCCAGGGGTGCAAGGATTTTAAATATTCTCAAATCAATCAGTGTGATATACCACATCAACAAATGGAAGGCTAAAAACCATATGATCAACTCAATAGATACAGAAAAGGTTTCTGACAAAATTCAGGACTCCATTTATGACTTATAAAAAAAACTCTCCATTGTATATTCTTGCCTCCTTTGTCAAAGATAAGGTGTCCATAGGTTCGTGGATTTATCTCTGGGCTTTCTATTCTGTTCCATTGATCTATATTTCTGTCTTTGTGCCAGTACCATACTGTCTTGATGACTGTGGCTTTGTAGTAGAGTCTGAAGTCAGGCAGGTTGATTCCTCCAGTTACATTCTTCTTTCTCAAAATTACTTTGGCTTTTCGAGGTTTTTTGTATTTCTATACAAATTGTGAAATTATTTGTTCTAGTTCTGTGAAAAATACCATTGGTAGCTTAATAGGGATTGCATTGAATCTATAGATTGCTTTGGGTAGTATAGTCATTTTGACAATATTGATTCTTCCAATCCATGAACATGGTATATTTCTTCATCTGTTTGTGTCCTCTTTGATTTCTTTCATCAGTGTTTTATAGTTTTCTATGTATAGGTTTCTTGTTTCTTTAGGTAGATATACGCCTAGGTATTTTATTCTTTTTGTTGCAATGGTGAATGGAATTATTTCCTTAATTTCTCTTTCTGTTTTCTCATTGTTAGTGTATAGGAATGCAAGGGATTTCTCTGTGTTAATTTTATATCCTGCAACTTTACTATATTCATTGATTAGCTCCAGTAATTTTCTGGTAGAGTCTTTAGGGTTTTCTATGTAGAGGATCATGTCATCTGCAAACAGCAAGAGTTTCACTTCTTTTCCTATCTGGATTCCTTTTACTTCTTTCTCTGCTCTGATTGCTGTGGCCAAAACTTCCAATACTGTGTTGAATAGTAGTGGTGAGAGTGGGCACCCTTGTCTTGTCCCTGATTTGGGGGGAAATGCTTTCAATTTTTCACCATTGAGGGTAATGCTTGCTGTGGGTTTGTCATATATAGCTTTTATTATGTTGAGGTATGTTCCTTCTATTCCTGCTTTCTGGAGAGTTTAAATCATAAATGGATGTTGAATTTTGTCAAAGGCTTTTTCTGCATCTATTGAGATAATCATATGGTTTTTATCTTTCAATTTGTTAATGTGGTGTATTACATTGATTGATTTGCAGATATTAAAGAAACCTTGCATTCCTGGGATAAAGTCCACTTTGTCATGATGTATGATTTTTAACAAGTGGTGCTGGGAAAACTGGTCAATCACTTGTAAAAGAATGAAACTAGAACACTTTCTAACACCATACACAAAAATAAACTCAAAATGGATTAAAGATCTAAATGTAAGACCAGAAACTATAAAACTCCTAGAGGAGAACATAGGCAAAACACTCTCTGACATAAATCACAGCAGGATCCTGTATGACCCACCTCCAAGAATATTGGAAATAAAAGCAAAAATAAACAAATGGGACCTAATGAAACTTAAAAGCTTTTGCACAACAAAGGAAACTATAAGCAAGCTGAAAAGAGAGCCCTCAGATTGGGAGAAAATAATAGCAAATGAAGCAACAGACAAAGGATTAATCTCAAAAATATACAAGCAACTCCTGAAGCTCAATTCCAGAAAAATAAATGACCTAATCAAAAAATGGGCCAAAGAACTAAAGAGACATTTCTCCAAAGAAGACATATGGATGGCTAACAAACACATGAAAAGATGCTCAACATCACTCATTATCAGAGAAATGCAAATCAAAACCACAATGAGGTACCACTACACGCCAGTCAGGATGGCTGCTATCCAAAAGTCTACAAGCAATAAATGCTGGAGAGGATGTGGAGAAAAGGGAACCCTCTTACACTCTTGGTGGGAATGCAAACTAGTATAGCCTCTATGGAGAACAGTGTGGAGATTTCTTAAAAAACTGGAAATAGAACTACCATATGACCCAGCAATTTCACTTCTGGGCATACACACTGAGGAAACCAGATCTGAAAGAGACGCATGCATCCCAATGTTAATCGCAGCACTGTTTATAATAGCCAAGACATGGAAGCAACCTAGATGTCCATCAGCAGACAAATGGATAAGGAAGCTGTGGTACATATACACCATGGAATATTACTCAGCCATTAAAAAGAATTCATTTGAATCAGTTCTAATGAGATGGATGAAACTGGAGCCCATCATACAGAGTGAAGTAAACCAGAAAGATAAAGACCAATACAGTATACTGACACATATATATGGAATTTAGAAAGATGGTTATGATAACCCTATATGCAAAACAGAAAAAGAGACACAGATGTACAGAACAGACTTTTGGACTCTGTGGGAGAAGGCAAGGGTGGGATGTTTTGAGAGAACAGCATCGAAACATGTATATTACCAAGGGTGAAATAGATCACCAGCCCACGTTGGATGCATGAGACAAGTGCTCGGGGCTGATGCACTGGGAAGACCCAGAGGGATCGGGTGGAGAGGGAGGTGGGATCAGGATGGGGAATACATGTAAATCCATGACTGATTCATGTTAATGTATGGCAAAACCCACTACAATATTGTAAAGTAATTAGCCTCCAACTAATAAAAATAAATGGAAAAAAATAAAAATAAAATAAAATTTTAATTTTGGAAAAAAAAAAAACTCTCCAGAAAGTGGGCATAGGGGACATAATAAAGGCCATATATGACAAGCCTACAGTTAATATCATCCTCAATTGTGAGAAGCTGAAAGCATTTCCTCTAAGAACAGGAACAAGACAAGAATGTCCACTCTTGCCACTTTTATTCAGCATAGTTTTGAAGTCCTACTAGAGTACATCAGTGAATTTGATAAAGTTGCAGGTTACAAAATTAACACATAGAAACCTATTGCATTTCTATAAACCAACAACAAAAAGTCAAAAAGAGAAATTCCAGAAGCAATTCTATTTACCATTAGAACAAAAAGAATAAAATATCTTGTCTGGAGTCAGGAATCCCTGGAGGACTCAGGAATCCCTGACATCAGACTATACTACATAGCTATAGTCATCAAAACAGTATGGTACTTTCACAAAAATAGAAATATAGATCAATAGAAAAGGGTAGAAAGCCCCAAAATAAACCTAGGCACTTATGGTCAATTAATCTATGAAAAAGGAGGGAAGACTACACAATGTTGTTAAGATAATCTCTTCAACAAATGGTGCTGAGAATACTGAACAGCTACTTGTAAACAAAGTAAATTAGTCATTCTTTAACACCATACACAAAAATAAGTTCAAACTGGGTAAATACTTAAATGTTGGACAAGACACTATAAAACTCTTAGAGGAAAACATAAGCAGAACACTCTCTTATGTGATATCTGACAGCAATATCTTTTTTGATCTGTCCCCCAGAATAATGGAAATTCAATAAAAAATAAACAAATGGGACCTACTTAAATTCAAAACCTTTTACATAGCAAAGGAAACAACACACAAAGTTAAAAGACAACCCACAGATTGGGAGAAAGTATTCACAAATGATGTGACCAACAAGGGATTAGTCTTCAAAATTTACAAACAGTTTATGAGGCTTAACATCACCAAAACAAACAACCCAATAAAAAAATGGGCAGAAGTCGTAAATAGACACTTCTCTAAAGAAGACATACAGATAGTCAAAAGGTACATGAAAAAATATTCAGCATCACTAATTATTAGGGAAATGCAAACCAAAACTATAATGGGATATCATCTCACACCAGTCAAAATGTCTATCATCAAAAAAACCCACACTGTTGGTAGGAAGGTAAATTTGTATAGCCACTAATGGAGAACAGTATGGAATTTCCATTTCCTTAAAAATCTAAAAATAGAGCTAACATATGACCCTGCAATCCCACTCATGGTTATCTGTCTAGAGAAAAATTTGATCTAAAAGGATACATGCATCCTAATGTTCATTGCAGCACTGTTTATAATAGCCAAGACATGGAAGCAACCTAAACGTCCATCAACAGAGGAATGGATAAAGATGTGGTACACATATACAATGGGATATTACTTAGCCATTAAACAGAAGCTAGTATGAGTGTTTGAGAGTCTCCTGTGGAGGAATAGGTGGGCAGTGACCTGCCGTGGGGACAGGGACACTGGTAGCAGTAGTCTGAGAAGCACTTGTTGGCATATGTCCTTTTGGAGTCACCTTTAGCCCTACCATGCAGCCTGAAGTCTCCAGGACTGGGCCACCCCAATATAAACAACTAACAAGGCAGTAAAGCCCCACCCATCAGCAGAAAATTGGGTTAAAGATTTACTGAGGATGGCCCTGACCACCAGAGCAAGACCCAGTTTCCCCAAGCCAGTCCCTCTCATGAGGACGCTTACACAAGCCTCTTATCCTCATAATCAGAAGGCATACAAAAGAAGGAAGAAACACAGCCTCCAGAATGAAGACTACAATCACAGAAAGCTAGCCAAATGATCACAGACATCACAGCCTTGTGTAACTCAATGAAGCTATGAGCCATGCCATGCAGGGCCACCCAAGATGGACCGGTCAAGGTGGAGAGTCTTGACAAAACATGTCCACTGGAGAAGGGAATGGCAAACCACTTCATTCTAGCCTCAGGAACCCCATGAACAGCATGAAAAAGCAAAAAGATATGACACCAGAAACTGAGCCCCCCAGGTCCATAGGTGTCCATGATACTGGGGGAAAGCAGATAAATAGCTCTGGAAAAATGAAGAGTTTGGGCTAAAGCAGAAATGATGCTCAGTTGTGAATGTGTCTGTGGTAAAGTCAAGTCTGATGCCATAAAGAACAATATTGTACAGGAACCTAGAATGTTAGGTGTAGGAATCAAGGTAAATTGGATGTGGTCCAGTAGGAGATGGCAAGACTGAACATTGACATCTTAGGAATCAGTGAACTAAAGTGAATAGGAATGGGAGAATTTAATTCAGATGACCATTGTATCTGCTACTGTGGGCAAGAATCACTTAGAAGAAATGGAGTAGCCCTCATAGGCAACAAAAAAGTCCAAAAGGCAGTAGTTGGGAGCAATCTCAAAAACTAGAGAATAATCTTGGTTCCTGTCCAAGATAAACCATTCAATGTCACAGTAATCCAAGTCTATGCCGCAAAAACTTATGCAAAAGAAGCTGAAATCTAACAGTTCTATGAAGACTTACAAGGTCTTCTAGAGCTAATACCAAAAAAGATGTCTTCTTCATCATAGGGGATTAGAATGCAAAAGTAGGAAGTCAAGAGATACAGGAGTAACAGGCAAGTTTGGCCTTGGAGTACAAAATGAAGTCAGGCAAAGGCTAACAAAATTCTGCCAAGAGAACACACTGGTCATAGCAAACACCCTCTTCCAACAACACGAGAGATGACTCTACATATGGACATCACCAGATGGTCAATACCAAAATCAGATTGATTATGTTCTTTGCAGTCGAAGAGGGAAAAGCTCTACACAATCAGCAAAAACAAGATCACAGAGCTGACTATGGCTCAGATCATGAGTTCTTCATTGCCAAATTCAGACTTAAATTGAGGAAAATAGGGAAAACCACTAGGCAATTCAGGTATGACCTAAATTAAATCCCTTGAGATTATACAGTGGAGGTGACAAAGATATTCAAGGGATTAGAACTGGTAGACAGAATGCCTGAAAAACTGTGGACAGAGGTTCATAACATTGTACAGGCGGCAGAGACCAAAACCATCCCAAAGAAAAAGAAATGCAAGAAGGCAAAATGATAATCTGAAGGCCTTACAAATACCTGAGGAAAGAAGTGAAAGGCAAAGGAGAAAGGGAAATATATACCCAACTGAATGCAGAGCTCCAGAGAATAGTGAGGAGCAATAAGAAAGTCTTCTTAAGTGAACAAATGCACAGAAATAGAAGAAAGAAATAGAATAGGAAAGACTAGAGATCTCTTCAAGAAAATGGGAGACATCAAGAGAACATTTCCTGTGAGCCTGGGCACAATAAAGGACAGAAACAGAAGAGATTAAGAAGAGGTGGCAAAAATACACAGAAGTGATCTTAGTGACCCGGATAACCATAATGATGTGGTCATGCCCCTAGAGCCAGACACCCTGGAGTGTGAAGTCAAGTGGACCTTAGGAAGCCTTACTACAAACAAAGTTAGTAGAGGTGATAGAATTCCAGATGAGCTATTTAAAATCCTAACCGATAATACATTTAAAGTACTATACTCATCATGTCAGCAAATTTGGAAAACTCAGAAATGGATTTTGGGAAAAGGAACACAAAAGGTCAGTTTTTATTGCAACCCCAAAGAAAGGCAATGCCAAAGATTGTTTCAACTACCATATACTTGTTTCACATGCTAGCAAGGTAATGCTCAAAATTCTTCAAACTAGGCTTCAACAGTACATGAACTGAGAAATTCCAGATACACAAGCTAAATTTAGAAAAGGCAGAGGAACCAGAGATCAAATTGCCAACATCTGCTGGATCATAGAAAATTCAAGGGCATTGCAGAAAAGCACCTACTTCTGCCTTTGACTGTGTGGATCACAAAAAACTGTGGGAAATTCTTAAAGAGACCATTTTACCTGTCTACTGACAAACCTATATGCAGGTCAAGACACAACAGTTCGAACCGAACATGGAACAATGGACTGGTTCCAAATTTGGAAAGGAGTATGTCAAGGCTGTATATTGTCACTCTGCTTATTTAATTTCTATGCAGGGTATATCATGTGAAATGAAAAGACTGGATGAATCACAAGTTGGAGTCAAGATTGCCAGGCAATGTATCAACAACCTCGGATAGGCAGATGACACTTACGGCAAAAAGAGAAGAGGAACTAAAGAGCCTCTTGGTGAGGATGAAAGAGGAAAGTGAAAAAACTGGCTTAAAACTCAACATTCAAAAAAATGAAGATTATGGCATCTGGTCCCATCACTTCATGGCAAATACATGGGGAAAAATTGGAAACAGTGGCAGATTTTATTTTTATTTTCTTGGGTTCAAAAGTCACAGCAGACAATGACAGCAGCCATGAAATCAAAAGATGCTTGCTCCTTGGAAGAAAAGCTATGACAAACTTAGACAGTGTATTAAAAACATCACTTTTCTGACAAAAGTCTGTATAGTCAAAGCTATGGTTTTCCAGTAGTTGTGTATGGATGTGAGAGATGGACCATAAATAAGGCTGAGAGCTGAAGAATTGCTGCTTTCTAACTATGGTGCTGGAGAAGACTCTTGAGAGTCTCCTGGACTGCAATATTAAACCACTCAATCCTAAAGGAAATCAACCCTGAATATTCTTTAGAAGGACTGATGTTGAAGCTCCAATACTTTGGCCACCTCATGTGAACAGCTGACTCACTGGAATAGACCTTGATGCTGGAAAAGATTGAAAGCAAAAGGAGAAGGGGGTGACAGAGGAAGAGATGATTAGATAGCATCACTGATTCATTCAGTGGACATGAGTTTGAGCAAGCTCCAGGAGATAGTAAAGGACAGGTTTGGAGATAGAGCAAATTGGCCAAGATGGCATGTTCAGGCTCTCTCACCCCACGTTTTGTAAGTAATGACTATGTAACAACTGAGATCGTTTATAGCACTGCACATGTGCATTGGAAGGTACTCACTTGGTCATGAGTTTTGTGTGTAGTATGGATATGTGAGTTCTACCCATAAAGTGGTGGGCATTACTGCTGCGTCAGGGCTGTGTGTGCTAGGTCAGCCATGAGAGGAGAGAATATAGGGTGTCTGTTATTACGACTGCTGCATCAGCCAGAAGAGAATAAATGTGTCTGCATTCCTGTGCTCTCCAAGTCTCCTTCCGGCCTCTTAGCTCAAGCCTTGCCTACCCTGGCCTCATAAGCAGTGTGGACCTTGTGAACTGCAAGACAGTTGGCACTGTGAGCAGGATCAGCGATACAATTGGTGGTCGGCAGGATACCCAGCGCGTGGGGAGCCTGAGGCTCCACTGGACAGAGGAAGCCAGTGGCCGCCATGTGGTAGCGTTTGGTACCGTGTGACTGCGATCCTCTCAGCATGTGTTCCGATGGAAGACTGGGAGGTGGTGGACGGGTCACCAGACAGCATTGAAAAGGTGTACAGGCAGTGAGTTCCTGTCTGCCAAACAAGGCGGCGCAGACTGCACTGGCACGTGGGGTGGATCTTCGTGACTGCCTGGAGGCGAATATGGATGGTGCCCTATGCAATGCCTCACCAGTGCACAATGTGCAGAGACACTTGGAAGAACCAGAGCAACGTACACTGGCGTTAGAGCAAGGATCCGTGACTCTAAAGAACACAGCCTCTCTGACGGCGAGGCAGTAAGTGGCAGCAGTGATAATGAACATAATGTGACTTCGGGTCTGCACTGGGCAGTGAGGCCTGTTGTACAGTAGAAAGAGAAGTGCGAGCAGCCTGGTGCCTGTGGGGGCTTTTGTGGGTCCTTAATAAAAAAGCTCCACAGAGGTGCAGTTGCCCTGTGGAGGCTTTCCTGCAATCTCACAAGGACAGACAGTGGACTGGACTTGGCCTTGGAAGATGAAGTCACTCCACATGCAGTGGGTGGCTCTTCTAGTCCCGTGAGGGCAAGGGCTGTAACAGCGTTCCAGGTGATACCTAGCATTGGTTTTGCTCTGTATTGGGGGTGTTACTGCTTGTTGTTATAGCTATTGCTGTTACAAGATGCAAATCCAAGGGTCTTTGTTACTCTCCGAGGAAATATCACACAAGATGGACTGCATAGAACGTGAGGCATGAGACCCTGAAGGGGTGGAGTGTGGGGAGAGCAAGTTAGCCAAGATGGAGTGTTCAGGCTCTCTCACCCCACGTTTTGTATAAATAAGGACTATGTAACAGCTGAGATCACTTATAGCACTGCGCAAGCACATCACGAGGTACTTGCTTGGTTGCAGGTTTTGTGTGTGGTACGGATATGTGAGCTCCATCTATAAAGCAGTGAGTATTACTGCTGCATCATGACTGTGTCCGTTGGGTCAGCCATGAGAGAAGAGAATGTAAGGTGTCTGTTATTACGGCTTCTGCATCAGCTATGCGAGAGACTGTGTTACGGATGCTGTGTCAACCAGGAGAGAGTAAACGTGTCTCCAGTTCCTACGGCTCCTCGAGTCTTCTTCCAGGCTCTCAGCTCCCACCTGGCCTATCCTGGTGGCACGAGCAGTGCAAACAGTGTGAACAGCAAAACAACTGGCGCTGTGGGCAGGATCACCAATACCACAGGGAAGCCTGATATGCTGCAGTCCATGGGGTCACAATGGAGAAGGCAATGGCACCCCACTCCAGTACTCTTGCCTGGAAAATCCCATGGACGGAGGAGCCTGGTAGGCTGCAGTCCATGGGGTTGCGAAGAGTCGGACAAGATTGAGCAACTTCACTTTCACTTTTCACTTTCATGCATTGGAAAAGGAAATGGCAACCCACTCCAGTGTTCCTGCCTGGAGAATCCCAGGGACGGGGGAGCCTGGTGGGCTGCCGTCTATGGGGTCACACAGAGTGGAACACGACTGAAGCGACTTAGCAGCAGCAGCAGCTGTACATGCAGAATCACTTCAGCTGTATCCAACTCTTTGAGACCCTGTGGACTGTGGCCTGCCAGGCTTCTCTTTCTGGAAGATTCTCCAGGCAAGAATGCTGGAGTTGGTTGCCATACCCTTCTAGAGCACCGTATTTCCTGCTGCCCTAGCTGCCAACTCCCCTGAGTACCTTGTGCTGCCAGGGCCCCTGAGACCCAAGCAGCTGCACCACCTCCACACCTGGCACTCACTGGAGTAGACACAAGTCCGCCAGGTTAGCTTCAGCAGCAAACCCTGTGGATGACCCACATGCAGAGGTGGAAATAAAACCACAGTTGAAACCCAGGGGCACTGTGGCTAAGGAAGAAAACCCAAAACCTTCCAACCAGCTATACAAGCTGCAGATTAAGTCCACACAGTCAACTAGGCAGACTCCTTTCCCCTTGCAGTTAATCTTTAATATATATATAAATCTTTATCTACCTCTATTTAACTTAGCGTTTCTATTCTTTCTTTTTCTCACCATGTTTGTTAGTTTGTTTTGTTTTCATTGCTTTATTCCCCAGTTGGCACCTTGCTTTAGTTTTGTTTCCCAGTTTGTGCTTTAGTTAGTTTTGTTCTTAACTGGTGGATATCATTTTGATTTCCTTTGTTCGCTGGGTCAATATATTATGTTTTATTATTTCTTTTTGGACTGTTTTGATTTTGCTTATGGGTATATATTCCATTATTTCAGCTATCATTTGCCTGATTTTGTAATTGCCATTTGTCTGGGGTGTGTCTTTTGTTTCTCCTTTTTGGATATTTGTTTTAATTCCATTTAATGCCATAACAAAGCACCTGTGGTTTCTCCATTCCCTGCCAGAGATCAAGCCCTGAGCCTTTGGAGTGAGAGCATTAACTCCAAGACCCTAGACTACCAGAGAACTCCTAACTCTAGGGAGTATCAAATAGTGAGAACTCCTACAAAGTCAACCATTTGTATACAAGACCCAGCATCACCCAACTGCCAGTAGTATCCTGTGCAAGACGCCACATCTAAATAACAAACAAGACAAAAATGCAAACCCAATCATCAGCAGACTCACTCAGTCCTGCCCATCAGATTAAAAAAATTAACAAACCTCACCTCCTCCCAACAGAATGCAAGCACAGGTCATGCCCTACAGGAAGCTCACACGAACCACTGGACCAACCTTACCAGGGCAGAAACCAAAAGGAAGAAGGAATTCAGCCTCGAAGACTGGGAAAACGAGACCTCAAACACAATAACTTAAAAAAATAATAATAATAATGAAAAGGCAGAGAAATAGTGCACAAATGAAGGAGCAACCTAGAAACACAAAATTCAAACAAATGGAGAGGAAAGAGGCAAACTAAAAGAATTCAGAATAATGATAGTAAAGATGATCTGAAACCTTGAAAATAGAATGGAGAAAATGCAAGAATCAATTAACAAAGACCTAGAAGAATTAAAGAACAAACATACAGAGACAAAGAACACAATTACTGAAATTAAAAATACTCTAGAAGGAATCAATAGCAGAATATCTGAAGCAGAAGAACAGATCCATGAGCTGGAAGATAAAGTGGTGGAAATAGCTGCTAAAGAGCGGTATAAGGTAAAAAGAATGAAAAGAACTGAGGATAGTCTCAGAGACCTCTGTGACAATATTAAATGCATCAACATTCAAATTATAGGAGTCCCACAAGAAGAGAAAAAGAAAGTGTATGAGAAAATTTTTTAAGAGATTATAGTTGAAAATTTCCTCAACCTGGAAAAGGAAATAGTTAATCAAGCTGAAGAAGCTCAGAGTCCCATAGAGGATAAACCCAAAGAAAAACACCCCAAGTCACATATTAACCAAACTAGCAAAGATTAAACACAAAGCAAGAATATTAAAAGCAGCAAGGGAGAAGCAACAAGTAACATACAAGGGAAACCCCATACATTTAACAGCTGATATTTCAGCAGAAACTCTGCAGGCCAGAAGGGAATGGCAGGATGTATTTAAAGTACTGAAAGGGAAAAATCTACAACCAAGATTACTCTACCCAGCAAGGTTCTCATTCAATATTGATGGAGAAATCAAAAGCTTTACAGACTAGTAAAAGTTTAGAGAATTCAGTACCACCAAGCTAGATTTACAACAAATCTTAAAGAGACTTGTATAGTCAGGAAATACAAGAGAAGAAAAAGATCTACCAAAGGAAACCCCAAACAATTAAGAAAATGGCAACAGGAACATATGTATCAATAATTACTTTAAATGTAAATGGATTAATTGTTCCAACCAAAAGACACAGATTGGATACAAAAACAAGACTCATGTATGTGCTGTCTACAAAAAACCCAATTCAGACCTAAAGACACATATAGACTGAAAGTGAGAGAATGGAAAAATATATTCCATGCAAATGGAAATCAAAATCAAAATAAAGCTGGAGTAGCAATCAGCAGCAGCAATCCTCATATCAGGAAAAAAATAGAGCTTAAAATAAAGAATATTACAAGAGATAAGGAAGGACACTACATAAGGATCAAGAGGAAGACATAACAATTGTAAATATCTGTGCACCCAACACAGGAGCACCTCAATACATAAGACAAACACTAACAGAGATAAAAGGAGAACTTGACAGTAACACAGTAATAGTAGTAGACATTAATACCCCACGTATACCAATGGAGAGATTATCAAACAGAAAATTAATTTTAAGGAAACACAAGTCTTAAATGATACATTAGATCACATGAATCTCATTGATATCTTCAGGACATTGCATCCAAATGCAGAAGAATACACCTTCTTCTCAAGTGCACATGGAACATTCTCCAGGATAGATCATATCTTGGGTCACAAATCAAGCCTCAGTAAACTTAAGAAAATTGAAATCGTACCAGGCATCTTTTCTGATCACAATGCTATGAGACTAGATGTCAATTACAAAAAAAAAAAAAAAAAAAAAAAAAAAAACCTGTAAAAAACACAAACACATGGAGATTAAACAATACTTTTCTAAATAATGAACAAGTTACTGAAGAAATCAAAAGGGAAAAAAATTCCTAGAAACAAATGACAATGAAAATACAACAACTCAAAACCTATGGGATGCAGGCAAAAGCAGTTCTAAGAGGGAAGTTTATAGCAATACAATTCTATCTCAAGGGACAAGAAAAGCATCAAATAGACAGCCTAAATTTATACCTAAAACAATTGGGAAAAGAAGAACAAAAAAAACACCCCAAAATTAGCAGAAGGAAAGAAATCATCAAGCTCAGAGCAGAAATAAATGAAAGACAAATGAAAGAAATAATAGTAAAGATTAACAAAAGTAAAAGTTGGTTCTTTGAGAAGGTAAACAAAATTGACAAGCTTTTAGCCAGACTCATCAAGAAAAAAAAAGAGAAGAATCAAATCAACAACATTAGAAATGAAAAAGGAGAGGTTACAAGGACAATGCAGAAATACAAAGGATTTGTATTTATAATATTGTTTATCATTTTTATTTTTTAGGTTTCAGTTCAGTTCAGTCGCTCAGTCATCTCCGACTCTTTGCAACCCCATGAACTGCAGCAAGCCAGGCCTTCCTGTCCATCACCAACTCCGGGAGTCCACCCAAACCCATGTCCATTGAGTCGGTGATGCCATCCAACCATCTCACCCTCTGTCATCCCCTTCTCCTCCTGCCCTCAATCTTTCCCAGCATCAGGGTCTTTTCAAATGAGTCAGCTCTTCACATCAGGTGGCCAAAGTATTGGAGTTTCAGCATCAGCATCAGTCCTTCCAATGGACACCCAGGACTGATCTCCTTTAGGATAGACTGTTTGGATCTCCTTGCAGCCCAAAGGACTCTCAAGAGTCTTCTCCAACACCACAGCTCAAAAGCATCAATTTTTCGGTGTTCAGCTTTCTTCACAGTCCAACTCTCACATCCATACATGACCAGTGGAAAAACCTTGACTAGATGGACCTTTGTTGACAAAGTAATATCTCCGCTTTTTAACATGCTGTCTAGGTTTGTCATAACTTTCCTTCCAAGGAGTAAGCGTCTTTTAATTTCATGGCTGCAATCACCATCTGCAGTGATTTAGATACTATCTATTCACTTCCCCAAATGGAAAACAAGGATTTAAGTCTCTTATACCACCTGCTTCCCTCATAGCTCAGTTGGTAAAGAATCTGCCTGCAATGCCAGAGATCCTGGTTCAATTCCTGGGTCAGAAAGATCCCCTGGAGAAGGGGTAGGCTACCCACTCCAGCACTCATGGCCCTCCCTTGTGCCTCAGCTGGTAAAGAATCTGCCTGCAATGCGTGAGACCTGGGTTCGATCCCTGGGTTGGGAAGATCCCCCCTGGAGAAGGGAAAGCCTATCCACTCCAGTATCCTGGCCTGGAGAATTCCATGGACTGTATAGTCCACGGGGTCGCAGAGAGTCAGACACGACGGAGCTGCTTTCACTTTCACTTCACACCACCCCTCAACTATGTGTACATTCCCCATTTTCCTAATAGAGTTCTTTTTCACAGTAAACCAATATCCATAATCATAATCATGGCTTTGTAAATATTATTTATAGATGAACCATGTGCACAATGACTATGACCATCTTTTATTTACTTATAGCTTTAATTTTTACCAGAGTTTATAATGGCTTTATTTTTTGTTTGTTTTAGAAGTACGTGTATGTTGTCATTATTTTGTTTAGTTTAGTTATTCACTAGCTTGACTTCTGATAATTCTCCTCTCAAAATGTTTACACACATCAAGTAATCTCTCAATTTTGTTTCTTTTTTGGAGATCTTTTTCCTGTGATTCTGCTCCAAATGGAACCGGCTGCTGTTAGCCAACAACATGGCCACAGTCCTGGACTTTTATTCACATTAGCATTTCATAACAGCCTTTTGCCTTTCAACTGTGTTTCCTTTTTCATTTATTTCTGGTTTTTCATCATCTTTCTCTTTCCTGCTTTACTCTCTCCAGTGACTAGAAGGTACATTGTGAGAAAGAGAAGGTCATTTCCACTTGCTGTAAAAGTTTTCTAGTGAAGAAAGCAATATAAACTGCTAACCAAAAAAAGGCAGAAAAGAAGGAATTAGCTGAAACAGAGAAATTGTGATGACCCAAGACAGGGAGATAATCTGTAGGAGAAAGTTTCCAGAGATTACACATGAATGAGCTGGCTTTGGAAAGAGAAGTCTTCCCACAACCATCATCAGAGATAGCTGAAAGATAGACTTCATTTCTGGGAATTTAGCAGACTAGGTTATTCAGGCCAATCTTCCTGCTAAAGACAATTTGAAATGTTGGATAAAACAGAATAAATATCCAAAATCTGGCTAAATACTAGATTTACTAGATTCACCTTTTGACAGCCAAAAAATAGTCAACTGATAATAATTCCTTATGTTTCAATCTAGTAGTAAAGAATTAACAGTACAAAAATCTAAGGAAAGAGAGATTGATCCCTAGAGCAGTAAGAGCAATACTGGAGCTGCTTTTGCTCCAAGTGCATTTTTTAATCCAAGCAAACCTGAACTTTGCTTGGTCTCTTAATGGTGAAGGGGCAAAAGTCAAAAGTGTAATAGGAGAATCTCCCACAATATTCTACGAACCTGAAAAGCTACTCTCAGAAAAAAAGATGAATTAGTGAACTAAATGAGAGTTGCTGTGGCACTGAGTAGAATGGAAGGAGGGAATCCTCTTAAAAATTTGTAGTCATAAGTAGACGTTTATGGAGATCCCAAAGTAAGCTCAAAAGTGAATTTGGTTTAAAGTGACCTTTGGCTGGTAGTAACCCCAGACAACTTGCAGAAACAAATGCAAATCTTGAAAGAAAGTATTCCATTTCACAAACACTTTTACAAAGAAAATGAGCAGCATACGATAAAAAATAACCAAGCCCATAAGGAAAAACACACCACAGTGAGAGCCAGCAGAAACAATGGACAGCAGAAACTGACCTACAAAAGTCCAGTGTTAGAAACATAAGACACAGATTACACAATAACTGTCTATGATGTTAAAAAATATTTACAGCTTAAAAAATATCTGCAGGAAAAATTTATCTGCAGAGAATAAGAAACTATAAAACTGCATAGAAAATTTGAAATAGAACCAAATAGAACTTCTAGGAATAATTTTTAAAGATTAATCAAAATTTAAAACTCATATCTTTTTAAATTATTTTTTATTTTTTTAAATTTATTTATTTTAATTGGAGGCTAATTACTTTACAATATTGTGGTGGTTTTTGCCATACATTGGCATGAATCTGCCATGGTTGTACATATGTCCCCCATCCTGCACCCTCCCTCCCCATCTCATCCCTCAGGGTCATCCCAGTGCACCAGCCCTGTGCGCCCTGTCTCATGCATCGAATCTGAACTGGCAATCATATTCACATATGATAATTTACATGTTTCAATGCAATTCTCTCAGATCATCCCACCCTCGCCTTCTCCCACAGAGTCCAAAAGACTGTTCTATACATCTCTGTCTCTTTTGCTGTCTCGCATATAGGTTCATAGTTACCATCTTTCTAAATTCCATATGTATGCGTTAGTATACTGTATTATTTTGTAAAATATAACATAACATGAAGCTTACCATTTATTTTTTTTGACACCAAAAGCATTTTGTATTGGGGTTGAGCCAATTAACAATGTTGTGGTAGTGTCAGGTGAAACAACAAAGGGACTCAGCCATACATATGCTTGTATTTATTCTCCCCCAAACTCCTCTCCCATTCAGCCTGGCACATAGCTTTGAGCAGAATTCCATGTCCTTTACAATAGGTCTTTGTTGGTTATCCATTTTAAATACAGCAGCAGTGTGAACATGACCTTTCCAAAGTCCCTAACTATCCCTGACCCCCAGCAACCGTAAGTTCATTTTCTAAGTCTGTGAGTCTCTTTCTCTTTTGTAAGTTCATTTGCATCGTTTCTTCTTAGACTCCACGTAAAAGGGGGTGTCGTACGATACTTACTTCTCCATCTGACGTACTTCACTCAGTATGACACTGTCTAGGTCCATCCAGGCTGCGGCAAATGGTATTATCCCATTCTTTTTAATGGCTGGGTAATATTCCATTTGTATACATGTACCACATCTTCTTTATCCATTCTTCTGTCAGTGGACATTTATGTTACTCCCAAGTTTGAAATTTACCATTTAGATCATTTTTAGGCATACAATTCAGAGGTATTAAGTATATTCTTATTGTCAAGAGCCAAAACACCATCGTGAGCCGTAATCACCTCCTGAACCTTTCCATCTTCCCAAATGGATACATTTTGGTATCCTTTTGGATACCCTTTCAAACAGTACTGAAACCCTGTACCCTTTGAATACTAACTCCTCTCCAGCCCCTGGAAACCAACATTCTACTTTATGTCTCTATGGATTGAGTGCTCTAGGTACCTTATGTGACTGAAACTGTGCAATATTTCCCCTTCTATATATGGCTTAAATTATCTAGCATAATGTCTTCAAATCCATGTCATCAGCCTTTCCTTCTTTTAAGATAGCTTACTTTGGTATATACACATAATATAAAGTTCACCATTTAACCATTTTAACGTGTACCATTTAAAGGTTTGACTAGATTCACAGTCTTTTGCAGTCATCACCAACATCCATCCCAATAACTTTTCCATCTTGATATAACTGAAACTCTAGGCCCATTAAACAATGGCTCCCCATTCTCCCCTTTCTCCAGCTCCTGGCAACCACTATTCTACTTTCTGTCTCTATCAGTTTAACTACTTTAAGTATCTTATTTCAGTGGAATCATACAGTATTTGTCCTTCTGTGATTGGCTTATTTCACTTAGCATAATGTCCTCAAGATTTATCCATGTTGTCACACATTGTGGAATTTCCTTCTTTTTAAGGCTATATAATATTCTAATATTCCATTTTATGCATGAACCACATTTTGCTTATCTATTCATCTGTCTATAGGCACTTGGGTTGCTTCTACATTTGAGCTACTGTGAACAATGATGCTATGAACACAAGTGTACAAGTATCTCCTCAAGATCCCACTTTCAATTGTTTGGGATAAATATTAAGAAGTGCAATTAGTGAATCATATAACAATTCTATTCTTAAATTTTTGAGGAATCATCATACACCTAGTTATATCACTCCCCACAGTAGCTATACCATTTTACATTCCCACTAATATTGTACAAGTATTCCAACATCATCATATCCTCACCAACATTTGTTGCTTTCTGTTCTTTTAATAGTAGCCATACTAATGGGTATAGGGCAGTATCTCATTATAGTTTTGATTTACATTCCCCTCATGATAAGTGATGTTGAGAGTTTTTTAATGCACATATTGGCTATTTGTATATTTCCTTTGGTGAATTACCTGTTCAAGATCATTGCCCATTTTAAAATTGGATTGCTTGGTCTCTGTTTTGAATTTTTGGAATTCTTTATATGTTCCAGATATAAATCAATTACCAGTTAGATACACAATTTGCAAGTATTTTCTCCTATTCTGTGGGTTGTCTTTCTGCTCTGTTAATGGTATCTTTCAATGATGAAAATATTTAGTTTTGATAAAGTCAAATTTGTCTATTTTTTCTTTTGTTTACATGGATATATTATCCTATCCAAGAATTTATTGCCAAGTCCAACATCATCAATCTTTTGTCTTATGTTTTCTTCTCATAGTTCTTTTCACGTTAGAGCTTATTAATATATTTAGGTCCTTGATCCATTTTGAGTTAATTTTGGTATATTATTTTGAGATAAGGATCTAATTTCATACTTTTGCATGTGGCTATCCAGTTTTCCCAGCACTGTTGTTGAAAAGATTGCTATTTACCCATTAAATGGTTTTGGAACCCATGTCAAAAATCATTTGACCATATAGACAAGTGTTTATTCATCAAATCTCTATTCTATTGATTTTTATTAATGTCTTTATAGATTTTAATGTGAAATAGATTCAAGGGCTTAAATCTGATAGACAAAGGGCCTGAAGAGCTATGGATGGAAGTTCATGACATTGGACAGGAGGCAGTGATCATGACCATCCCCAAGAAAAAGAAATGCAAAAAGGCGAAATGGTTACCTGAGAAGGCCTTATAAATAGCTGAGAAAAGAAGAGAAGCTAAAGGCAAATGAGAAAAGGAAAGATATACCCATCTGAATGCAGAGTTCCAAAGAATAGCAAGGAAAGATAAGAAAGCCTTCCTCAGTGAATAATGCAAAGAAATAGAGGAAAACAATAGATGGGGAAAGACAAGAGATCTCTTCAAGAAAATTAGAGATACCAAGGGAACATTTCATGAAAAGATGGGCTCAATAAAGGACAGAAATCGTATGGACCTAAAAGAAGCAGAAGATACTAAGGAGAGGTGGCAGGAATACACAGAAGAACTATACAAGAAAGATCTTCACGGTCCAGATAATCGCAGTGGTGTGATCACTCACCTAAAGTCAGACATCCTGGAATGTGAAGTCAAGTGGGCCTTAGGAAGCATCACAACGAACAAAGCTAGTGGAGGTGATAGAATTCCAGTTGAGCTATGTCCTAAAATAGTTGAGCTAAGTACTAAAAGATGATGCTGTGAAAGTGTTGCACTCAATATGCCAGCAAATTTAGAAAACTCAGCAGTGGCAACAGGACTGGAAAAGGTCAGTGTTCATTCCAGTTCCAAAGAAAGGCAATGCCAAAGAATGTTCAAACAACTACACAATTGCACTCATCTCACATGCTAGCAAAGTAATTCTCAAAATTCTCCAAGCCAGGCTTCAACAGTCTTGGAACCATGAACTTCCAACTCTTCAAGTTGGATTTAGAAAAAGCAGAGGAGCCAGAGATCAAATTGCCAACATCGGCTAGGTCATCGAAAAAGCAAGAGAGTTCCAGAAAACATCTGCTTCTGCTTTATTAACTATGCCAAAGCCTTTGACTGTGTGGATCATGACAAACTGCAGAAAATTCTTAAAGAGATGGGAATACCAGACCACCTTATCTGCCTCCTGAGAAATCTGTATGCATGTCAAGAAGCAACAGTTAGAACCAGACATGGAACAACAGACTGGTTCCAAATTGGGAAAGAAGTATATCAAGGCTGTATATCGTCACCCTGCTTGTTTAACTTCTATGCAGAGTACATTATGAGAAATGCTGGGTTGGAAGAAGCACAAGCTGGAATCAAGATTGCTAGGAGAAATATCAATAACCTTAGATACGCAGACGACACCAAACTTATGTCAGAAAGTAAAGAAGAACTAAAGAGCCTCTTGATGAAGGTGAAAGAGGAGAGTGAAAAACCTGGCTTAAAATTCAATATTCAGAAAACTAAGATCATGACATCCAGTCCCATCACTTCATGGCAAATAAATGGGGAAACAGTGGAAACAGTGACTTTTTTTTTTTTTTTTTGGACTCCAAATCACTGCAGATGGTGACTGCAGCCATGAAAATAAAAGACACTTGCTCCTTGGAAGAAAAGCTATGACCAACCTACACAGCATATTAAAAGGCAGAGACATTTCTTTGCCAACAAAGGCCCATCTAGTCAAAGCTATGGTTTTTCCAGTAGTCATGTATGGATGTGAGAATTGGACCAGAAAGAAAGCTGAGTGCTGAAGAATTGATACTTTTGAACTGTGGTGTTGGAGAAGACTCTTGAGATTCCCTTGGACTGCAAGAAGATCACACCAGTTAGTCCTAAAGGAAATCAGTCCTGAATATTCATTGGAAGGACTGATGCTGAAGCTGAAACTCCAATAGTTTGGCCACCTGATGCGAAGAATTGACTCACTAGAAAAGACCCTGATGCTGCAAAAGATTGAAAGTGGGAGGAGAAGGGGATGATAGAGGATGAGATGGTTCGATGGCATCACCGACTCAATGGACCTGAGTTTGTGTAAGCTCTGGGAGTTGGTGATGGACAAGGAAGCCTGGTGTGGTGCAGTCCATGGGGTTGCAAAGAGTTGGACAGGACTGAGTGACTGAACTGAGCTGAACTGAATGTCTTTATCCCAATACCACTCTATTTGATTACTAGAGTTTGGTAGTCATTTTTTAAATTGGGACGTGTGAGTTCTCTGATTTTTTTCTTCTTCTCAAAGATTATTTTGACTATTTGGGGGTTCCTTAGCTTCTATATTGGTGTCCATGGTAGCTCAGTTGGTAAAGAATCTGCCTGCTATGTAGGAGATCCCAGTTCAATTCTTGGCTTGGGAAGTTCCCCTGGAGAAGGGATAGGCTACACCCTCCAGTATTCTTGGGCTTCCCTGGCGACTCAGATGGTAAAGAATTCACCTGCAATGCGGGAGATCTGGATTTGATCCCTGGATTGGAAAGATCCCCTGGAGGAGGGCATGGCACCCCACTCCAGTATTCTTGCCTGGAGAATCCCCATGGACAGAGGAGCCTGGTGGGCTATAGTACATGGGGTCGAAAAGTGTCAGATATGACAGAGCAACTAAATACAGCACACCACACAAGTTTCTATATAAATTTTAGGATGGGTTTTTCTATTTCTGCCAAAAAAACAAAAAACAATGGGATTCTGACAGACATTACATTGAATTTGTGGATCACTTTGGGAAGTATTGACATTTTAATATTAAGTCTTCCAGTCCATGAACATGGAGGTGTTTCCACTTGTTTATGTGTTATTTAAATTTTTCCACAATGTTTTGTAGTTTTCATTGCACAAGTGTTTTACATCCACCGTTATGTTCATGCATAAGTGTTTTTATTCTTTTTGATACTGTTGTAAGTAAAATTGTAATTCTGTAATTTCTCTTTCAGATTGTTCATTCTTCATGTATAGAAATGTTACTGATCTTTTTGTGTGTTGACTTTGTATCCTGCTCCTTTGTTGAAGCTGTTTATTAGTTTTAACAGCTTTTTGGTGAAATCTTTAGGGTTTTCTACATATAAGATCATACATCTGCAAATAGAGGTAATTCTGCTTATTTTCCAGTTTAGATTCCTTTTAGTTCTTTTTCTTATCTAATTGCTCTGGCTAAAAGTTTCACAACTATGTTATTACTAGATAGAAGTCTTGAAAGCAAGTATTCTTGCCTTGTTCCTTATCTTAGAGTAAAAACTTTCAATCTTTCACTGTTTGATATAAAGTTTGTTCTGGGTTTTTCATATATGACTTTTATGAGGTGGATATAGTTTCTTTCTATTCTTAGCTTTTTGATTGTTTTTAGAATGAAAGCGTGTTAAATTTTGTCAGATACTGTTTCTACATCAGTTAATATGATTACTTAAGCTTTTCCCTTCATTCTGTTGGTGTGACATAGTATATTGATCAGTTTATGTTTAACCATCCTTGCGTTCCCACTTGGAATAAATCCCACGTGGTTGGTCATGATGTATAATCCTTTCAATATGTTTCTGAATTATGTTTGCTAGTATTTTGTTGAAGAATTTTGCATCAATGTTCATAAGAGTTATTGGTCTGTAGTTTGCTTTTCTTGTAGCTTCTGTTTGGCTTTGATATCAAGGTAATGTGGGTCTCAGAATGAGTTAGGAAGTGTTCCCTCCTTTTAAGTTTTTATGGGAAAAGTTTGAGAAAATTTGGTATAATTCTTCTTATTTATGTGTTTTGTAGAACTCACTAGTGAAACCTTCAAGTCACTGTCTTTTCCTTGTTGGGAGATATTTGGTTACTGATTCAGTACTCTTACTAGTTATGTATCAAATTGTATTTTTCTATTTCTTCCTAATTTAGTGTTGGTATGTTTTGTGTTTTTAGGAATTTGCTCATTGCATTTAGATTATCCAATTATTTGGAATACAACCTTTCATAGTACTCTCTTATAATCTTTTTTATTTCTATAGAATTGGTAGTAATGTCATAGCTTTCGCTTCTGATTTAATAATCTGAGTTGTCTTTTTGTCTTGATCCATCTATCTAAAGGATTGTCAGTTTTGTTGATTTTTCTCAAAGAATCAACTTTTGGTTTGATTGTCTTCCCTATTGTTTTCTAGTCTCCATTTAATGTATATCTGCTCCAATTTTTATTACTTCCTTCTGCTAGCTTTATATATAACTTTTTCTTCTTTTTTTATTGCCATAAGTTGTAAAGTTAAGTTGTAGATTTGATCTCTTTCTTTTTTTAATGTAAATGCTTATATCTATAAATATCCCCATTAGCAACTTTCACATTTCTCCAAAAAGTTTTAGTATGTTGTTTTTCATTTTCATTCATCTTTATTTTCCCTTATGATTTCTTCTTTGATCCGTTGGTCATTTTAAAGTATATTATTTAATTTCTACAACTTTGTGAGTTTTCCTTTTGTTATTGGTTTCAAACTTCGTATGGTTGCAGTTAGAAAAGATACTTTGTATGTTATCTATGTTTTAAAATCTATTGAGGCTAAATTTGTGGCCTAACACATAATCTTTACTGAAACGTGTTCCATATGGACTGGAGAATAATGTATATACTGTATTTGTTCGGTAGCATGTTCTGTATATGCTTGTTATATCTAACTGGGTTCATGTATTGTTGATATCACAAAATTGGTCTTGTTGTTCAGTCACTGACACATGTTCCACTCTGCGACCCCATAGAATGTAGCAGGCCAGGTTCCTCTGTCTCCCTGAGTTTGCTCAAATTCAAGTCCATTGAGTCAGTGATGCTATCTAACCATCTCATCCTCTGCCAGCCCCTTCTCCTTTTGTCTTCAATTTTTCTCAGTATCAGAATCTTTTCCAGTGAGTTGGCTCTTTGCATCAGGTGGCCAAAGTATTGGAGTTTCAGCTTCAGCATCAGTTCTTCCAGTGAATATTCAGAGCTGTTTTCATTTAAGATTGACTGGTTTGATCTTCTTGCACTCCAAAGGACTCTCAAGAGTCTTCCCCAACACCACAGTTCAAAAGCATCAGTTCTTCAGTGCTCACCTTCTTTATGGTTCAACTCTCATATCTACACATTGATTACTGGAAAAACAACAGCTTTGACCATACAGAGTTTTGTTGGCAAAGTGATGTCTCTGCTTTTTAATACACTGTCTAGGTGTATCATAGGTTTCATTCCAAGGAGCAAGTGACTTTTAGTGTCATGGCTGCAGTCATCACCATCCCTAGTGATTCTGGAGCCCAAGAAAACAAAATCTGACACTGCTTCCACCTTTTCCCATTCTATTTGCCAAAGTGATGGGACCAGAGAACATGATGTTTGTTTTTTGAATGTTGAGTTTCAAGCCGGCTTATTCACTCTCCTCTTTCACCTTCATCAAGAGGCTCTTTAGTTCCTCTATGCTTTCTGCCATTAGAGCGGCATATTACCTGCATATCTGAGGTTGTTGATGTTTCTTGCAGCAATCTTGATTCCAGCTTGAGCTTTATTCAGTCTTGCATTTCACAAGATGTGCTTTGCATAGAAGTTAAATAAACAGGGTCACAATATACACACTTGTTGTACTCTTTTCCCAACTCTGAACCATTTGGCTGTTCCATGTCTGGTTCTGTTGCTTCTTGACCTTCATACAGGTTTCTCAGGAGACACATAAAGTGGTCTGATACTCCCTCTCTTTATGAATTTTTCACAGTTTGTTGTGATCCACACAAAATTACATCTTTATATATGTGTGCCCCACATATACCCTGAGAAAGTCATAATTAAAAAAGACACATGTACTCCAATGTTCACAGGCATATTATTTACAATAGCTAGGACATGGAAGCAACATAGATGTTCATTGACAGATGAATGGATAAATATTATTCAGCCATTAAAAGAATGAATTGGAGTCAGGTCTACTGAGGCAGAGGAACCTAGAGCATTTATACAGAATAAAATAAGTCAAAAAGAAAAAATAAATATAGTGTATTAGTGCATATATATATATATATAATCTAGAAAAAATGATATTGATGAACCTATTTGCAGAGAAGAAATGGAAACATAGACATATAGAACAGACTTGTGATGCAGTGGGAGAAGGAAAAAGTGGGACAAATGGAGAAAGTAGGATTGACATATATACACTATCGTGTGTAAAATAGATAGCTGGTGAGAAGTTACTATATAACACAGGGAGCCCAGCCTGGCATTCTGCGATAACCTAATGGAGTGGGATGGAGGGAGGTGAGGAAGTCTTGAGAGGGAGAGATATGTGTAATTATGACTGATTTGCATTGTTATACAGCAGAAACCAATACAACATTGTAAAGCAATTTTCCTCCAATTAAAAAATAAATTAAATAAATATAAATTATGTATGTGTGCCCCAAAACACAAACTAATAATTATTTTAAGTTCATTGGTCTTTTAAATTGTGTAGAAGACAAGATATTATTTTAAGTTCATTGGTCTTTTAAATTGTGTAGAAGACAAGATTTGGAGTTATAAACAAAAGTTACAGTAGTATTAATATTTTTCTACTAACAATTGTTTTATTCTTTAAATGTACTAGCCTCTTAAATCATGTAGAAAACAATTAGTTCAGTTATAAATCATTTTTACAATAATACTTGCTTTTATAATTGCCTGTGATAAGATCTTTATTTCCCCGTACTTCTCAAGTTATGGTTTAGTGTCTCTTGACTGTACTTTGCAGGACTCCCTTGAACATATCTTGCAGGGCATGTCTGGTGAGCATGAACAGCCTCAACTTTTGTTTATCTGGAGATATCTTAACTTCTCCCTCAGTTTTGAGAGACAGTTTTTCTGAATATAGGATTCTTGTTTGACATGGTTTTTTTGGGTGTTTGTTTGTTTGTTTGTTTGTTTTTACAGCACTTTGAATATATTGGCTGTCTTCAGGCCTGCAATGTTCTATTGAGAAATCTGGTCTCAACCTTACTCTTCATATATGATGGTTTCAAGATCTTGCTACTTTCAAGATTTTTTCACTTGTCTTTGAATTTAAAAACTTTAATTATAATGTGCATTGGTATGGGTCTCTTTGAGTTTATCTTACTTGAAGTTTATTAAGCTTCTTGAATGTTTATGTTTTTCATTGAATTTGAGGAGTTTTAGCCATTACTTTTAAAAATATTCTCTCCCTTCTCTTTATCAGACTTCTACAATGCATATGTTAGTCTACTTTATGGTGTTCCACAGGTCCCTTTGGAGAAGGAAATCGCAACCCATTCCAGTATTCTTGCCTGGGAAATCCCATCGACCGAGAAGCCTGACAGGCTATATAGTCCGTGGTATCGCAAAGAGTCGGAAACGACTGAGCAATTTACACTACAGGTCCCTTAGTCTCTGTTCACTTTTGTTTGATCTTTTTTCTTTTTGTTCCTTAGATTGAATAATTTCCACTGTCCCATCTTCAAGTTTGTGAATTCCTTCTTTTGCCTTCTCAATCTGATTTTGAATCTCTAAACCAGAGATTCAAAAAAATCTCTGAATTTTTCGTTTCAGTTGTTATATTTTCAGCTGCAGAATTTTTTTTTTTTGGTTTATTTTTAGGTTATTTATCTCTTGAGCATATCTATCTCTTTATTGATATTTCCATTTTGTTCACATATCATTTTCTTCATTTTCTCTATATCTTCCTTTAGCTCTTGAGGCATTTTTAAGATGTCTGTTTTGAAGTTTTGGAGTACTATATCTGCCAATCAGTCTTTCTCAGGGGCAGATTCTATTGAATTATTTTTTCTTTGAATGGGTCATACTTTTTTGTTTCTTTGTGTACCTGGTAATATTTTGCTTAACAACGGACATTTGAATCTAAATAATATGGGAACTCTAGAAAGTAGACTCTCCCCCTTCCACAGGGTTTGCTGCTTTTTGTTGCTGTTCTTGGTTATTTGTTCATTTTTTTAAATTGCCATAGTAGCTGTGTAGCTGTGTAGAGGTCTCTTCATGTCTTTTCTGAGACTTTCCTTAGGCATGTCTGGTCACTTCCAAATTTTCCCTGTAAATGCTGTTGTTTTTTGAGTATCTTATCCTTTAATGTCTGGGTAACCAAAGGGGGTTAAGAAATAAATAAACTGGAGAAAAAAGAGATGGCAGACTTTTGGAAGTCACTTTGATCAGAGGGGAAAGAGTTCCCAATAATAGGAGGAGATGCAGAAGCAATGGCTCCGTCTCTTTGACGGCATCTCTGTAATAAAAAACAGTGACCAGAGGTCACATTTGGGGAATAGATCTTAATGCTTGGAGGACAGGAGAACAGAGTCCTTTTTGCCCTTCCTGGCTCCTCAAAGAAGTGTGCAAGATGTTCCAGGAACTCAGACACACTGCCTGATATGTGGCTAGGGGTGGGTGAGTGTGAGCGGCTACTGTGCCAAGAACTGAAATTTGCGAAAATTAACCACAATTTATCATCTAAGTCTTCCCCTGAAAGTTGCAAGCCTTTAACAGATTCCAGAGCTCCAAAACTGTATACCAGAGAAATTCTGCCAGTACAACTGTTGGTAAAGAGATGAGTTCAGTTCAGTCGCTCAGTTGTGTCCGACTCTTTGTGACCCCATGAATCGCAGCACGCCAGGCCTCCCTGTCCATCACCAACTCCCAGAGTTTATTCAGACTCATGTCCATTGAGTCGGTGACGCCATTCAGCCATCACATCCTCTGTCATCCCCTTCTCCTCCTGCCCCCAATCCCTCCCAGTATCAGGGACTTTTCCAATGAGTCAACTCTTCGCATGACGTGGCCAAAGTATTGGAGCTTCAGATTCAGCATCAGTGCTTCCAATGAACACCCAGGACTGATCTCCTTTAGGATGGACTGGTTGGATCTCCTTGCTGTCCAAGGGACTCTCAAGAGTCTTCTCCAACACCACAGTTCAAAAGCATCGATTCTTTGTGCTCAACTTTCTTCACAGTCCAACTCTCACAACCATAATAACCACTGGAAAAACCATAGCCTTGACTAGACAGACCTTTGTTGGCAAAGTAATGTCTCTGCTTTTTAATATGCTATCTAGGTTGGTCATAACTTTCCTTCCAAGGAGTAAGCGTCCTTTAATTTCATGGCTGCACTCACCATCTGCAGTGATTTTGGAACCCAAAAAAATAAAGTTTGACACTGTTTCCACTGTTTCCTCATCTATTTCCCATGAAGTGATGGGACCAGATGCCATGATCTTAGTTTTCTGAATGTTGAGCTTTAAGCCAACTTTTTCACTCTCCTCTTTCACTTTCATCAAAAGGCTTTTTAGTTCTTCTTCACTTTCTGCCATAAGGGTGGTGTCATCTGTGTATCTGAGGTTATTGATATTTCTCCCGGCAATCTTGATTCCAGCTTGTGCTTCTTTAAGCCCAGCGTTTCTCATAATGTACTCTGCATATAAGTTCAATTAGCAGGGTGATAATATACAACCTTGAGGTACTCTTTTTCTTATTTGGAACCAGTCTGTTGTTCCATAAGTTCTAACTGTTGCTTCCTGACCTGCATATAGGTTTCCCAAGAGGCAGGTCAGATGGTCTGGTATTCCCAACTCTTTCAGAATTTTCCACAGTTTATTGTGATCCACACAGTCAAAGGGTTTGGCATAGTCAATAAAGCAGAAATAGATGTTTTTCCACAACTCTCTTGCTTTTTTGATGATCCAGCGGATGTTGACAAGTTGATCTCTGGTTCCTCTGTCTTTTCTAAAACCAGCTTGAACATCCGGAAGTTCACGGTTCACATATTCCTGAAGCCTGGCTTGGAGAATTTTAAGCATTACTTTACTAGCATGTGAGATGAGTGCAATTGTGTGGTAGTTTGAGCATTCTTTGGGATTGGAATGAAAACTGACCTTTTCCAGTCTTGTGGCCACTGCTGAGTTTTCCAAATTTGCTGGCATCTTGAGTGAAGCACTTTCACAGCATCATCTTTCAAGATTTGAATTAGCTCCACTGGAATTCTATCACCTCCACTAGTTTGTTCATAGTGATGCTTTCCAAGGCCCACCTGACTTCACATTCCAGGATGTCTGGCTCTAGGTGAGTGATCACACCATCATGATTATCTGGGTCATGAAGATCTTTTTTGTACAGTTCTTCAGTGTATTCTTGCCACCTCTACTTAATATCTTCTGCTTCTGTTAGGTCCATACCATTTCTGTCCTTTATCTAACCCATCTTTGCATGAAATGTTCCCTTGGTATCTCTAATTTTCTTGAAGAGATCTCTAGTCTTTCCCATTCTGTTATTTTTCTCTATTTCTTTGCATTGATCACTGAGGAAGGCTTTCTTATCTCTCCTGGCTATTCTTTGGAACTCTGCATTCAAATGGGAATATCTTTCCTTTTCTCCTTTGCTTTTCACTTCTCTTCTTTTCACAGCTATTTGCAAGGCCTCCTCAGACAACCATTTTGCCTGTTTTCATTTCTTTTCCATGGGGATGGTCTTTATCCCTGTCTCCTGTACAATGTCATGAACATCCATCCATAGTTCATCAGGCACTCTATCAGATCTAGTCCCTTAAATCTATTTCTCACTTCCACTGTATACTCATAAGGGATTTGATTTAGGTCATACCTGAATGGTCTAGTGGTTATCCCTACTTTCCTCAAGTTAAGTCTGAATTTGGCAATAAGGAGTTCATGATCTGAGCCACAGTCAGCTCCCAGTCTTGTTATTGCTGACTATATAGAGCTTCTCCATCTTTGGCTGCAAAGAATATAATCAATCTGATTTTGGTGTTGACTATCTGGTGATGTCCATGTGTAGAGTCTCCTCGTGTGTTGTTGGAAGAGGGTGTTTGCTATGATCAGTGTGTTCTCTTGGCAAAACTCTATTAGAGTTTGCCCTGCTTCATTCTGTTCTCCAAGGCCAAATTTGCCTGTTACTCCAGGTGTTTCTTGACTTCCTACTTTTGCATTCCAGTCCCCTATAATGAAAAGGACATCTTTATTGGATGTTAGTTCTAAAAGGTCTTGTAGGTCTTCATAGAACCGTTCAACTTCAGCTTCTTCAGCGTTTTTGGTTGGGGCATAGGTTTGGATTACCATGATATTGAATGGTTTGCCTTGGAAACGAACAGAGATCATTCTATAATTTTTGGAATTGCATCTAAGTACTGCATTTTGGACTCTTTTGTTGACCATGATGGCTACCCCATTTCTTCTAAGGGATTCCTGCCCACAGTAGTAGATATAATGGTCATTTGAGTTAAATTCACCCATCCCAGTCCATTTTAATTCACTGATTCTTAGAATGTCAGCGTTTACTCTTGCCATGTCCTATTTGACCACTTCCAATTTGCCTTGATTCATGGACCTAACATTCCAGGTTCCTATGTAATATAACTCTTTGCAGCATTGGACCTTGCTTCTATCACCAGTCCCATCCACAACTGGGTATTGTTTTTGCTTTGGCTCCATCCCTTCATTCTTTCTGGAGTTATTTCTCCACTGATCTCCAGTAGCATATTGGGCATCTACCAACCTGGGGAGTTCCTCTTTCAGTATCCTATCATTTTGCATTTTCATACTGTTCATGGGGTTCTCAAGGCAAGAATACTGAAGTGGTTTGCCATTCCCTTCTCCAGTGGACCACATTCTGTCAGACCTCTCCACCATGACCTGAACGTCTTGGGTGGCCCCACATGGCAGGGTTTAGTTTCACTGAGTTAGACAAGGCTGTGGTCCTGTGATCAGATTGGCTAGTTTTCTGTGATTATGGTTTTAGTGTGTCTGCCCTCTGATGCCTTCTCGCAACACCTACCATCTCACTTGGGTTTCTCTTACCTTGGACATGGGGTATCTCTTTATGGCTGCTCCAGCAAAGCGCAGCTGCTGTTCCTTACCTTGGACAAGGGGCATCTCCTCAAGGCCGCCCCTCCTGACCTTGAACGTGGAGTAGATCCTCTCGGCCCTCCTGCTCCCGTGCATTAAAGAGGTAAATTCCTGGCATTTCCTACTTCATCGTGTTCACAGAATCCCCCTCTAAACTCAGATATTTTAACAGAAGATTAGAAAAAGCTAAAGAAAGAATTTAAGAACTGGAAGTTAAGTTAGTAGGTATCATCCAGAATGAAATACTGAAACATATTTAAAAATGGAAAATATGAAAGAGGGGTTAAAAGATACAGAAGATAGAGTTAGAGGATCAACACACAACTAGTGTCAGAGCAAAGGAAAGAAAGAATAAGGCAACATTAATATTTGAGGAGATAATGGCCAGCAATTTTCAGAATTGTTGGAAGTTTGGGATATTTCCGTGGGTGGTGAGAGTGAGTGAGTGATAGTTGCTCAGTCATGTCCGACTCAAGTGACCCCATGGACTGTAGCTCGCCAGGCTCCCCTGTCCATGGGATTCTCTGGGTAAGAATGCTGGAGTGGGTTGCCATTTCCTTCTCCATGGGATCTTCCCAACCCAGGGATCAAACCTTCATCTCTCTCTCTCTCTCTTTTTTTTTTTTTTTTTTTTTTTGGTATTTTACTTTACAATATTGTACTGGTTTTGCTATACATTGACTTGAATCCTCCATGGGTATACATGTGTTCCCCATCCTGAACCCCCCTCCCACTTCCCTTCTCATCCCATCCCTCTGAGTCATCCCAGTGCACCATCCCTGAGCACCCTATCTCATACATCGAACCTGGACTGGCGATTCATTTCACATATGATAATTTACATATTTCAATGCCATTCTCCCATATCATCTTGCCCTCACCCTCTCCCACAGAGTCCAAAAGACTGTTCAGTACATCTGTGTCTCTTCTGCAATCTCACATACAGGGTTATCGTTACCATCTTTCTAAATTCCATATATATATGTGTTAGTATACTGTATTGGTGTTTTTCTTTCTGGTTTACTTCACTCTGTATAATAGGCTCCAGTTTCATCCACCTCATTAGAACTGATTCAAATGTACTCTTTTTCATGGCTGAGTAATATTCCATTGTGTATATGTACCTCAGCTTTCCTACCCATTCATCTGCAAAATGATACAATAGACTAGTTAGACCTAATTGATATCCACAGGACATTTCACCCCAAAGCAATGAATTTCACCTTTTTTCTCAAATGCACACAAAACCTTCTCCAAGATAGATCACATCCTGGGCCATAAATCTAGCCTTGGTCAGTTCAAAAAAAATGAAATCATTCCAAGCATCTTTTCTGACCACAATGCAGTAAGATTAGAAGTCAATTACAGGAGGAAAACTATTAAAAATTCCAACATATGAAGGCTGAACAACACGCTACTGAATAACCAACAAATCACAGAAGAAATCAAAAAAGAAATCAAAATATGCATATAAATGAATGAGTATGAAAACACAACAACCCAAAATCTATGGGACGCTGTAAAATCAGTGCTAAGGGGAAGGTTCATAGCAATACAGGCTTACCTCAAGAAACAAGAAAAAAGCCAAATAAATAACCTAACTCTACATCTAAAGCAACTTGAAAAGGAAGAAATTATGAACCCCAGGGTCAGTAGAAGGAAAGAAATCTTAAAATTAAGGCAGAAATAAATGCAAAAGAAACAAAAGAGACCATAGCAAAAATAAACAAAACCAAAAGCTGGTTCTTTGAGAAGATAAATAAAATTGACAAACCATAAGCCAGACTCATCAAGAAACAAAGGGAGAAAAATCAAATCAACAAAATTAGAAATGAAAATGGAGAAATCACAGCAGACAACACAGAAATGCAAAGGATCATAAGAGACTATTATGAGCAACTATATGCAAATAAAATGGACAACTTGGAAGAAATGAACAAACTCTTAGAAAAGTACAACTTTCCAAAACTGAACCAGGAAGAAATAGAAAATCTCAACAAGCCCATCACAAGCACAGAATTTGAAACTGTAATCAGAAATCTTCCAACAAACAAAACCCCAGGACCAGACAGCTTCACAGCTGAATTCTACCAAAAATTTAGAGAAGTAACACCTATCTTACTCAAAGTCTTCCAGAAAATTTCATTGGGAGGTAAACTTCCAAACTCATTCTATGAGGCCACCATCACCCTAATACCAAAACCTGACAAAGATGCCACAAAAAAAGAAAACTACAGGCCAATATCACTGATGAACATAGATGCAAAAATCCTTAACAAAATTCTAGCAAATAGAATCCAACAACATATTAAAGAGATCAGACAAGTGCTCAGGGCTGGTGCATTGGGAAGACCCAGAGGGATGGGATGGAGAGGGAGGTGGGAGGGGGGATCAGGATGGGGAACACATGTAAGTCCATGGCTGATTCATGTCAATGTATGGCAAAAACCACTACAATATTGTAAAGTAATTAGCCTCCAACTAATAAAAATAAATGAAAAAAAATAAAAATAAATAAATAAAAATAAAAAGATCATACATCATGACCAAGTGGGATTTATCCCAGGGATGCAAGTGTTCTTCAATATCTGCAAATCAATCAATGTAATACAAACCTGCATCTCTTGCCTCTCCTGCATTGGCAGGCTGATTCTTTACCATCTGAGCCACCAGGGAAGCCCAATCCTGGGTGGTATTCCTCAATAAATACATAATAAAATTTGCTTTGTCTTATTGTGGTGGGAGTTAGTAGGACTTGGGAAATTTTCAAATTTTGTTAAATTGGGATCACATCATCCTATCTCCTGATTTAAAATCCAGTGTCAGCATGATAATACACTATAAAATCAGCCCTTACTCTGGATGGGAAATGATGATTTACAGCCCAGCTGAACTAGAGCAGAGGAGGTTCTTTAGAATACTGATCTCAGATTAGGATTCCTTTGAATTGTCCCAAAAGAGCCATGAAGTTTCACTTTTTAAAACCAGTATTACTGATGAAAAAAATCATAACTTCCTCAGAGGAGAGAAATAAAATCCCCATAAGGTTCTATATCAACAATCAAGGCCAAGGCGCCAGAAAAATTTCACATGCTCTATCTTGTCATGAGTTACAATCATTGTTCTGGGAATTTTCTCAGAGGCTTGGCGTTTTTCCTTATAAACAAAACTACATATCATTCTTGAGCTGTCTGATAACTGGAATGCAAGCCATTGCAGCATCTTTTCCAGGCCAAAGTGTGATGCCCAGAGATCCCGAGTGACTAGCAGGGGTTTGGGTTTCACTTTTCACTCACCAGGGAAACATCCCTCTTTCGGGACACATGTTGAGACAGCCATTGCCTCAGACCACTCCAGGCTGAGGCTTCTCCTGTGTGGGTATCAGAGGGATTCCTCCTCTACCCACAAAGACTGTGATTTTCTCTGTCTGGAGACAAGGGCTAAGTTTTCTGAGGACCCATTAATGCAGACTTGAGATCCCTGTAATCTTTGGGTCAAGTACACATGGCTGGTACTCTGTGTTCCTTACTTATAAATTAGTTCTGGAGTGAAGTTTACAAGATAAAGTTTTATGACCTCTTGGGTAAAGGGATGTAGGCTTAGAGATAGTTTAAATAAATCTGACTGAAACAGAACGGAAATCAACTTTGGCAAGCCTTCCCCATCCGCTAGTCATCTTTCTTCTAATTACCCTCATTTCCTTTCTTCTTTCCCCTTTGTTAAAAAGATCAGGGTATCATATAGCCTTGATCCCTAGTACCCTGAGCACAGAGCTCCTGATTCCCCTGGAGGTGGATTAGAAAACGTCCTCACATCCGTCCTGTCATCACGCCTTCCGTCTGTGGTGCGTGAGACTGACCATGATGGGAGAGGCAGGGTAACTCATGAGGATTCTCAGCTGCCTCGACAGTCTTCCCTCATCAGAGTACGAGGTCTCCCCTTCCCCAACTTCTCCTCCACACTGGTTTCTCCCCTGTGCCTCCCCCTACACTTTTTCTAGCTCATAAACCTTCAGTGACTTCCCATCCTCTCAGGGTCGAGGCTAATCTCATTTCCTCTGTATTTCCAAAGCCTTCCTTAGTCTGACGCCAAATCTCACCCTGATTTCCAGCTCTCATCTGCTCTAGTGGTTCTCAGCCAGGGGCGCCCTAGAGGGTGTTTGGAAACATGGGGAAGCCTTTTGGTTGTCTCAAGGATGGGAGTGGCAATTGGCATTCTGTGGGAAGGTTCCAAGCATGCAAATTGCCCTCTGATGTCCGGGATGGTCTCACATACTGAACAGTTGTCCAATTCTGATGCCAGCAGCACCCCTGTGGAGAAACACCACTTGATTCTGACCAAACTTGCTCAGTCTCCATCCATCAGACCAGTTATGTGTGTTTGTCCCTTGCTCCTCCATCCTACCTGGAACTTCCCTCCTTTATTCTCTACTTATTTGAGTTCAAACATTTTCAAAGACTGCCCTGCTTAAATGCTCTTCTGAAGCCGTCATGCCCTCTAATCCCTCACCCTCCTCTATGACCTAGAGGCTGCAGATCACATGAGGGATGTGGGCCCTGAAGTAGCGCAGGCCTGAGTTTGAGGGTCGCTCCATCACTCTATGCATGTGGTCTGGGAAGAGTCAGTCCCTGTGAAGCCTAGTTTCCACATGTCTGAAATGGAGGCTTGTACCTCCTTAGCAGGGTTCGTGAGGATTGGATGTCACGAGTTAGTTGTCCACCACCATCCAGCGTATTGTAGGAACTCCATTCATGCTACATATTTTTAATTCCTTTCTGCACAATGTGTGCATTCAATAAACACGTATGGAGTCACCAGTCACCCCAAGACATCCGTCATTCTAGACAGAGACTCATTTGGTCACATAAAGTGCCTGAGCATGTAAGCCATCAAGAAGGTGCCAAGGAAGAACCACCTGGGAGGCAGCTCCCACCGAACCCTGACTTTTCACTGAGCAGGAGTGAGGGGCTGCCCCTGACAGAATGCCGCTCCCATGCCAGCTCCCCAGATGCTCTCGGCTGCTCTCTTCTTGCCTGGTTCTGCACTATGGACACCCCCAGTCATCTCGTAGTCTTCCCAGTTTGGCTTCACTCTATGTCCTATGAAACATCATTGTCTTCTAGTCAAGAAATGGTAGGTATGGAGTCAGAGGACCTCTTCATCCCATTTATCCAATGTAGGGTGGCACAGATATCCAGGGAGTGTGCAAAGACTGAGGCCGGGCCAACTCAGGTTCCTTGGCCTGAGTCTGAAGCCCAAACCCCCACAAGCTGTGCATCAGCTCTTAGCAGGCACTCAGGGGCTGAATGATGACAGCTCAGGATGTCACTGGCTCAATAACCCTTAAGAAATGAAAGCTGTTGAAATTCCTGGTAAGGGAGGACCAAGAGTGATATTGCAAGTCAGAGAGCTCTATCTAATCCTTCCGTCAGATGGTCTACTTCCAAAGTTAGCAGCACCGCAAAAGTCCAAGGAGTCCCATCAAGAGCATTCCAGACGTCCTATAGAAGTAGCCCAGGCACAAGGCACTGGATTTGCTATGCTTCAAAGACAAGGATGTGGTCCCAACCAGATGTGGGTCAATACACTGATGGAGCAAACAGCACTGTCCTTTGCAGGGGAAAGAGTGAGGCCTGGGAGTATGGCCTGGCCCTGGACACCTCACAGAGCTTCCCTGGGCATCTGCCTTATCTATTCCACGAGAATGTTCATCTTTAAAGACTGTTCCTATGATGGTGATGATATGGATAAACACTCAATAGACTTTTACCCAAAGGATTGCAAGTAGTTGCAATGATCTTGTTGATTTGGCTGCTGGCCTTTCTCACAGAAGACTTTCCACCCAACATCCACAAAGCCACCATGAGGATGCCCAGGTCTCTCTTGTCAGTCGGAGAGAGGGGCCTCCATCTGACCAGGTCATATCCTCCTGGCACAAGCTCTGCTCCTGACTTCAGTCAACTGTCAATTAGCACTTTGGACCAACCCTTCTTTGTGTCTTCACTGATTTTGCTCCCAGCACTGGGGCAGGACTCCGGGGAGTGGGTCAGATGGCACCTGTGACCCAAAGGCTAGAACCAAGAGGCTGCAATGACTCCCACTGCCCACACCCCCCTGGGCAACGGCTGATGCCCAGAACACCCAGGTGAGAAGTGACAAGCACCAGTTTGGGCTCCTGTTCTTGGAGTGAGGGCTATGTGAATGCCTTTAGCGGTGCTGAGGATGGAGACATTGGGTGTACAGCACACACTTGTAGACACCCCTCTCAACAGAGGGTCCTGTCAGAACCTCGATCATTTGCACTCCTTGGAAAAACATCCAAAAAAGAAAGGCCAAGCAGACTTCCCTGATGAAGGACTAACACAGCCTCCTTCCCTAGGAGCTAGGGCAGTCCTGCCTTCAACATGGGGAAGCAAGAATCCTTTTCAAAGCCATCTCTAGCCCATATCCCAATGGGCTCATGTCAGGAGCCAGCTGGGTGCCACCTGTGGGCCTTCGGGCTCTGGCCTCATCCACTTAGGAAATTCGGGTCAACTCAGGGGAAAAAGCCTTAATGAAAAACCTTAATCAAAACTCTAAATTCATCAGGTTATTTTGGAAAGACTCTCTTGTAACAGAAAGAGAATCACAATAAAACAGACTCACATAAAAAGATACACTTAGAACACAGCAACACCAACCATCACAAACCAAAATGGTCCTAACTCTTGTCACCAGTGGGGAAGCAATCTTAGAGTGGTGCCTCTACAGGCAGCAAAGCCCAAAGAAAGCAACTTAACCATCTGAAAAGAGAATTAATTCCCGAGACTCTTGCTGGTTCCCACAGAGGAGAGCAAGTACATGCATTTCAGACTGCTGACAGTAAACAAATGGAAACTTCTCTCTGGTTAACCCTCCGTGAATGAGACAATTTTATTAACTGATTCTTGAGGATCTCAGGCCCCTTGAAAATTATGCTGAACTGACATTGGTAAGACATGCAGATTATTCACACTATCTTGACTAAACCAGATATCTCAAATCCTTTTTGGAAGTAAGACCAAAATAAAGTACAAAAATCTACAAAACAATGTGGAAAAGAAATGTATCCATTGTGATAAGTTACTCTTTTGTAGCCTTTTGTACTCTTTTGGAGGCCTGGAAATGTTAAGTGTCTTCTCAGAGCTGTGGCATTGGCTACCCTCCAAAATTTGAGAGGCACCTCGAGGCATTTGGAAGAAAGCACCATTTGGCCAGGAAAAGTGGTACCAAGGGAGGTTTTTGGTCCAGGAATTACAAGGAAAGTAACAATAATATCAATCAAGTGACTAGAGTTGGCTTTGCACAGGCTGTCTATGCAGCAATTGGCAAAGAATGTCTTTCTGTTTATTTGCATAGTTGACCAGAAAATTCTTCTTCCCTAGAATGCATTAACTTCTTGATCTACTTGTTCTTAAAACTCTGGAGGTCATAGATTCCTTTGTGAATACAGGGACCAGAAGTTCCTGCTGGCACACAATTAAAAATGGATTTGAAAGGACCCCAGAGTCAATCCATGGGCCTTGGCCTGGAGACTGTGTTAAAGTGGGCTCCATCTGTGACCTGTGAACTAAGGGTGTGTGCAGGTCCATCTCCTGACGTCAATGTCAGGGATCAGTCCTCTTTGGAATCTGACAGGACTATTCTGGTCACAAGAGAAGGGCTTGCAGCACTCCAGTCTGCCCTGTGGACCTACCATACCACTACTTATGGTAGAGGTCTCCATCTTCACCCCCATGGCCATTTCCCCCAGGCTTTCAGGCATTAAAAAGTGCTGACTGGCATGACCAGCCAGGCAGGTCTAAGCCAACACAACCTAGCAGTAGTCAAATCCGGGCTGTCCCCACTAGGTTTCATCCTGTAACTGGTGCACCAGTGCACACGGGGCAACCTCAGGCAGCCTCAGTGTATGTGTGGGTGTGTGCGCTGGTGCACACGGGGCAACCTCAGGCAGCCTCAGTGTATGTGTGGGTGTGTGCGCTGGTGCACACATGGCAACCTCAGACAGCCTCAGTGTACACGTGTGGGCGTGTGCGCTGGTGCACACATGGCAACCTCAGGCAACCTCAGTGTATGTGTGGGTGTGTGCGCTGGTGCACACATGGCAACCTCAGGCAGCCTCAGTGTATGTGTGCGTGTGTGCGCTGGTGCACACATGGCCACCTCAGGCAGCCTCAGTGTATGTGTGGGTGTGTGCGCTGGTGCACACAGGGCAACCTCAGACAGCCTCAGTGTACACGTGTGGGCGTGTGTGCTGGTGCACACATGGCAACCTCAGGCAGCCTCAGTGTATGTGTGGGTGTGTGCGCTGGTGCACACAGGGCCACCTCAGGCAGCCTCAGTGTATGTGTGGGTGTGTGCGCTGGTGCACACAGGGCCACCTCAGGCAGCCTCAGTGTATGTGTGGGTGTGTGCGCTGGTGCACACATGGCAACCTCAGGCAGCCTCAGTGTATGTGTGCGTGTGTGCTCTGGTGCACACAGGGCCACCTCAGGCAGCCTCAGTGTATGTGTGGGTGTGTGCGCTGGTGCACACATGGCAACCTCAGACAGCCTCAGTGTACACGTGTGGGCGTGTGCGCTGGTGCACACATGGCAACCTCAGGCAACCTCAGTGTATGTGTGGGTGTGTGCGCTGGTGCACACATGGCAACCTCAGGCAGCCTCAGTGTATGTGTGCGTGTGTGCGCTGGTGCACACATGGCCACCTCAGGCAGCCTCAGTGTATGTGTGGGTGTGTGCGCTGGTGCACACAGGGCAACCTCAGACAGCCTCAGTGTACACGTGTGGGCGTGTGTGCTGGTGCACACATGGCAACCTCAGGCAGCCTCAGTGTATGTGTGGGTGTGTGCGCTGGTGCACACATGGCAACCTCAGGCAGCCTCAGTGTATGTGTGGGTGTGTGCGCTGGTGCACACATGGCAACCTCAGGCAGCCTCAGTGTATGGGTGGGTGTGTGCGCTGGTGCACACAGGGCAACCTCAGGCAGCCTCGTGTACACGTGTGGGTGTGTGTGCTGGTGCACACATGGCAACCTCAGGCAGCCTCAGTGTATGTGTGGGTATGTGCGCTGGTGCACACATGGCAACCTCAGGCAGCCTCAGTGTATGTGTGCGTGTGTGCGCTGGTGCACACATGGCAACCTCAGGCAGCCTCAGTGTATGGGTGGGTGTGTGCGCTGGTGCACACAGGGCAACCTCAGGCAGCCTCGTGTACACGTGTGGGTGTGTGTGCTGGTGCACACATGGCAACCTCAGGCAGCCTCAGTGTATGTGTGGGTGTGTGCGCTGGTGCACACATGGCAACCTCAGGCAACCTCAGTGTATGTGTGGGTGTGTGCGCTGGTGCACACATGGCAACCTCAGACAGCCTCAGTGTACACGTGTGGGCGTGTGCGCTGGTGCACACAGGGCAACCTCAGGCAGCCTCAGTGTATGTGTGGGTGTTTGCACTGGTGCACACATGGCAACCTCAGGCAGCCTCAGTGTATGTGTGGGTGTGTGCGCTGGTGCACACAGGGCAACCTCAGACAGCCTCAGTGTACACGTGTGGGCGTGTGCGCTGGTGCACACAGGGCAACCTCAGGCAGCCTCAGTGTATGTGTGGGTGTGTGCGCTGGTGCACACATGGCAACCTCAGGCAGCCTCAGTGTATGTGTGCGTGTGTGCGCTGGTGCACACATGGCAACCTCAGACAGCCTCAGTGTACACGTGTGGGCGTGTGCGCTGGTGCACACATGGCAACCTCAGGCAGCCTCAGTGTATGTGTGGGTGTGTGCGCTGGTGCACACATGGCAACCTCAGGCAGCCTCAGTGTATGTGTGGGTGTTTGCACTGGTGCACACATGGCAACCTCAGGCAGCCTCAGTGTATGTGTGGGTGTGTGCGCTGGTGCACACAGGGCAACCTCAGACAGCCTCAGTGTACACGTGTGGGCGTGTGTGCTGGTGCACACATGGCAACCTCAGGCAGCCTCAGTGTATGTGTGCGTGTGTGCGCTGGTGCACACATGGCAACCTCAGGCAGCCTCAGTGTATGTGTGCGTGTGTGCGCTGGTGCACACATGGCAACCTCAGGCAGCCTCAGTGTATGTGTGGGTGTGTGCGCTGGTGCACACATGGCAACCTCAGGCAGCCTCGTGTACACGTGTGGGTGTGTGCGCTGGTGCACACATGGCAACCTCAGGCAGCCTCAGTGTATGTGTGGGTGTGTGCGCTGGTGCACACATGGCAACCTCAGGCAGCCTCAGTGTATGTGTGGGTGTGTGCGCTGGTGCACACGGGGCAACCTCAGGCAGCCTCAGTGTATGTGTGGGTGTGTGCGCTGGTGCACACAGGGCAACCTCAGGCAGCCTCAGTGTATGTGTGGGTGTGTGCGCTGGTGCACACATGGCAACCTCAGACAGCCTCAGTGTACATGTGTGGGCGTGTGTGCTGGTGCACACGGGGCAACCTCAGGCAGCCTCAGTGTATGTGTGGGTGTGTGCGCTGGTGCACACGGGGCAACCTCAGGCAGCCTCAGTGTATGTGTGGGTGTGTGTGCTGGTGCACACATGGCAACCTCAGACAGCCTCAGTGTATGTGTGGGTGTGTGCGCTGGTGCACACATGACAACCTCAGGCAGCCTCAGTGTATGTGTGGGTGTGTGCGCTGGTGCACACAGGGCAACCTCAGGCAGCCTCAGTGTATGTGTGGGTGTGTGCGCTGGTGCACACGGGGCAACCTCAGGCAGCCTCGTGTACACGTGTGGGTGTGTGCGCTGGTGCACACAGGGCAACCTCAGGCAGCCTCAGTGTATGTGTGGGTGTGCACGCTGGTTCAAACAGGGCAACCTCAGGCAGCCTCAGTGTATGTGTGGGTGTGTGCGCTGGTGCACACATGACAACCTCAGGCAGCCTCGTGTACATGTGTGGGTATGTGCGCTGGTGCACACATGGCCACCTCAGGCAGCCTCAGTGTATGTGTGGGTGTGTGCGCTGGTGCACACAGGGCAACCTCAGGCAGTTTCAGTGGCCAACTGAGTTCATCTAGACAGAGGTTTACACTTGGACCAATCCCTCACTTCAGAGCATTTATCAAATAAATTGTGAAAAAGGCCAACAGCATGAACAACTCAATGATTTGACTCAGAAGTGATCCATGTCACTCCCCTCGTAGCCCTTGGGCTCAGAGGAGTCCTGCGGCCCTGCCTAAGGAGGGAGAAAAATGAAGCCTCCGTGTGGTCTGAGAGAGCAGAGAGCTGGGTCCAGACAAGCCTGGGAGGCTCCTGCACACACCGGGTGATGGACACGCTCAGGGTCACTGGTGCAGAGGGCTTGGCCGGGATTCCAGCCTGGCTCTGTGTACTCGGCCTCCGAACTCCAATCACTCAGTGAGAGGGAGGGTGTGGAGGGGACGGTAGACACAGCAGGCCCTTGCTCTGCATAGTGCGATTGGGGGGGCGCTGGCAGCTTGGGGCCCCTACCCCACCCTCCCACATGGGAGCTGGCATGTCAAAAACATGCCTTTGCCCAGTGCCTTCCAGGTCTTAGAATACTGGCCATCAGATAGGTGGGTTTTCTTGACATTTCTGACATTTGACTTGGCAACACGCCACAGTGACTGCCTGCCCCCAGAGCCAACTTGCAGCCTCGAGGCTCTTGGTGCAAGGCCTCAGTCAGCTCGGTCTGCCATGATGAAATACCGCACACCAGGGCCTCAAACACAAGACAGTTATTTCTTGCAGCTCTGGGGGCTGGAAGCCCAAGGTCAAGGTGCCAGCAGATTTGGTTCCCATTGGGAGCCCCTTCCGGCTTGCACACAGCTGCCTTCCCACTGTGTCCCCACACGGTGGAGAGAGCAAGTGAGCTGGGGTCTCTTCCTCTCCTTCTAAGAGCTCTAATACCATCTTGAGGGTCTCACCTTCCTGACCTCATCTTAACCTAATCACCTCCCAAAGGCCCACCCCTCAGGCCATCACATTGGAGGTCAGGGCTGCAGCCTGTGACCTTAGGGAGGACACAGACATTCCGGCTACAACACACGTTCAGGTTCTGAACGTTCAGTGTCACTGGGGTGCACGGCGCACATCTTCCTTCAGTCCCAGTCTGCTCCTGCCAGGGGGGCAAAGGGCACAGGGTGCCTTCCCTGTGGCTTCCTGGGAGGCGTCAGAAGGGCAGAGAGGCGGTGAGGGATGGGGAAGGGAGGCTGGCTTTAGTTTCGAGGTGTGTCGACTTCCACCCTGACACCCTGCCCGCAGCAGGGGCACAGCCCGGCATGGTGCAGCTCCCTGCTCTGGGCGGAAGAGTAGAGCAGGGGCTGTTCCCAGGGCAGCGTCTGGGCAGGAGCACATCTCACAGCAGCTCCTGAGGCCTGTGCAGTGGCGAGCAAGGGCCCTGGGAGGCAGCTTGGAACACTAACTAAGACATGCTTGGAGATGAGCCTCTAGGTCAGGTTAATGGGGCCGACTGCCTCTCCCTCACCCCTGGTTCAGGCCTTGCTTGATTTATTCCATTGTTCTTCAGCCACTCAGTCCTGTCCGACTCTTTGTGACCCCAGGGACTGTAGCACGCCAGGCTTCCTGTTCATCACCAACTACCGGAGCTTGCTGTAACTCATGTCCATTAAGTCAGTGATCCCATCCAACCATCTCATCCTTGTCATCTCCTTTCCTCCTGCCTTCAATCTTTCCCAGCATCAGGGTCTTTTCTAGTGAGTCAGTTCTTCATATCAGGTGTCCAAAGTATTGGAGTTTCAGCTTCAGCATCAGTACTTCTCATGAACACCCAGGACTGATCTCCTTTAGGACGGACTGGTTGGATCTCCTTGAAGTCCAAGGGACCCTCAAGAGTCTTCTCCAACACCACAGTTCAAAAGCACCACAGTTCTTTGGCGCTCAGCTTGCTTTATAGTCCAACTCTCACATCCATACATGACTACTGGAAAAACCACAACTTTGACTAGATGGACCTTTGTTGGAAAGTATTGTCTCTGCTTTTTAACATGCTGTCTGGGTTGGTCATAACTTTTCTTCCAAGGAGCAAGCATCTTTTAATTTCATGGCTGCAATCACCATCTGCAGTGATTTTGGAGCCCAAGAAAATAGTCTGTCACTGTTTCCATTGTTTCCCCATCTATTTGCCATGAAGTGATGGAACTGGATATCATGATCTTAGTTTCCTGAATGTTTTAAGTCAACTTTTTTACTCTCCTCTTTCACCTTCATCAAGAGACTCTTTAGTTCTTCTTCACTTTCTGCCATAAGGGTGGGGTCATCTGTGTGTCTGAGGTTATTGCTGTTTCTCCCGGCAATCTTGATTCCAGCTTGTGCTTTACAGTCAGAGGGCCTGAGTACCTCACTCTGTCAGGGGTACCCCCTTATTTCTCTGAATCCTATCTCTCCCTCCTTTGCTGCTGCTGTGATAACTGGCCTGGGAATCTGGCTGGAAGGGTGCATCATTCCCACAGACAGCCCGGCCTGTGGGGAGAGGCTGGAATCTTTTGTCGGTAACAGGGCCACATTTTTCACTTGCATCAGCATTGAGAAGCTGCAGAGCCCAGTTTTCCTGTAATTTGCTCTTCCCACTCTTGCAGCCCCTGGCCGGGTGATGTCATGAATGTCTCTGTGTCCACTGCTTCCTACAAGGATTTCTTTGGCAGGCCGTGTGGAAGCCTGAGGCCCACCAGAATGTTCCATCTTGTTGGACTGTCCTTCCATTTCTCTTTTTCCATCACCCTCTTGGTCCACCCTGAGACTTTCTGAATCAAATCAAGGCAGTGCATTCTGGCTCAGCCTTCTCCAACCGAAAGTTCACTGATTCCTTACAAACCAGGAAGCTTCATCTTGAGAATCTCTGAGAAACTCACTCAGCTGATTACAACATTGCTGGACTTTTGGCAGAACATGTGTTTATCCATTTAATTATCATTATTAAGTTTCTCTCCCACTCAAATTTTTGGCTTTATGTATTATATCATTTTTGGCTGAGTGTGCCTAACTGGGAGGGGGTGGGGTGGTACATGGAAGAGCAAAAAGATATAATTTGTTTTTCTTGATTATCATGCTGTGTACTTAAACATTCATTTTCTCCCAAGGACAACTATCTGAGAGCTCCCCATGGCACTAAGCAAATACTCCTTTCTTGAAATCAATTTCTTTTGTTTCCCTCAAAAAGTCCCTCCTATTGTTTCTGCCCTCCTCAAGACTTACTCACACTCAATCACTTCCTACTGGGGTTATAAATAGTTTTTGTTTCACCACTGGTCTAAAATGATGTCTTTTGAATATCCCAGAAACCAGACAGAGAGGAGAAAGGTTGAATCTCAGCTCTGGAAAGTAAAATATTAGTCATCTGCTTTACTCACTTGTGAAACATGGTGAAGGATTAAAATCCAACTCGCTTGTCCAGATTTCCAAAGTTTCCATAGTCCCACTTATTCCTGTAATTCAAATCAACTTCACCTGTTACAGACGCCTTCTTTTCTTTGGTGTATTTGCATTTCCGTCGACTGTTTCCAAGCCACTGGCAGGGGAGACGGTGGGGAGCTCTGGATGACGCTCCTTGAGAACACAGACCTGCCCACTTTCCCACTCAGACCCAGAGGAGGATCTGTGCTGCTACTTCCCAGGACTCTCTTGCCTTTGGGTTACCCTGTTCTGAAAGGATCCCCACATTACATTTGGTTCTGCTGTAACCTAACACACCCCTTCTCTCTTTTGCTCACCACCAATTGTCACGATAGCTCAGTTGGTAAAAAACGTACCAGCAAGGCAGAAGACACCAGCTTGATTCCTGAGTCAGGAATATTCCCTGGAGAAGGGATAGGCTACCTACTCCAGTGTTCTTGGGCTTCCCTTGTGGCTCAGCTGGTAAAGAATCTGCCTGCAATGTGGAGACATGGGTTTGGTCCCTGGGAAGGTTGGGACCATGGCTGGGAAGGTCCCCTGGAGATCTTGGAAAGGCTTCCCACTGCAGTATTCTGGCCTGGAGAATTCCATGGACTGTGTACATCCATGTGGTTACAAAGAGTCGGACATGAATGAGCGACTTTAACCCTCACCAGGGTCCCCTGTTGTAAGTTTGCTCCACAGGGTGTAGGTGCCATTCCAGAAGGCTGCAGCCAGGAGACAGTCCACAGTGCTGAGGGCCCATGCTGTTGCCCATGTGGCTGACAGGTCTCCCATGTCTGGGATCCTGATGGATCTTCTCTTTCTCCTCTATTAAGTGGTCCTCAGGTGGTGCTAGTTGTAAAGAACCCACCTGCCAATGCAGGAGAGGTAAGAGATGCAGTTCTGATCTCCTCGTTGGGAAGAGCCCCTGGAAGGAGGGCATGGCAACCCACTCCAGTATTCTTGCCTGGAGAATCCCCTGGACAGAGGAGCCTGGTAGTCCCTGGGAGGGAGCTCCAGAGGACTACATTTCCCATCTCCCTGGCATCCGGGGAGGCCTTGTGACTGGGTCTTGTGCCAGTGGCATGTGAGCAGCCATGCCATATGGGCACCTCTAGGTTATGTTCTTAAGGAGCAGATGTTACTTGCCTGTCCTCCTCTCCATCTGCTGGCTGGACAAAGAGCAAGTCTAGGGCATGGTTGTTATTGTTCAATTGCTAATTCATGTCCAAGTCTGACCCCATGGACTGCAGTACGGCAGGTTTCCCTATCCTTCACTATCTCCCAGAGTTTGCTCAGATTCATGTCAATTGCAGAGAAGGCAATGGCAACCGACTCCAGTACTCTTGCCTGGAAAATCCCATGGACAGAGGAGCCTGGTAGGCTGTAGTTCTTGGGGTTGTTAAGAGTCGGACACGACTGAGCGACTTCACTTTCATTTTTAACTTTCATACATTGGAGAAGGAAATGGCAACCCAGTCCAGTGTTCTTGCCTTGAGAATCCCAGGGATGGGGGAGCATGGTGGACTGCCGTCTATGGGGTCGCACGGAGTCAGACATGACTGAAGTGACTTAGCAGCAGCAGCAGCAGCATGTCAATTGAATCAGGGATACTAATCTAGCCATTCCATCCTCTGCTACCCACTTTGCCTTTTGCCTTCAATCTTTCCCAGCATCAGGGTCTTTTCCAATGAGTCGGTTCTTCACATCAGGTGGCTAAAGTATTGGAGCTTCAGCTTCAGCATCAGTCCTTCCAATGAATATTCAGGACTGATTTCATTTAGGATGGACTGGTTTGATCTCCTTGCAGTCCAAGGGACTCTCAAGAGTCTTCTCCAGCATCACAGTTCAAAAGCATCAATTCTTTGGCCCTCAGACTACTTTATGGCCCAACTCTCACATTCATACACAACTACTGGGAAAACCATAGCTTTGAATATATAGATTTTTATCAGCAAAGTGATGTCTCTGCTTTTTAATAGGTTGTCTAGGTTTGTCATAGCTTTCCTTCCAAGCAGCAAATGTCTTTTAATTTCATGGCTACAGTCACTGTCCACAGTGATTTTGGAGCCCAGGAAAATAAAATCTGTCAGTTACTACTTTTTCCCTTTCTATTTGTCATGAAGTGATGGGACCAGATGCCATGACCTTCACATTTTGAATGTTGAGTTTTAAGCCAGCTTTTTCACTCTCCTCTTTCATTTTCATCAAGAGGCTCTTTAGTTCCTCTTCACTTTCTGCCTTTAGAGTTGTATCATCGTATCATCTGCATATCAGAGGTTCTTGATATTTCTGCCAGCAATCTTGATTCCAGCATGTGCTTCATCCAGCCCGACATTTCACATGATGTAACCTCCCTGGTGGCTCAGAGGTTAAAACATCTGCCTGCAATGTGGGAGACTTGGGTTCGATCCCTGGGTTGGGAAGATCCCCTGGAGAAGGAAATGGCAACCCACTCCAGTATTCTTGCCTAGAGAATCCCATGGACGGAGGAGCCTGGTGGGTCCATGGGATTGCAAACAGTCGGACATGACTGAGCGACTTCACTTCACTTCACTTCACTCTGCATATAAGTTAAATAAGCAGGGTGACAATATACAGCCTTGAGGTACTTCTTTCCCAATTTGGAATCAGTCCAGTTCTAACTGTTGCTTCTTGATCTGCATATAGGTTTCTCAGGATACAGGTAAGGTGGTCTGGTATTCCCATCTCTTTAAGAATTTTCCACGGTTTGTTGTGATCCACACAGTCAAAGGCTTTGGCATGTTCAATAAAGCAGAAGTGGATGTTTTTCTGGAATTCACTTGCTTTTTATATGATCCAGCATATGTTGACAATTTGATCTCTGGCTCTTCTGCCTTTTCTAAACTCAGCTTGAACATCTGGAATTTCTTGGCTCATGTGCCAATGAAGCCTGGCTTGAAAGATTTTGAGCATAATCTTGCTAGTATGTGAAAGGAGCACATTGTACAGAGATTTGAACATTCTTTGACATTGCCTTTCTTTAGGATTGGAATGAAAGTGGACATTTTCCAGTCCTGTGGCCACTACTGAGTTTTCCAAATTTGCTGACATGTTGAGTGTAGCACTTTCACAGCTTTTAGGATTTTATATAGTTCAGCTGGAATTTCATCACCTCCACTACTTTCACTGTAATCCTTCCTAAGGCCCACTTGACTTTGCTCTAGGTGAGTGACCATGCCATCACGGGGATCTAGTTCATTAAGACTTTTTTAGATACAAGATGGAAGCGTCCCGGCCCCTGGCATAACACATGGGGGAGAAGCTGCCCATTGACCCACAGTGGGACTGTCATACCCTGAGACGTGGGGTCTGCAGTGGGGACCCAGCACCGAGGGGTGGGTCCTCTGTTATAGCAGCCTGCGTTCCCATCCCGCCCCCCTCTTTGGCTTCCCTGGAGCTGCCGCCCACTCCCCCATGGGGCCAACTTCCCACAGTGGTTGACACCAGTGCCTCGAGGGCCAGCCACATAGGCAGTCCAGAACCTCCAAATCTTCTGGCCAAGGGACTGCTCCTGTCCTTGTGGGTTCTTTCCAGCCATTCTCTGTCCCCACAGAGATATGCAGGGCGCTCACACGGCACGGTGAGGCGGGCCCAGCCTGCCCCTGCTTCAGTTCTCTCACTTTAGCACATTTAGCACCCTCACACACTCACCCACCCACACACACACACCCTCACACACTTAGCACACACTTTAGCAATGAGGGAACAGCCTCTAACCCACAGGGAAAATGTGAGACTTTCAAGGCCCAAGTCCCTCCAAAGTACTGGGAGCAGACTGTGGGCCTGGGAAGCCTTGACTCTATCCCACCTGCTGCCCACTCCCCTCCCTGAAGAAGAAATTCACACACAAAACTTACGCTGTCTGCTGGAAAATCACCTGGAGGAACAAAGGGGTCAAACCCCCCCTAAAACCCCAAGCTAGCCAAGCCAGACCAGGCATGTCACCTCCTGCTGTGCTGTCCTGGTTGGGGAGCCCAGCAAGTTCCAGGAAGGGCAGGGGCCTGGGACTCATCAGGAAGACCATCCAGCCCCAACCCTACTGCTCTTCAAGCTCTCAGCCCCACCAGGAGCCCTGGAAGGGGCCACAAGTGCTGCGTGGAGCCTGGGAGCCCCTGGCACCATACCTGGGCCTCCTGCTGACAGGAGAAGGATGTCCGAGAGCTCGGAGCCCAGCCCCTCAGGGCTGTGGCCGCCTCCCAGCCCAGATGCAGAACCAGCACCGCCCCTTAACTTGTCTGCATGCGGAGCCTCGACTCCGGAAACTTACCGCCACTTCCCAGCAGCTGTGCCAAGGAGATCTGTTGCCTCTCTCCCCGGCCAGGCTCCAGTTCTCTGTCCTCTGGACCCAGCCGTCCCCTCCCCGGCCTCACCCTCAATGCCTCCGGTGCCCTGGGCAGCCCACTCTCACATCCTGAACTCAGCAAGAACACCCGCAGGGACCCAGGCCCGGGCACCTGTTTGTCGTCTGTCATCATTTCAAGGCTCTGGCCTTTGCAGAAATTTTTCCACCTGAATGATGCTTTCCAGAAGCCCTCTCACTCCTCCAGAAGGTAGGCTCTCAGCAAACCACAGCCATGGAATTTCTTAAAGAATGGAATCAGATACTGATAATGCAGGACTTCTACCCTGCATTAAACCCTGAGCCACTGAATATTAGCTGAGAAAAGCTCCACATGGAGGAAAGCTGGTTAAGTTCTGACACTGCAGAGCTCATCAGCAGAAACACCGTTTCTTTCTGAGATGTTCCCAGTTAGGAGAAGGAATTCACACCCTAGATGACTGTTCTTGTGTGAAAGAACAGTTCTTATGCCTCCGTTTTTATGCCTCCGTTCTTATGCCTCCGTTTCTCAATTTGCAAATGACTCCGAGAGGACACTCTGAAAGGACATGCCGCAGGGTTTGTGAGAGAGCCTGGAAGGAGGGTTGCCCGGGGCACACACACTGTGTGACGCATGGCAGTTTGGAGGAAATTGCCTTGCCAGCCTTTGATCCTAGGACTCCATCCTCACCCTTGCCTCCTGGACAATGTTTTTGTCTCTTTCCCCTCATCAGAGGATGATGTCTGGATGATGTCAGGAATTGCTTTTGCAACATTTTAATCACTGTCTCTTCATCAAGTGTTATAACGGATGGATACGGAGCATTCATTTTCTTAAAACTTTGTGTTAAGTGCCGAGTACTGGATAAATAAGGTACATGAGCCTCTGTCCATGAGGGTCATGGTCTGATGTTGGAGAGTCCCACAAGTAGGAATTAAAAAGCAGACAGGGACCAAAGGGACCTGACCTATGCTCGGGATCAAAAAAGGCTTCAGGCTTAGGCCAGCAGGATGCCCAGGTGTGGACCAGGGGGCAGAGAGTGTGAAGTGGGGAGGGGCCCAGGTGTGGACCAGGGGCAGAGAGTGTGAAGTGGGGAGGGGCCCAGGTGTGGGCCAGGGGCAGAGTGTGTGAAGTGGGGAGGGGCCCAGGTGTGGGCCAGGGGCAGAGTGTGTGAAGTGGGGAGGGGCCCAGGTGTGGACCAGGGGCAGAGTGTGTGAAGTGGGGAGGGGCCCAGGTGTGGACCAGGGGCAGAGTGTGTGAAGTGGGGAGGGGCCCAGGTGTGGACCAGGGGCAGAGTGTGTGAAGTGGGAGGGGCCCAGGTGTGGACCAGGGGCAGAGTGTGTGAAGTGAGAGGGGCCTAGGTGTGGGCCAGGGGCAGAGTGTGTGAAGTGGGGAGGGGTCCAGGTGTGGACCAGGGGCAGAGTGTGTGAAGTGAGAGGGGCCTAGGTGTGGGCCAGGGGCAGAGTGTGTGAAGTGGGAGGGGCCCAGGTGTGGACCAGGGGCAGAGTGTGTGAAGTGAGAGGGGCCCAGGTGTGGACCAGGGGCAGAGTGTGTGAAGTGGGAGGGGCCCAGGTGTGGACCAGGGGCAGAGTGTGTGAAGTGGGGAGGGGCCCAGGTGTGGACCAGGGGCAGAGTGTGTGAAGTGGGAGGGGCCCAGGTGTGGACCAGGGGCAGAGTGTGTGAAGTGGGGAGGGGCCCAGGTGTGGACCAGGGGCAGAGTGTGTGAAGTGAGAGGGGCCCAGGTGTGGACCAGGGGCAGAGTGTGTGAAGTGGGAGGGGCCCAGGTGTGGACCAGGGGCAGAGTGTGTGAAGTGAGAGGGGCCCAGGTGTGGACCAGGGGCAGAGTGTGTGAAGTGGGAGGGGCCCAGGTGTGGACCAGGGGCAGAGTGTGTGAAGTGAGAGGGGCCTAGGTGTGGGCCAGGGGCAGAGTGTGTGAAGTGGGGAGGGGCCCAGGTGTGGACCAGGGGCAGAGAGTGTGAAGTGGGGAGGGGCCCAGGTGTGGACCAGGGGCAGAGTGTGTGAAGTGGGGAGGGGTCCATGTGTGGGCCAAGGGCAGAGTGTGTGAAGTGGGACGGGTCCAGGTGTGGACCAGGGGCTGCGAGTGTGAAGTGGGGAGGGGCCCAGGTGTGGGCCAGGGGCAGAGAGTGTGAAGTGGGAGGAGCCCAGGTGTGGAGCAGGGGCAGAGAGTGTGAAGTGGGGAGGGGCCCAGGTGTGGACCAGGGGCAGAGAGTATGAAGTGGGGAGGGGCCCAGGTGTGGGCCAGGGGCAGAGAGTGTGAAGTGGGAGGGGCCCAGGTGTGCAGCAGGGGCAGAGAGTGTGAAGTGGGGAGGGGGCCCAGGTGGACCAGGGGCAGAGAGTGTGAAGTGGGGGACCCAGGCCATGCCAGACTGCAGCAACACTGGACCCAGAGAGGTGAGCGTGATTGCATGCTGCACCCCAGGAGGTGGCCCGGATGCACCCGGAACTTGGCACCAGTTGGTGGGAGTTTGAATGTCTCCCAAGGGCAAAAGGGCGCACACCTGGCATTCGAGTGCTAATAGGTCAGCTATAGACGTCAGTGACTCCCAGCTGCCATCAATTTTAAGCCATCTCAGAAATGTTGAAGTGTAAAAAGCCGTATATATATTCCAAGATGAGAAGTGTAAGCCTCAGAGCCTGACAATCTTTTTTAAGTCCAGAAAGGATCCACAGGAGGGTTTTGAGGAAAAGGAGAGCCCATGGGCTTCTTGACGGGGCCACACCCCCACCACCAAGCTGCCTTTCTCGCCCAACCCACAACACCCCGAAAGTCTCCCCAGCGCCGTCTGCCCCCACCCCCGACTTTGATGCGGCGGCTCCCCTCAGTACTCAGCACCACTGATATTCCCTGTTGGCATTTTACCCACATTTTAAAAATTTTATTTATTTTTTATTGAAGGATAATTGCTTTACAGAATTTTGCTCTTTTTTGTCAAGCCTCAACATGAATCAGCCATAGGTATACATATGTCCCCTCCCTTTTGAACCTCCCTCCCATCTCCCTCCTAACCCACCCCTCTAGGGTGGTATGGAGCCCGTGTTTGAGTTTCCTGAAACATACAGCAAATGTTTCAAAATCACAGTGCCTCTAACAACCAGTATGGACATTGAAGGTGATGGTGTTTTTCTCCCCGGAAAGCTGTTAAACTGATGGTGTCATTTCCAACTTGGCCTTAGGCTCTAGAATATTTGGTAATCCACAGGCCTAACAGATTATGCTGTGAGGACTGTGATTTACTTAAAAAATAAATAAAATAAGGCACTCATGCTTGTTTTTCTTTTTAAATACTGCTGTCTCCAACTCGTCTCTCCTTTTTGTAAATGTGCATGGGAGCTACTTATAAACAAGTTTCAGCTTCTATTGGGTAATTCCTCTTAAAAAGAAAACAACTGAGGGATATCTGGACAGTTACAGGAATTAGAATCCCAGATATATTAGAGCGTGCCTTTTGCACACACACCACATGGTAGAGCTTTTGCAGAGGGAGGAAAGACCACAGCAAAGCAAAGCTGGGCGTCTGACCGGCTGCAGTCCGCTCCACTGGCTGCCGGATGTTTGATGGTGCTTGTGTGACACACGGCAGCTTGGTAATCGTCACAGTAGTCCTGTGACTCCTGCTTGGAGTGGAGACTGAGTCTTGGGGACCGAGGGGTCTGCCTGACACCACAGAGGCATGCAGTCAGGGCTTGAAGGCAGAAGTGTCTAATCCTGCAGAAGCACAGAGATCCCAAGGGCGCACAGTGTCCTCGGAGCTTTAACCCACGGTGCAAATCAGCTTTCCTTAATCCTCTTCCTGGGGGAAACTGGCGTGCACGATTCGCCTCCCCGCTGCAGAGCGTGTCCGTGCCAAGTGGGTCCCTGGGTGAGGGTCAGCTCGCGGGCCTGTCTGCCTTCTCTCTGTCTCTGCCCCCTGCTCATTGCTGGGAACGGCCTCTTGGCAGGCCTCGTCACGTTCTGCACCTTCCAGAGGGTAGTGAGGTCCACGCGGAGAGGTCAGCCTCCTGCCTGGTGCACCCAACACTTCTCTACCTGGAGGCGACGGGCTCAAGAGCCACCTCCCTTTACCCCTGCAGGCTAGGGCCCCGGGGCCATCAGGGCGGTGTTGGGAGCACTTCCGTCTGATGCAAGGACCTGGAATGGGGTAGGGGGGCCCCCACCTTCTCCCCAGCCTGGTGTGACTCCTCAAATCCTCACACAAACCTCAGCCAGAAACGCGTGCCAATGTCTAGGTCAGGTGGGCAGTGGTCTGGTCACTCCACACCATGCCCTTTGGGGACCTCAGCCAGCGGCCAGTTGGGCAGTCCTCTCTTGGGCGGCCTGGACTCTGGGGTGGTTATTAACAGTCCGCCTCCCTTACTTGACTGCGCGGGTGGGGGGAGCCACAAAGTCTGCCAGTCCCTCCAGAGCAGCCTGTGCCAACTTAGCCTTTGCCCCTCCCCCACCCCAGTCCTCTCTTTCTATGCTGGGGGGCAGGGCTGCTGGGGACGCAGTACGAGGCGCTGATGGGGGTCGGGCAATTCCGGCTGCTCTTAGGAGGCCTTCAGGGTGCTTCCTCTCCAGGCCTTCCAGTTACACAAGCACAAGCGTGGCCTTGTGCCAAGTCCAGCCTGGGATGTTAGAAGAGGGTGCCGGAGAGCGGGGCTGACTCTTCTGAGGCAGCAGCTTATGCGTCCCCTTCCCATCTTCTGCTCATCGCCCTAAAGCTCAGGCGCATGTCCATCACTGCTAGCACTGCAGCTCCACTGTTTCACGGCCTCCCGTCACTTTGCTGAGCAAACACTGAAAGGTGAGTCCTCATCTTTTCTGTCTCAATCCAGTGTCCAAAGACACTGGGAGCTCAACTCAACAAAGGGGGCCTCAGACAGGAGGCTTAACATGGTGAGTGTTATGGGCTGAGCTCTGTGTCCTGCTCAAATCCCTGTGTTGAGGTTCTAACCCCCAGTACCCCCCAGAATGTAACTTATCAGGAAACAGGGTCTTTGCAGATTGAACCAAGAGGAGGTCATTAGGGTGGGCTCTAATCCACTACGACTGGTGTCCTCATGCAATGCAAAAACTTGGATGCAGAAAAACACACATACAAAGGAGGACAACAGGTGAAGACAAGACTGGGAATCAGGGCAATGTTTCAAGAAGCTAGGAACGCCCAAGGCAGCCAGCAGCCACCTGAAGCTGAGAGGCCTGGCTAGAGCTTGTCACAGCCTCTGGAAGGAAGCAATCCTCCTGACACCTGGATCTCAGACTTGTGGCCTCCAGAATTGGAGGACAATACATTGCTGTTGTTTATGCACCCAGTCTGTCTAAACTCACACAGTGACCAACATCCTGGATTCTCCAGGAAAGTTACAATTCCAAATGTTCTGAACCTGAATCCTCAAAAGCTGCTAAAATGTTGCAGAAGTTCAAATTTCAGTTAGAAAATATTCTTTCTCAAGCTCTGCCTCCAAGATTCCTTAAAAGCATCAAAACCCACTGAGGGACCATACATCTTGATTTAGGGTTCAGAAAATACAAACACCACAGATACAAGCCTGCCTTGCTTGGACTGGCTTTGCTCAGAAGGGGAACCACCATGTTCCTCCTGCCCTCCAAACACACACGGGACGGTGTCAGGGCTGGGCCCACCCTGAGGGAGGCCTAGCAAGTCCTTGTGGTGCCCACAGACCGCTGACTCTTCTCAGTAGAAGGCTGGAAGCCCTGTCAGGGAGAGCCAGCATGCAGAGCGATGATGCTACCAGCTTGAGCCGCCAGGTCATGCTCTCACGGTCCGCGACGTAGGCATGGAGGGCACACACAGGAGGCCAGTCAGAGGCCAGCCCCAGTCTACTGGCTCCATGCTGTCCATCACCGCCTGTCTGTGCTTCAGTGGGTCTCAACCCCACCGCCATGACCTGATCCACCGCAGTGACAAGTTAGGGTAATTCTAGTAAAACCAACCTCTGGCTTTCTGGGGGGACGGGGTGGGGGGTGGGTTTCGTGCACCATTAAGTTTCTCAAGCCAGACTGCTATGGGTTTTGGTTGGGTGGTGCTACTTGGCTTAGGTAAGGACATTCTTGTCTGTCCTTCTCCAGATGGACTGAGAAGGAACCCAACGCCCTGGCAACATGAGCAGCACAGAGTGTCCAAAAATCTCAGTGGCCTTTGTCTGAGTGGAGAACACCATTCACTGTGAAATGTGCTCAGGTGGCTTCCATCAAGACCCAACCAGTGGTGGCACGTCACCCAAGTTCCGGGTGAATCGTTAGAAATGCCCCCCGGGGACCCCAGCCAAGGACTCAGATAGACAAAATGCAGTGCAGTGCATGTCTGGATGTATGTCTCTCTGTGTGTGTGTGTGTGTTTAAATACAAGCAAGTCTGAGTCGCAGAATTAAAACTTAAGGAAGGGAATCTTCAAGTGAGTCTATTCAGCTCTATCTCTTTGGGACCAACCAGCTTCAGTCATCCATTCACTTTGTTATTCAGTCTTTGGCCTAAGAGGTGAAACACATGATTAGCGAAAGAGAGGCGGTGGTGGGTCGGGGAGTGGAAGAGAAAACCACCATGTTTACAGAAACGAGGAACAAACCCTCCATCCAAACCCAAACAAAGAGGCCTGGCCAGGCCGTCCCTCCTCCGGCTGGCCTGCTGCCTCACCTCACTCCAGCTCAGAGTAAACAAGCTGGGAAGGGAAATGCGAGTCGGGTGCAGTGCTGAGCATCCCCAAATACTGTCTAGTTCCTGGAAGGGACACAAGCCATTCCCAGCCTCCACTAAGTGGCCAGATGTTTTCCTCATTAAGACTTTCCTAGGGTAGAAATGACCCTTGCCTGTTTAATGCAAGATTAGTTGTCTTTCTGTAAGGCCTAGGAGCTGTCTACTTTCAATTGCCTTTAGAGACAAAACTCTTAAAATGTCTTCTGGTACACAGCATCGTTTATGAAATATTTACCCTGACTCCAGCCTAGCTGTCAGACTGACCTCCAGCTTACAGGAAATACCAACAGTAGATGATGAACAAGCTAAATGACATAAAGAATAAACAGTCACACAAATCCAGATTATGAAACATTCTCTATGGCAACTCTTCTAGACTCTTTACTCAATCTCAGGAAACTAAAAATCAAAAATAGATAGATAAGGTAGTGTTCTAGACTAAAAGAGACACAGTTAAAAGTGATGCATAAACCTAGATTAAATTTTGATTAAAAATATCAAAATAGTTACAACAGACATTCTTGTGGTAATTGAGGAAATCAGAATATGGTCTAGATATTACATTTGCTATCGTTCAGTTGCTTAGTCGTGTCCGACTCTGTGACTCCATGGACTGGAAGCACGCCAGGCTTCCCTGTCCTTCACTATCTCCCAGAATTTGCTCAAACTCATCTCCACTGAATCAGTGATGCCATCCAACCATCTCATCCTCTGTCGTCCCCTTCTCCTCCTGCCCTCAATCTTTCCCAGCGTCAGGGTCTTTTCTAATGAGCCAGTGCTTCACATCAGGTGGCCAAGGTATTGCAGCTTCAGCATCAGTCCTTCCAATGAATATTCAGGGTTGATTTCTTTTAGGATTGACTGGTTTGATCTCCTTGCTGTCCAAGGGACTCTCAGAGTCTTCTCTATCACCACAGTTTGAAAGCATCAGTTCTTCAGTGCTCAGCGTTCTTTATGGTCCAACTCTCACATTCATACATGACTACTGGAAAAACAACAGATTTAACTCTATGGACCTTTGTCAGCAAAGTGACATCTCTGCCCTTTAACAGGCTCTCTAGGTTTGTCTTTCCCAGCATCAGGGTCTTTTCCAATGAGTCAGTTCTTCGCATCAGGTGGCCACAGTGTTGTAGCTTCAACATCAGTCCTTCCAATGAATATTTAGGACTGATTTCCTTTAGGATTGACTGGTTGGATCTCCTTGCAGTTCAAGGGACTCTCAAGAGTCTTCTCCAACACCACAGTTCAAAAGCATCAATTCTTCAGTGCTCAGCTTTGGCAAAGATTGAAGGCAGGAGGAGAAGGGGATGACAGAAGATGAGATAGTTGGATGGCATCATTGACTCAATGGACATGAGTTTGAGCATCCTCTAGGAGTTGGTGATGGACAGGGAGGCCTGGCGTGCTGCAATCCATGGGGTCACAAAATGTTGAACACGACTGAGCAAGTGAACTGAACTAGGTTTGTCATTGCTTTTCTTTCAAGGAGCAAGCGTCTTTTAATTTCATGGTTGCAGTCACTGTCTGCAGTGATTTTGGAGCCCAAGAAAATAAAATGTTTTATTTTTCCTGTTTCCATTGTTTTCCATCTATTTGCCATGAAGTAATGGGACCAGATGCCAGATCTTCATTTTTTGAATGTTGAGTTTTAAGCCAGTTTTTTCACTTTCTTGTTTCACTTTCATCAAGAGGCTCTTCAGTTCCTCTTCCCTTTCTGCCATAAGGGTGGTGTCATCTGCATATCTGAGGTTATTGATATTTCTCTCAACAATCTTGATTTCAGCTTGAGCTTCATCAAGCTTGGCATTTCACGTGATGTACTCCGCATATAAGTTAAATAAGCAGGGTGACAATATTACAGCCTTGACGTACTCCTTTTGCAACTTTGAACCAGTCTGTTGTTCCATTTCTGGTTCTAACAGTTGCTTCTTGACCTGCATACAGGTTTCTCAGGAGGCAGGTCAGGTGGTCTGGTGTTTCCATCTCTTTAAGAACTTTCCACAGTTTGTTGTGATCCATACAGTGTTCTCACACTGTTGAGAAAGTTCTGGGATCCACAACAGACTTCCAAACCTGGGGGTCTGGCAAAGGGGACTGAGAATCCTTAGGGAATCTGACTTTGAAGGTCAGTGGGATTTGATCACAGACCATCCACAGGATTGGGGTAATAGAGACTCTTGGAGAGCACACACACACACAAAAAGGCCCTGTATGCACCAGGACCCACGAGAGACGAGCAGTGACCCCACAAGAGACTGAACTAGACCTGCCTGTGCTTGGGAGTCTTTGGCTGACACTGGGAGGGAACACAGCCCCACCCATCAGCAGAAAATTGGATTAAAGATTTACTGAGCATGGCCTTGCCCACCAGAGTAAGACTCAGTTTTTCCCACAGTCAGCCCCTCCCATCAGGAAGCTTGCACAAGCCTCTCATGAGGGCAGACACAAGGAAAACCACAGTGACAGAAAACTAAGCAAAAAGATCACATGGATATTACATTAGAATATGCATCACCATTATTTTCTTAGGAACGATGTTGGCATGTGTTTATATTGAATATATAATGTCTTTATTCTTACAGGGTAGAGTATTTAGATTTGTTTTGATGTCCACAACTTACTTTTTTACAATTATTTTTTTACAATTGTCATGATGTCCACAACTTACTTTTAAATGATATGTGTGTACACATAGGGATAAAGCAATGACGTTACAATCTTCATAGTTGTTGGGTATACATGGAGGTACTCATCATAGAATTTTTTCTACTTTTTTATGTGAAGACATTCATGTTAAAATGCTGGTAGGAAAATAAGCAAAATAAAAATACAGAGAAAACCAAGAGAATAAAAATAAATAAAAGGTAAAATATTTTTAAAACTAAAATTTTTTTAAAAGGATGGGGAACTGGCTGTAATTAGAAGACCCATTCCACTACTTTCCTTCTGAAAAACAATGGAGAAAGTATTTCTGCAAGCACATATACAGGATTTCACTACAGCAGTTATCTCTCAGTACCTGTGGGTGACTGGTTCCAAGACCCAGAAGAAAGCAAAATTCAAGAATGCTTACATCTATAAAATGGCATAGTATTTGCATATCACTGACTGCACATCTTCCTCTATACTTTAGGTTATTTATAATATCTAATACAAAGTAGATACTAGGTACATAGCCATCAGTACAGTGCCAATGCTATGTACAAAATTGTTGGTGAGTAGCAAATTCAAGTATTGATTTTGGAAACTTTCTGGAATTTTTTTCTTCCAAGTGTTTTCCACTCAAGATTGGTTGAATCTGCAGATTTGGAATCTGAGGAGATGGATGGCCAATTGCACTAGTGAAACAGGAAAGAACAGTGTTATACAATCCCAGTGCAGGTCAGAGGTGACGTCTCAGGATGAGGGAGGGGCACAGATGTCAATGAATGCTATTATCAGTGTTCTAGTTCTTCAGTTGTGTGGAAGCTAGTACATTATTAATAAACGCATAAATAAAATGGGCCAGGCACAAACCAAAGGTGGTAGCTCAAATACCAAGTAAAATCAAATATTGCCCAGTTCCTATACTTGGTTACGTGAAAATGAGAAAATGTCCTCATGTAGGAGTTAAGTCCTCTGAACACTGAAACAAGCTATTATACTCATTATATGAGTATAATAATAAATAGAACCATTTCACTTATTTATTCAGTCTACAAATATTTACTAAGGGTCTGCTATATTCCAGGTGTCTAATATGTATTATAGTATTTAGTAAGAACTAAAGAGCCTCTTGATGAAAGTGAAAGAGGAGAGTGAAAAAGCTGGCTTAAAATTCAACATTCAAAAAATGAAGATCATTGCATCTGGACCCATCACTTCATAGCAAATAGATGGGGAAACAGTGGAGGCAGTGAGAGACTTTACTTTTTGGGCTCCAAAATCACTGCATATGGTGACTGTAGCCATGAAATTAAAAGACACTTGCTTCTTGGAAGAAAAGCTATGACCAACCTACACAGCATTTTAAAAAGCAGAGACATTACTTTGCCAACAAATGTCCATCTAGTCAAAGCTATGGTTTTTCCAGTAGTCATGTATGAATGTGAGAGTTGGACTATAAAGAAAGCTGAGCACTGAAGAATTGATGCTTTTGAACTGTGGTATTGGAGAAGACTCTTGAGAGTTCATTGGACTGCAAAGAGATCCAACCAGTCTGTCCTAAAGGAAATCAGTCCTGATTACTCATTGGAAGTCTGATGCTGAAGCTGAAATTCCAATACTTTGGCCACCATGCGAAGAACTGATTCGTTGGAAAAGACGCTGATGGTGGGAAAGATTGAAAGCAGGAGAAGAGGACGACAGAGAATGAGATGTTTGGATGGCATCACTGACCTGATGGACATGAATTTGAGCAAGCCAGGAGTTGGTGATGAACAGGGAGGCCTGGCGTGCTGCAGGTCATGGAGTCGCAAAGAGTCAGACACGACTGAGTGACTGCACTGAAATGATAGTATGTGTTAAACATATATCTCTCTATATATATAGATATATAAATTATTGCTTATATATATATAAATTACTGCATGCTATATTCTAGGTATATAGTATTATGTAGGTAATATATACATATATATGATATATATTTACTGAGTTGCTGTTGTTTAGTCACTAAGGTGGGTCCTACTCCTTTGCAATCCCATGGACTGTAGTCCGTCAGGCACCTTTGTCTATGGGGTTCCCCAGGCAAGAATACTGGAATGGGTTGCCATTTCCTGACGGTCTGCATAAATCAAAGGCTATGGAGATAAAATAATGGGTAAATACACACCTGTATAAAAATATAATAAACAGAAATAAGACTAAATCACATTTCTGTCTAAAGTAACTAGGACTATTCTGGATGTTTAAGGAAGCCCAAGAAAGGGGTCAGTGAGCAGTTCTACTTCTTCCCCTGGTTCCTTATCCATGGGAAACACAAGAATCGTCTATTTACCTATGTGTCCATCCACATGTCCATTCAGCTATGCAGAGATTCAATAGGTTTGAGCTTCTAGTATTTGTCAAATACTGTTTTTAGTGCTGGGGCTGTATCAGTGAATAAGATAGGCAATGCCATTGATTTCATGGGGTTTACAGTTTAATGTAGATAATTAAAACACACATTAAGCAAATTTCAACTTGAGAAAACAAAAACTTTCAATGATATAGTGATTGAGAAGCAGGTTGGATACTTTGGATTCTAGAAAGAAATTAGCAAGAAACAGACAATACAAAATAGTTTCTGCTATAACCTCAGTCCCTGGAGAAGCACCTGGCACATGGAAGGTGCTTAATATACATAAAAGAAAGAAATTGAATGCAGAATGTTATTAAGCTATTAACAAGAATTAGTTACATCTATACATCTACATTTGGTAACATGAAAGGGTCTCTATGAGTAGAGATGAACTGCAGAGAGATCATTTTTGTAAAACTAAATTCATAGGGAAAGAGCTGTTAGAATTCATACTACATAGTTAACACTGGGAGGAAAAGAGAAAGGACTTCCAGTTCTTAATACATATTTATTGTTTACATTTTAAGGGTATACACTCATTTTGAAATAACAAGGACTTTTTGAAACACACACAAAATGGTTGTGTGCATCAGGAGGGCCAGCCTGCAAGTGGAGCATGAAAACTGGTGAGGAATTTGATCCAGTCTTGAACATTTACACCAGACAGTCACTCTACCGGTGAGGGCTCTTCAAATTTTTGGGTAAGCAAGCTCCCTGATGCTCCCAGAGCCCATCATGTGTTCAAGAAAATACCAGTGTGGAGCACGCTACACTTTCTACACATGCGTATGTGCTATCTCAGCAAAAAGGAGCAGAAAGCACAGTATAAAACCAGAAAGTAAAGAAAACCATTTCAAGTTTCAAAGTACAGCATCTGGGTGGCACGATTGAAGTAAAATTGCCAGGACCTACTGTATTTAAATTATCCAGATTGTCACCTTGAAGGGAAGATTAGAGACTCTGATTTGATGAACTCTCAATCCAGGTGAATTCTCTTTCAAGTTTACAACAAAAAAAAGACGGGGAGGAGGAGGTTGTAGTGGTTTCCCAGTCTAGAGAGACCTGCCACGTGGTGGGAATATCAAACACCTGGAAACAAAGGCATCTCATGCAGATTTTTGTGGAAGGATTAAAAAACTAACAAGCATGCGCTCCATAAATTCTCCTGGCCAGTGGTGGCCCAAGAGCCCCACCACGGACAGCTGCACACAAAAACAGGTGGCTGGGATGCCGGCAGGAGTGTCTGGGGTGAGGGCTCCCTGACCCTGGAGGCTGAGCAGGGCAGTCACGGGGCTCAAACTCCTAAAGGATCCTGTAATTTTCAGTTGACTAATGGGGGGGAAATCAACATGTGAATCACCTTTCAAGTATTTAATTTAATTAGACAAGGAAAATGAGGCTTCTTTAAAATTCTTACTTGGTATTAACTTCTGTCACAAAGCAGCCTAGCGTAATTGGTAAAAGTGAAAAAGTGATTACTGAGGCTTAAGCTTATTTATCACAGCTGTTGCACTTTTACAAAGTGAGTTTTATGGTGTTAAACCCTTCGCCAGGGTGGTTTAGACCCTGGAGCATGGATTTCAGTGTTTTCAGAAACCACCTCTAAGAAGCTGCGGTAACAAACAGCCTGGGTGGGGACGTGAGGCGAAGAGACGAACGCACAGTCGCCCGCTACAGCCCACCGGGTCCACCGCCCGGGTGCCTGTTCTGCCCGGTCCTGTCTTCTCTGCCACTTTAGAATCAGACGGTCATGGCAGGTGAAGGCGCTCTCAGCTTGTTCTCTCTAATCTTTGGCAAACAACTTGCCCAGGGTTACACAACCAGTTACCAGCAAAGCCAGTTAAACCTAGGCCGTGTGACGCCCAAGTCACAGACCTTTTCTGTCTCCAGCAAGCTAATCAGAAAGAAAGCGCAGCAGCATCTTGGGAGCTGGAACCAGCAGTGCTCCTCCCAGCGCTCTGTCTGGGGCTCTCCTTTGGCCATCTTGCTTTCTCACTGCACTGGTCACTTGCATTTCCCTCCTCATCTCCCCAAAGCTGCAAACATCCGGAAGGCTTCCTGACCCCGTCCTGCTTCAGTCACTAGAGGGCTGACTGCAGCAGTAGGAGGCACCAGGTCCAACTAACTGCATGCCAAGAGAGACACCTCCCCACACTAACAACTGAAGAATTTTAGGAGGCACTTTCCTCAACTCAAGTGGACCAAAACTTCCACCTAATGAGTGGTTGTTAGCAATGAGCCAGTCTCTGTGTGGGAATCCAAACACCGAGGACAAAACAGACCCAATCTGCAAATAACCTACCATCAAGGGGACAAGAAAATGATTTTTTATTATTTGGTAAAATGTTAAATGAAAGCTCAGAGAATAATAGCACAAACACACATGTACTCCCGACCCAGACATCTAAGTTTTGTCATATCCATGTGGCCTCTCCCCAAGCCAGATCCCAAATAAATAAAACCAATATTACAGCACACCAGGGTCTTTGTGACGCTGGACCACCAGGCTGGGGATTCCCCTGCATCGCCCTTTAGGAAAAGACTAGATTAGACATATTGGGAGATACAGGAGTTGGAGAGTAGGAGTGGTAAAATCCTTCCAAGAATTCAAAGGCCCTCCATATTTCATGAAGCCTCTTCACCTGATAAAGGGTCTGGCCCTCTAACTCCGCCTCAGCCGCTGCAGCCTCCTTAGAGTCCATGTGGCCGGCAGGGGGTGGGCTGCCTGCAGTCAGTGTCCCAAGACCTGGCCAGCCAGCGTCTGAAGCACTGGACGGGCCGAGACCCCCTCGGCGAGGTCCTCACTGGGGATGCACTCTGCACTGTCCTTGCCTCGTGGGTTCCAACCTGTGTCTCCTTCTAACGGCCGTCCGCTCCTCAGGACGGTGACCTGAGCCGCTCCTTACCTGTCCGAGGCAAGGCCTGGGTCGCCTGCAATGGCCTGTCACACTGAGAGGAGGCACTTGGGACATTTCCTTTCCTTCAAGTTCTCTGTTTTTCCACTTTCCAGTGATAACGATCAAACCTATCATGTTGTAAACAATAAAATGTGCAATTTTTCCATAACAATACATCTCAATAAAACTTTTTTTTTTAAACATAACGGATTCTTCCTTTTAGCGGTCAGAGGACATCCCCAGATGACTCCATGCTGGTGGCTCTGAGTGGCTCCTGGGCTGGCAGCAGCCCCACTGGGTACAAACCTACACTCATCTCCTAGCTGATTTGTTTGATTTCCTTTTTGGAAGCAGGGAACGACAGCTTAGCCCCCAAGAAGTCCAGGCTGGGTAAGGGTTCGCGGGTGCTAGGTTCCCCTCGGGGCTCCCTGGGACCTCAGGCTGCACCCAGCCTGACCACCTGCCATCAGCAATTCAGAAAATGCTGCTTATCCTTCTCGCACCGTTGGGACGCACCGCCGGCCGCCTGCCTCATGGGCGGTACCGAGGCACATGCTGGCTGGAGCAGCCAGAGCCAGTCTCCCCCACCCCGAGCAGGCCAGAGCTGTCGTTATTGTTTGGCAGACATATTATCTACAAGCTGTTAAACTAGGTTGAAGAATAATAACAGCAGGATAATAGAACTACAGGCTACTGGTTTTGTCTGTGCCCAACTTAAATTAAGCAGTTGCAAAAGATAATTAGAGACATAAAGCCTAGACACAGAGTCAGCTTGTCATGTGGTAGGAAAGATTTGTAATCTTTAATCACATAACACATAGACTGCTATTCAAGGCTGCCCATAAACTTGGTTGTTGTTCAGTCGCTAAGTCACGTCTGACTCTCTGCAACCCCATGGACTGCAGCATACCAGGCTCCTCTGTCCTCCACTATCTCCCAGAGTATGCTCAAGTTCACGTTCATTGTTCATTGCTGTTCCATGTCCAATTTTAACTGTTGCTTCTAGACCCACATACAGGTTTCTTAGGAGACAGGTAAGGTGATCTGGTAGTGCCATCTCCTTAAGAATTTTGTTCATCCCTTGAGTCAGTAATGTTATCCTCTCATCCTCTACTGCCCCCTTCTCCTTTTGCCTTCAGTCTTTCCCAGCATCAAGGTCTTTTCCAGTGAGTCAGCTCTTCACATCATGTAGCCAAAGTATTGGAGCAACTTCGGCATCAGTTCTTCCAATGATATTCAGGACTGATTTCCTTTAGGTTGGATCTCCTTGCAGTCTAAGGGACTCTCAAGAGTCTTGTCCAATACCACAGTTCAAAAGCATCAATTCTTTGGTGCTCAGCCTTCTTTATAGTCCAACATTCTCACATCCATACATGACTACTGGAAAAACCATAGCTTTGACTAGATAGATGTTTGTTGGCAAAGTGATGTCTCTGCCACTTAATATGCTGTCTAGGTTTGCCATAGCTTTCCTACCAAGGAGCAAGCATCTTTTAATTTCATGGCTGCAGTGATTTTGGAGTCCATGAAAATAAAGTCTCTCACTGCCTCCACTGTTTCTCCCTCTATTTGCCATGAAGTGATGGGACCAGACACCATGACCTTAGGTTTGAATGTTGGGTTTTAAGCCAGCTTTTTCACTCTCTTCACCCTCATCAAGAGGCTCTTTAGTTCCTCTTCACTTTCTGCCATTAAAGTGGTACCATCTGCCTATCTGAGTTTATTGATATTTCTCCTGGCAATCTTGATTCCAGACTGTCAATCATCCAATCTAGACTTTAGCATGATGTACTCTGCATATAAGTTAAATAAGCAGGTGACAATATCCAGTCTTGTTCTCTTTCCCCAATCTTGAGCCAGTCAGTTTTTCCGTGTCTGGTTCCAACTGTAGCTTCTTGACCTGCTACAGGTTTCTCAAGAGGCAGGTCAGGTAGTCTGGAACTCCCATCTCTTTAATAATTTCCCACAGTTTGTTGTGATCCACACAGTCAAAGGCTTAAGTGGAGTTAATGAAGCAGAATTCCCTTGCCTTCTCCATGATCCAGTGGATGTTGACAATTTGATCTCTGGTTTCTCTGCCTTTTCTAAACCCAGCTTGTCCATCTGGAAATTCTCAGTTCACGTACTGCTGAAGCCTATAAAACAAGGGACTCATTTCACATGTGGCTTCTAAGAATCACTAGAACTTCTATACACACAACTGCGGACAAGTAGGTAGGCAGTTTCTGTAACATCTCATAGTAACTGTCGGATTTTTCTCATTCTCTCCCATTTGCCATGGAAGAGCCTAGATTTAATACCCAAATGCAATGGTTCTAAGGGAGCCTCCAAACCAGCAGTGTTTACATTATCTGCATTAGAATCACAGATTCTCAGGCTCCATCCCAGCCCTAAGGCATCAGAAACTCTGGACGGCTTGGCAGTATTTTAACTAGCCCTCTAGGGAATTCTGACGCCCACTCAAGTCTGAGCCCCACACCCAGTAATGCACGCAGAAGTGCACCAGAATTCCACACTCATTGAGTTTAGAACGTGAGGTCCTCAGTCACGTACAGCCCTGCCCAGTCTCCACATACCTGGTCTCCCCACCGAAGCCCCGTTTCTTTCTGCTCCCAGGCACACTCCTCATCATCTGGGCTCCCATGCTGGCTGACTCTGGTGCTGGCATAATGCTGGCCCCTTTCTGGTACTCCAAAAATATGTGTTGAATGGGGAAGCAATCCTCAACTGATCAGCTCCAAACTTTACCTGATTTTGTAAACATCTCAGTAAAGAACATGAGGGTGGAGTCTGTGCAGGTTGTGTCAAGAACCTCCCAGCAGCACTAGGCTGGGGTTCGGCTGCATCAGGAAGACCAAAGAACTGCTCTCAGGAGCTTTATTACTGTTACCAGGGTCCAGTCTGACTGGAGGAACAGATCAACTTACCTATCATGTAATGTTGAGATTCTACTAAGCAAGCATTTTATTTCTGTCCATTGAATCCATTGAAACAGAAGGTGATTGAAGAACATTTTATTTTTTATTTTTATTTTTTTTTTTACTAAACAGACCTTTGTTGGCAAAGTATGAAGAACATTTTAATTTATAAACATTTTAAATGAAGAAGGTAGTAATGGTATCAGTTAATCTCAGGTCAGGTCAGGTCAGATTTTTTTTTTTTCTGGAACCTCCTTATAACTTCCTAAACATCAAGCATTTCCATGAAACTAGGCAGTTAATTACAGGCTTTATGAGTAAGTGCTTCTACAGAATAATATATGATTTAGACGTTCCATACTGGAGTCTGTGTACTTGTCCTTTTATCTTAATGCATGGAAGTGTCAAGAACAAGGGGTTACATACTTTGGGGAGCCAGCCTGGCTCAAGAGTGGGAACTGAGATGGCATCCCCTGATGCTGTTTGCCGTGGTCCCCTGCAGGGCCCATTCTGGCAACAGGGACCCTCTGGGTGGCCTCAGGCAGATGAGTAACATCAAGCCTCACCATCCAGGACCCTCCAGGTTGCTCCTGTTCCCATCCCAGTCCTGAGACAACACGGGACCCTGCAGAGGACTGAGTGCGTGGTGACGCAGAGGCTGGACCAGCCCACATTCCCTGCTGCCAGGCAAGGCTGGCAGCCTCTCCTGGGTCTGTGGCATCGGACCCCCAGGTCCCCTCCAGCTTCACAGGTCTCTCTGCACCCCCTTCTCACTGAAGACAGAGCCTGGTCCAGGACCGATATGGAAACAGTTAAGCCAGGAAATGACACGGTGGGGGAGGAGGTGCCCAGGGAGCAGCCCCCAAGCCCTAGGCCCGTCAGGGCCCGAGGGGGACTCTGTGCCCGGGAGGCAGGAGGTTTGCACTATGCTCGTCGCTGACCTCAGTGTGGCCCTCAGGCAGGACCAAGGTGGTGGGCGAGCCGCCCTTGGCACTGGGCTGGTGGGGAGACAGATGCTCAGAACTGCTCCAGGGGTCAGCCAATGTGCTGTTTCTGACCCTAGGGAGCTACATATCCCTCTGATGACGTGACAGCCCAGACTCTCCTGCCTGGAAAAGTCGTGTATGCACACATACAATGTCTGCACACCCTGAAAGGGGTTTCCTAGTTCTGCATGAAGAATTCGAGGAGCAGAGGCACAGAGGAAAAACAGTAGCTGGGACTTGTGATGAGAGAGGCAGCGGGAGCTCCTGTTGGGAAGAGACATGAAAACCTGGCCCGGCAGAGCTGGGGGGAGAGCGAGGTGGGAGAACTTCAGGTCAGCCCTGACTGTGCAAACGATCAGGACACCCACGGAGCAGAGGGGAGGCGAGCACCGCGCGGGAGCAAGTGCAGAGCCCACTTCCGGCTTTCTTGCCTGGCCCCAGGGCTGTGAAGGGGCTATCTACCTGTCTCCTCACTCCCCAGACATCTGAGAACCACTGCCTGCCTCCTCACAGGTGTTGGTCCTGCTGGGCCACAGAGCCTAAGGCAAGGCCAGATCCCTGCCTTCCAGATGCTTCTGGTGTGGCAGATGGACACGCAGACCACTTTCTCCCCTGGAAGGAACTGCAGGGCGACCCCTTCAACGAGGACGGGGAGGGAAGGACATCCTCACGGCCGGGACAGCAATGTCTTGGAGAAGCCGCCCCAAGGGTCGCCAGCCTGGGACTGGCTGAGTGCCCAGCAGGGTGGGACCCCTCCTGTGCTCCCACCAACCACAGGACTACCAGCTCCCAGGTACTCACAGCTGGTACCAGCCCCCTCCATCAGCCCCTCAGCTTCCCATCCCCTCCAGACATGACCAGCCCAAGTTACTGTAAGTCCACAGGCGGCCCTCAACACAGAAGCCCTGCTCACAACTACACAACTACAGCTGACCTCTCTGCAGAGGGGCCACAGGCCTATCCCCCTCCCTAGGGAGGAGAGAGCCATACTCTCCTTTCTAACACATTTCTTTCATCAGAACCTCATACTGCCATCTCAGGCATTCTTTCTAAGCCACACACACACACACACACACACACACACATCCCTCTGGGCTAGATGGCATCACACACCTGTCATTTACATGTTATGGAGCAGATATACCTAAGGACGGACTTAGGAATCAGGACAAAAGACAAGCATTCTGAACAGGCTCCAGCAGAGTTGCTGCTTCCAAGGCCACGCTGGGTTGGGACACAGCAAAGCTGGGCAGGCTCGGGCAAGGCAGTGTCCCATGTTTTTAAAGGGCCCAAGGCAAGGCTGCGATGGCTACCAGCTCTGCCTGACTCAGAGCCAGGCTCCTGGGGGACCTTGTCTGTCATCAGACTGTGGCCATGGCCCTGGTCCACTGCTCCCAAGGGGCCTGCTCTCCCCACACAGAGAGGCCAGAGGCAAGGGACTCGAATCTCTTCATCACTGACATTACTAGGAGCTAATGAACTAGGATGAACTAGGAGGCCCTAACCCCTACACCTCATGCTCGAGAAATACCTGCCGGGGTGGGGATGTGTGGCGACTGTCACTGGGTTCAGCAGGAAGCTGAAAGAGAAATGACTACCTTGATACTGATGTATCCACTGTAATTTTAACTGTGAGACCTCAAAATGTTCTATGGACAGTATATTGAATCAGTTACCTCAGCCTCAAGGACCGATAAATCAGGGTAAACTAACAAATGATATCCTCCAAGTCGGCAGCTCCACTTAGCTCACCATATCTAAATGAATTTTCTATTTGCTGGAGATCATTATCTGACAGATAAACTTATCAATCAGCTTCTTACAGGAATTTCAACTGAGGCCTCTAGGTAAGAAACACCTATTTTGAAGTGTACACAAGTGCTATGTAACACAACGATATTTATGTCAGTTCAACCTTAATTCTAAGTCAAAACACCCAAGTTCCTCTCTCTACTCCTATAACTCTCAACGGAAAAATACACTGTGAATGTGAGGGACCATAACATATGATGAAAAGATGGTGGTGGATCAATCTCTTAGCTGCCTGCAACGAAAACTGAAACAAACAAAAATGCTGAGTATAAACACTACTGGCATCTCTGTGCAGCCTCATACCTGCAGTTACTCAACTTGCCCTGTAAACACAGAATCAAACAAAACCAGAGGCTGGCAATGTCGTTCCTAAGGGTGCCCCCCAAACCTAATTTCTTACAGTCAACTCAGCAAGTGTTTTGTAGGAAATTAGTCTTGTGGATGCATGAGCTTTAAATCCAGAAGAGATAAAGTCCTGAGCCCAGCCAACTTTCGCCAAAACGTATCTCATTCCATCACTGTTAACAAGTGACTGAGTTCTGTTGCACAGAAACCACACCTGACGTGAGTGAGGGCTGAGCTGCCGGCAGGCCAGGATCTCGAGGACCCCGGGGCTGGGGAGCTGGGGCCGAGCCTTCACCAGCGGTCACTGGGGCAGGGCCACAGCTCCCAGCCACCTTAGTCCTCCACTCGTAAGAGAAGGGCTCCTCTGCCTGTAAAAGAAAGGGTTTGGACTGGATTAACTCACGTGAAGAATACTGACCAAGCGCCCACTACGTGAGGGGACCAGGCGGGCACAGCAGAAAGGAGCAGAGGTGAGATGCCGTAGCCAGCAGGGCTCCTCCGCTCCCCAGACAGGGAGGGCATCCACGCCGCACGGGAGAGGGCGAGGGCACACCAGGGTGGCGGGCCGGGCGCTGCACCTCAGTCACCACCGAGCCGCCTGGAGACGCGTAGGGGCGCAGCTGTGACCCGTAAAGACACCTCAGTGCGCTGGACTTGCAAGGGGAGGCGGAGAAGCCTTCAGAGGCTCAGCGCACTGTGGGGGCCCCGGGAAGGGGACTCCCGGCGGGCAGGATGCCCCACGACCAGAGTCCCGGGGCTTGTTTGGGAGTCTGCCACCCCAGGGCCTGCATGTCACGATCACGGGGGTCCGCTGCTCAGGGACCATGTCACCGAGGGGAGGGGAGGGCTGAAGGGTGGGGGCACAGGAGAGGAAGGAACAGCAAAACACAGTCCTGGCAGGAGGTGCCTGAGATCTGGAGCTGAGAAATGCCGATGCTGCCGTCCACACAGCCCTGGGCTCCTTGGAGGCTTAAGAAAATAAAGTTGGCTGACAACCAACTGCCACATGTACCTATGGCTCTTTCAGCAAATACTGTGTGAGACCCAGGCAAATGAGACCCAGGATCTGTCCTTAAGGAGGTCACATTTAAGGAAAATGACTTCTTCAGAACATCGGTAGTAAAAAAATTTTTTTTAAAATATAAAAAAGAACATCGGTAATAAACTAGGAAGAAATGCAATTTGTTCTCTCTGGTGTTACCCAAGATGGAAAACGGATGTAGCCCAGTCTTATTTGTCTTCTTAAATGATATTGCACTATATTTCCTAATGATATTAAGCTGCATTTCCATCCATGTAAGGAGGGAACTAAAAAAACTTAAAAAAAAAAAAAAAAAAAAGCAAGTGGGTGAGGCCATGCCTTGTGCACATGTGTGTACTTCACTAAAGGGTTAAGGGGACAGAAGCAAGAGAGGGAAAATTTAGAAAACCTCTACAGAAATACAAAATGGTCATGTACCGTAAGTCCACCCCTACAAGTGTTCTTTTTTTTTCAGTAAAGAAAAAGAAAATTAAGTGGTGACCTGACCCAAAACTATCAGAGGAAGAAAAGCAACATTAGTTCAAGACTGAGAAGCAAGAAAAATCTGAGTCTGTTTGCCAGATAAAATAGGAAGTATCTACAGCTGGATTCCCTGTGCCGGTCACAAAGCGTCAGTCTACTCATCACATAACTGAGCTTCTCAGCTTCAACTGATCCCCTTGTCCAAATGCAGCCATCTCACTTCTGATTCATAAAATACTATTTCACAGAAAGTGAGTCACTTAATGACTAGCTAATGTAACATAAATTACACTTTTATGCATTTAAAACAATTTCCTAATTACAAGGAAACATTAAAAAAAGGTTCCGAGTGTGATTTTTAAGATGCTGGAACAAACCAAGATTTAATATAAAATATATATAATAACTACACACGATTGTTTTTTTTGAGACCGTATCTGCAACAGAGTAGAAATATTTTGCTTTAATCTGCTCCTTTACTTCTAATAGTTTATGGGTCTTCAGAATTGATAAAGCACTTAGCCTGCGGGTGCAGAATTGAAACCCAGCAGGAGACTCTCTGGGCACAGGTGAGTAAGAATCGGAAACAGCAACACTTGGTAGAAAACACTCCACAAGAGGAGTTCACGCACTGCAACAACACTGCCACTTTGGGGTTTTATTCACACAATGATCTCTCATAGGACTTCAGTCTTTTCAAATGGAATTGAGCATTGTTAACTGTCACTCAAAAATCAGTTTTTCTGGAAGATAAATATCTACAAAATGTACCATGATCTTAGAGAAATATAAGACTTTGATTACTGTTTATCAGCAGAGCCATATGCTGGTTGACCTTTTTGTTTTTTATCTAAGAATCAAGAGATCTTACTATAAACCTTATTGGTAACGACAAAATAATGATAAAATAAAGCCAAACTGTCTTTGTATCTTAGGAGTCTATATCAACCTAAATAACAGTATCTGGCAGTGGATATTTAGAATAGTTTTTTTTTGTTTGTTTATTTTTGATATTTAAAACCTTTACTGGTATTGAAGCTAATATAAATTCTGACATCAAAATTTGTAAGATGTGTTATGAGAACACAAAGTCACATTGTTACATAAATACAAAATGATATAAGTCCACTTTCTTTTATCTTTGAAACCCAACTACATGGGATGTGGAGATTTTTTTTTAATCAACTAGATAATCTGTTTTATCAATAGCTAGTAAGCCATTTTTTGTAAATTGTCTTTCAGCTGAAAAAACAATACATTGCTTACATCATATTGGAAAAGGAATGACCTTAAGATTTCCAAGCAACACAGCTATTTTTCACATCTGAACTCCCCTGCTGGTCATTAGGAATAGTTTCAAATGTCCCATTCTTGGCTTCCATCTGTGCCAAATCCTGGACAAGTCTGTAACAAGGTTATGGCTGCAAAACACTGTTTCTGCACGAGGTGCTAAGTCGTCTGCCCTCCCTTCTTAGCACACCATCACTCATTAGTCTGAGGCCTCTCCTAAATCAAGCTGTGCTTATGGGACACAGAGGAAGTATGAAACCAAAGCTGTTTGTTATATCTCTTGCAAGCTAAAAAACTACCTCAAATTCATTATTTAACTGAATATACTGTTCTGTGCTTAGAGATGCTGTGGTCCAAACTCTGTCCTCAGTCAGAATGAGGCAGAGGTGAATCTGGCCCCAAAAGGCTCAGTGGCGGATCAACACACAGAAGAAGGGGATAGATAGTCTTTTGTTGGAGGGTATTTGAAGAATGCGTTAAAAAGCAGGGCGGGGGCGGGGGGGGGGGATTCCTAAATGATCTAAAACAGTGCTATTTCCTGTATTACATTCTTACCCAATTCTTAATTATCTAAAATGCTGAGTTCACTTTCTTTCTTTTGACCAAATAGCTGGAAGTATTAAAAAGTTAAGGCAGACTAGAAATAAAACACATTTCCACTATGTTTTAAACCAGATTTAAGTGATTTTTTTTTTAATTCAAACTGACCCAAAGCAAAACTTACATTACAAAGGAAGAACAAAATACATTATGATATAACACACTAGGAGTTACATGAGAGCTAAATCTGTGGGCCAAGGGCCTCATCCCAATGACACTTTGGGATGATGTGCAATTCTGCAGCAAAGTTAGAACCTCAGTTTTTGTATGGTCCACTGTGGTAGTTAAACTACACATTCTCATCTTGTAGGGTGTGTATCTGACAAACCAAGCTAGACTCCCTCATGCTCCAGATGTGTACTCTTGCTACTGCCAGAACACTGAATTCTCTAGCGGAAATGCTGCTCCAAGCATGACTGATAATGAATTAAAAAAACAAAATTGTCAAGTCCTCCAAACTAACAAGCGTGGATTATTCTGTAGTAAATAGTTTAGAAATATGGAAATTAAATAATCTAAAAAACACCCTTACTCTGCTGTACATTTATAAACACAAATATTTACACACACACAAAAAATCTTCCGTTTGCAAAAGATGAGGTTTGCAGTTCATTAATGATCATAATCTTTTATGAGCTGGTGTCTTTGGTGTACTTGCCAAATATATTTTTATAAAGGTTTAGTAACAGGCTTAAATAATAAATTTCAAAAGAAACATAGAAGGATCAGTGACAAATTTGATACTATTCTGAACATTTCAGTCAAGATTCTGGAAAAACCAGTTGATTTTCTGAAAACATTTGTCCTCATTACGTTACTACAGAGTGCTTCTCTGCCAATCAAAATGGAGAGCAGACCTGCACATTCATCCCTGTATTCCACCAGTTACCAACTTTGAGACATTTTAGTTACTGTTAAAGATGATATGTGATTGGGATTCTAGTAACAACAAAAATAAAACATTCTTTTCAAGATTCCAGAAAAATCAAACCTCAAACAAATAATGGAATTATACACTTCTTCATTAAATAGAAATTTGGATTCCAGGAAGAGCTCTCATAATTTTTTTTTTCTCTTAAGTCTAAGCAGCAATACAGAGCAAAGAATTTACCTTAATCTGATCTTTTTACTTGGAATTTCCTGACTCTAACTCAGTGGTGAACTTAGTTTTGGAGATCTCCGAATGGCTAGGGAAAGAAAATCATTTTAAACTAACTGAATAAATTAATAGACACATGAGGAGATGAGCCCTGTGCGAACATAACAGTAACACTGCTCAAAGGCAGGGTCCTGCCTGCCTTCCCACGTCCCTGTCTCCCTGGCCTGGGTTCAGGGAGAAGCAACACCATTCATTTCCAGCCAAGCCAGGTCCCTGATGCCAAGTGTGCCTTAGCTGGTTATTGGTTTCCGGAAGGAGAACACAGCTCAGCTCCTAGCTTCACAAGGATTCTCTCTCAGAAGATAACTTTTTGGAGATATTTTTATGGGAAAAAAGTCAGAATACCCATTTCTATCTATCACAACCCAGTTACAGTTTTTGGATGGTTGCAAAACTGGCCACACACTGAGTGGTTCCCTGCGGAAGAGGCTACGTACCCCATCCGTGATCCCTCACATCGCCCTCTTCCTGAAGCTGCCCATTGTTCAGAAACCTGCTCCCAGCCCAGGCCCAGCAGAGCAGGGATCTGATGCCAGAGCTACTTCGCATCCAAGAGAATAAATTTTGTGCTTGAGGAAATATCACTGTTGGCTCTGATAAAGGATAAAACCAGAGGAGACTCCTAATTCTGCTTAGTTATACTTTTCAGGTGAAATAGCTTTATACTTAATGACTTAAAACTAGAAATTGAGACAAGAGAAGCCCTTTCTTTTGTAAACTTCTGACAATAAATTTATTACTAGTGTGTAAATATTCTGAAATTTCCCAAAGCACTAAGAACAATACTGGGATAGTTTTAAAGTTTCTTCTGGAACTAATACGATGACACATCAAGCACAGGGCTCATTTCCAAGGGCATCTCCATAGATTCCTAATACCTCTGGAACCACTGTTATTCACACTTTATCATATTTATGTTTACACTGCAAACATATGCTGATCAACCCAGAAAATAACTATTCTGAAGAGCGTAACTGGGTATAACTTTAAAATAGATAGGAAATGCTTAATTAGCATATTAGAAATTAACCAGACTTACAAATGTGCACCCATTAGAAATTTTACCCTTTAGACATTTTATTTCAACTGGGACGAAATAAACACCATGAAACCATCCCAAATTATTTATCAATTAAAGCCAAATGATTTAACAGTATTTTGGCTATTTTTAGGGAATACTCTACCACCAGGACATGAAACTTTCTGCTTAAACTGAAGTAAAAGACAAAGCTTAAAATGGAAACTGCAACTGACACTATGTTCTGCAATTAAAATTAAAGTGGCAGTTCCTGTTCTCACAGGCATGTCAAAGCCAGCTGTGGAATGAGGAACATCAAGTGAAATAATGGATAATATACACCAGAAAGAGTTTGCACTGGAGGCACTATTTTAAAAACAGAATACACGGGCTTTATAAATTTTTTTTTTTTCTTTCCCATTAATTGTTTTAAAAGCACAATTCAACTAGAGACAGAAGTTGAGACTCAACGTCTCTGGGTAGTGTACTACAGTTGTTAAAAGTGAGTTACAACGAGCACACCAACAAAGGCAGAGGGATTGGGTGTAAGTCATCCAAAGCTACATTAATTAGGAAAAGAACAGTTTGAAACAGCCAATTTGTACTCATTAAAATGAATGAGGTGACGGCATTACTTAAAAAATTTCTTAGGGCATTTTCCAGTAGGACCCTGGATGCCCTGGCTGAAATTGTGCCTCCAAACTGTAACAAGTGCTCTGCTGGTTTATAATATTGTGCACGCCAATGAAACCATAAATTTGGAAAGGGTCAATTCTCCACTCCAAACCTGCTTGTGTCATTTTGGAAAAACAATTGTTTTAAATGCAATATTGTATAGAAAGCTTGGACCTCTTAAACTTGGACCAAGAAACCAAATTAAGACCTTCAAGCATGTGGGGGGTGTGTGTGTGTGTGTGTGTGTGTGTGTGTGTGTGTTGTGTGTGTGTGTGTGTATAAAAAAACCTCTCCCCTACAATGAAAACCAACCAAACAAACAAAAAAACCTGTAAGTGTATACCTGCTTTCTGACTTCACAGCAAATCAGAAATTGCATAGGATATACTTTGTGCAAGGCAAAAAGCCTTTTAAGTATCTGGAATATAACTCCTAATCTTGCTCACAGTTCTCTGTGTATCAGATATCATCAAATTTGTGTTTTAAGTAGTCTTTCATGACCTTGGCAATTGGTAGTTCATCAAGTAGTTTTAGGTTTTGAAGGCCTATACACTGTCGAATTTTAATTCGGCACAGGTCTTGCAAGTTTCTGGGTTGTCCTAAAAAGACAGAAAAAAGAAAATGTTACAAAGCTGCAAAACACAACATTTAAGGAGGGCTTTAAGGTTCTGAAAGGAGTATTTTATTTCATTGGGAAGTGTCTCTCTACGGACTTTACATGCAAAGGAGCAGAGAGATGAGCTAGGAGGATGCATCCTGGGTACCATTACATGGCATCTCACTGATCCTTTTCACAGCGCTGGATGGTGGGTAGTTTCACTTCCATTTGACAAATAGGGACACTAAGGATCAGTGATTTTAGTCAACTGCTCAACATCAGACAACCAACTGAAGTGTTTGAGACTGAGACTAAAACCAGTTCTTCTGATTCTCAGCCTGGTTTTCTTACCATTACAAATCGGAATGTCAGCTCTTGTCCCAGGTAGGCCTCTAATATGCGGGTTGAACCTGTGTGAGCAAATCCCTCTTCTGGGCCTCAGTGACTCCACCTGAAAAGTGAGGGAGCTAAGTTCCTCCTATCAGCTCCCTGTCCAGGGCACGGACCCCAACCCCGGGGAGTTCTCCCAAATGAGGTGTGCCCCTCTGTTCCCCATGATTCTAGACACAGCAGAACCCTGCTGTGGGGAGAAGGGAGTGGACTGGGAGGGTGGGCAAGAAGGTGGAAAAGGCATATCAAGCTATCCTGAATTTTCGTGTCTTCAAACATGCCATCCTGACCATCTGCCAATAAAAACCTATGCTATAAATGAAACAACAAAAAAAAATTACACATTGCAATTTCTTTCACCTTTGAATACTGTGTTTCACCAAAACAATAGAGACGACCACAAACAAGAGCAAAATTCTTTGCTACCAAGTCTCAGAAGTGTTTGGATTCACATAAATTTCTACTTTCATATTAAATGGCAATAATGATACAAATTAACATATGTTGAATGTGTACTCTGTGCCACGTAGTCTTATAGGCTCCTGACATACACTAACTTGTTTTTATCCTTTTATGAGGGAAGTACTTTGATCATCAACCCCATTTTACAGACTGCTTGCATCTCCAACATTAAGTAACATGCTTAAAGTCAAGAACAATGCCATACTTCAGCAGTTCTCAAACTTTTTGGTCTCAAAACCTCTTTACGCTTTAATTACCATGCAAGAAGTTAAAACAGAAAGTTCAGAAATACATATTAATTCATTTACAAATAATAAAGATAAGCCTATTACATGTTAACACAAATAACACTGTTATGAAAGTAACAATATTTTCAAAAATAAACAAAAAAAATGGCATTTTTTCCCATTTTTGCAGGTTTTTAAAGGTCTGGATGAATGGATAATAGCTGAAGTCTCATGTATGCTCTCATATCCAATCTGCTGGGATGAAACCACATCACCCAGTCTCTGAGGAAGTTCACTTACTCTCGTAAAAGAAGGAATGTGGAAAAGACAAATAATGTCTCAGTATTACAAGGAAAATCATTTTGATCTCAATATCCTGAAAGGGTCTGGTTAATTCCAGGAGTCCCTGGGCCATACATGGAGGACTACTGCTATACTTCGTACTTACTTGAATTGTACCTGTTTATAGGGATCACCATTATTATTAAAAATTATAAATGAAAAAGGGTCCTTAAAACTCAAACCTCTGCACTGTAAGGCCTGTGTGATCATGCGCTTTCTGAGAGGCCCTAAATACATGGTCTCCTAACAGAATCACAGTTGAAGCTACTGCTCTCCTAAAGAATGGCTGTAAGCCAGCAGCATGGATCTCCATGGATGTCTGCCTGAGGATTGTGTGAGGCTGCTGTGCGCCTCTTGGTGAGGCTATATCCTCCTCACCATCCAGATCGCCGCTAAAAAGGCCACTTTATTAGAGCAGACGAGGTCAGGTTCCCTCTCAGATACTTCCTGAGTTCCGTTTCTCTGGAGTACTGAACATGGCTATGATTTCACATTTACTCGGTGATTACCCATTAATGCCCATCTTCTTCCTTATACGTTCCATGAGGGTAAGACGATTTCTGGCTGCCAACACCTGACACAATCAATACTCAACAAATACTAGCTGAACAAATGAATACTTAATAAGCTTGTCCTAAGAGTATAAAACAGTCAACTAACTCATTGCAAAACACACCCATGTCAACAGCAAATCATTTCTTATTATCTGTTTGGAAATATTTTTCATCACCATTCATGGGCTACCTTTAGGAAGAAAATAAATTATCAGTCATTTTTCAATAAATGCTTAAACTATTTGATCTACAAATGCAAACCAGAGTATGAATCATATTTGAATCTTTGTTTAAAAAGAATCTGATTTTCCTAAAAGATGGCAGGTTCTTTTGAAGTACAATATTAATGAAAAGAACAACCACAATGTATTCAAGGCAAAACAGATGAGATAAAATTGACATATATAAATATACATGTATACTTAAATGAAAACATCATCTAACAATGTGGGAAAATTATTATATTACTGGAATTTGCTTAGCTAAGGTAGAAAAGATGAAAACAAAAGGTCTTGTTTTGTGGAAGAGTACACTCTCCAAAAATGAGCACAGTTATTTCCAAAGACCTCATGCTCTTCTTTAAATAACATGACTAGATACCCCAGTGTTAAGAGACAGTATCTGGGTTCCCTCTCCTAGAAACTGACTATGGTGAAACTCATAAATCAGAGGTCCCAACTGACTCTTGAGACATTCACTCTTGGCACACAACTATCACCAGGCCATTAAGTCTACAAAAAGGAACTGAGGTCACCGCCCAAAAGTCCAGGCTGAGCTCCTAGCCAACTGCCTGCACAACTAGCCAGGCATCAGAGTGAGACATTTTGAAGGTGGAAAGACCCCAGTCAAGTGGAGTGACCCCAGCAAGATGACAATGCTTGGTGCAGAGAAATAAAATAATTAACTATTATCATTTTAAGCCACTCAATTTTGCAGCATTAGATAACTGAGATTCTGGAATGTGGAAGTAGGGTGTTACCATTAAAAAAAAAAAAAAAAAGAAATCTAATAGGTAGCTTTGTCATTGGGACCGGGAAGGGGGAAGAGCTTTGATGAGGCTGACAGTCAGGGCTAAAAGTTTTTAAAATGTTACTAGAAGCTAGAGGAAAGGGAAGATATAGTTTGGCAACACTGTCACCTGGGGTAAGGGGAAAACTGGAAATGCCCTAACAATCTAGGTAAGAAAATTTCCCAGGCAGAATATTACAAGTGCCACTGGCTCTCCTCATTGGCTGTGATAAATCGCAAGAGGGCCAAGATGAGCCAGCAAGTTGAATTCAAGGGACACAGCTACAGAAAGCCACCATCCACAGGAGCTACTGGTGCATGAGCCTCTCCAGGTGAAAATGTGCTTCCTATGCCTGAATATCAGAAAGCTTTACTCAATTTGCTACTGAATTCTCTTCTTCTTAAGCAGTATGTTGCAGCAGTCTCAATGTTTGAAGATTTCTTGGCCATATGTAACTCTTCTCTGCAGAAATACCTCGAATAGTAAAAGCCACAGTTAAACCACCAACTTTTACACCCAGTAGCTCTTGGGTGAGCTACTTAGCCTTCTACTTTGGTTTCCACATCTAAGAACTGAGGATGACCTACACAATAGGCCTTACAAGCATAAGAATTAGTTTTGGTAAAGTGCTTACAACAGGATCAGGCATATAGTAAGAGTTATAGAGTATTTGGTATATAATGTTAAAACAGTAATTTTAAATACTGGAAGGATATAATGTTTTGGTTCTCCTTCTCAGAAAAGTAGAGGGCTCCTTCTTGGAAGGAGCTCTGTTTTCCTGCTGCTAAGATGGTAAGAAAATGAGTTGACAGTTTAATAGTAAAGGAGCATGATGCCCAGTTCTAGGCAAACTGATGGAAATTATATTCTTGAAATCACTACATGACTTGGATTAGGCAGAGATGGGGGAACCTTGGAGAAGAAGCTGTGCAGTGATGAAGTGAGGGGTGTCCACAAATACACAGCTATGTCCTCACCTTGGCAGGTAGTGGCACTGGGTGAAAAGCAGGCTACATGATAAAAAGTAATAGATACTACTCATTGTAATGATTGCTATTTCCAAGACTATTTAAGGAGCCATTTTTTTTCCCAGGAAAATCATTTTAGGAATAGAGGATTATGACTGAATAAAGTACAGGCATACCTCATTTTATTGCACTTTGTAGATACTGCATTTTTACAAATTGAAGGCTTGTGGCAACTCTAAGTTGAGCAAGTCTATCAATGCCATTTTCCCAACAGCATTTGCTCACTTCATGTTTTTGCATCACATTTTGGTAATCCTTACAGTATTTCAAATATTTTCACTATTATTGTACTATTATCTCTCATTATTTTATTATTATGTTATCTGTGATCAGTGATCTTTTTTTTTGAAGCCACTGGCTAAAGGCTCAGATAATGATTGGCATCTTCTAGTAATAAAGTACTTTTTTTTTAAGTTAAGGTACGCACGTTATTATTACTTTTTTTTTAGACAAAATGCTATTGCACATTTGGTATACTACAATATAGTGTAAATGTAACTTTTCTATGAACTGGGAAACCAAACAATTTGTCTGACTCCCTGTACTGCAGTGGTCTGGAAAAGAACCTGCAACATCTCCAAGGTGTGCCTGTACTTACTTTCTTGTCAACACATCACTCAAAAGTACTTACTGAGCACCTACCATGTACTTAAAAATGCACTGTCCCAAAGATTAAAGGGACAAAGGAAAGGAGGAGGCAGAGGAAAAGAAGGCAGAGAAAGAGAATAAAGGGGACAACAACAAAAATCAATACACGTACACGCTGTTTACTAGGTGTCTCACTCCTGTGCTGTTCAACAGCAACTGCCGTGTTCAAGGGATCACAGTAGGAGACGCCCGAGGGAGACATCTCTCACACACACACACACACACACACACACACACACGAAGTATAACTTAAGGAACTATAAATGCTATGGGGGATGCAGAGACACTACAAACTATTATTCATACTAATGAATTACAATGGATTACATAACACTTCAAAGGGTTATTAGTCTTTCCACTTGGTAAAGAAGCCCATCATTAGTAATAATTGGGCTGGTATAAAATAGGAAATCAGCTTTTGAAGAGCCTGGTCTAGAACAAATTACAAAACCAGGGCTGCAGCATAATTTCAAAAATTAAACACCCTAAAGCATTAAAGATCTCCTTTTGACATGACCACCTCTGCATTTGCCTTAAGCCAAAGAAAAGCACATACTGCTTTGTAACAAACAACAGAAATTCTTAGAAGGCTACACAAGAAACAGAAAGTAATACAAATATGATAGAAATGGTACAGAATAAGGTCATACTTTCCATATCAAAGACCTTAAAATGTAGTGTAATCTGACTTAGAACTGTGCACTGTATCATCCAAGCTACTGCTGCTGCTGCTAAGTCACTTCAGTCGTGTCCGACTCCATGTGATCCCATAGACGGCAGCCCACCAGGCTCCCCGTCCCTGGGATTCTCCAGGCAAGAACACTGGAGGGGGTTGCCATTTCCTTCTCCAATGCATGAAAGTGAAAAGTGAAACTGAAGTCACTCAGTCATGCCCAACTCTTAGCGATTCCATGGTCTGCAGCCCACCAGGCTCCTCCGTCCATGCGATTTTCCAGGCAGGAGTACTGGAGTGGGGTGCCACTGCCTTCTCCAAGTCATCCACGCTGAGGCTGTGTAACTCTGGATTCCATCCAAGAGTGAAATCAAAGTAGCCTTTTACTTTTCAATACCGTGATTCTTATTTTGAGGTGAGCTAGCAGCAGTAGCAGCACTACCTTTGTCCTATAAAATAAGATTTATTTAACACATTTCATACTAAGCCTGTGAAGGGGGTTCAGGGACAAGAGCAAAAGAATAAAGTGTGCTCATGGTAGGATCTTAAAAGGGAAACTAAGATAAAATGGAGGTACTGGGAGACCAATCCAGATGTTGACCCAAGATGAAAAGTGCTAAGTAAATAAGGTTAGCTTATTATAAATGCAGTGTACTATTTATTTCTAAAAGTAATTTTAATAATTGATACTAAATAACCTAGGAAGACTACAATGCAGAAGTGTAGCAAAATCCCCAACTAGAATAAAAATCAATAATCAAACATAATCTTTGTTAAAATGTGTTACACAAATTATTTCTCCAAAGAGCTATACTAAGTATCACTATTTTGATAAGTCATACTAAAAAAACAAACAAAAGAAAAAGTCAAAGAAATTGGTAACAGAAGCATGTGAAAGGAACATAGGAGTAAGGGCACCTGGGGCAGAGGAACTGCTATGATCGCCTGCTTACACACCTGTTGCTGTACTGGACTTAGCCGAGAAAGTCACAGCCTAAATTTCACTTTCTTTTTTTTTTTTTTTTTTTTTTTTTAAATTTCACTTTCTTAAAATTACTTTTAAAAGTACTTGACAGATTGTCATTGCAAAACAATTAATCCAACTCATTCCCATTTACCTCATCCTTTTTCTCTCAGAAACAAGAACCCTTTATTTTTCAAATTCCTTCTGATCAGTGTAATCATTAAAGCATTTTTATTTAAATAAAAATATTTTAAAATTATAAAGTACTTAAATTATCAAATACATTAAAATTATTTAAAATTTAATTTAAATAATTAATCTCTTTTATTAATTCCTTAAAACACACAAATCAAAATACAACCCAGTACTACCTTTTACATACCACTATAGCATATTGAGTGGTTGCTTCAAGTACTGGAACAGCAACTACTAGAAACACAGATTATTACATTGACTCTTCTGAATATTAAACACAAACCCAACTGGCATATTCTCTGCCTTAAGAATAATTTCTGCAAGAGCTTACCATGCTATGTAAAATAAATAAACAGATAGATAAATAAGGTGTTTAAAAACTAGTTAAGTGGTTAACTTACTCAAGGACTCCTTCACCTCTGACATGCTTCTGTGCATGGTGAATCACTGAGAGACGGTATCTACAATCCAGGGCACTAGTCTTCTAAATGGACAATGAATCTGTTTTACCCCCAGAGCATCTGACGGAACGATCACTGATCTCTCTCTACAGATCCTAAGTAATAAGTGTGCTGGCATTGACCAAGCAGTAATTTAAAACTTTCCATCTTATTCACAGATTGTAACTGCAAATGGAATTATGTTAGAAAATCATTAAATCCTACAACACTAGGTTAACAGTGTGTCCTTAAAATTTTGAATGTAGAAACTGAACATTGCTAGGTCTTAACTTTTTTAGTTTTAGGACCTCTTTGCACTCTTAAAGTTGGAGGACTTCAAAGAATTTTCATTTATGTGCTGTTGTTGAGTTGCTAAGTTGTGTCTGGCTCTTCACAATTCCGTGGACTGTAGCCCACCAGGCAAGGACACTGGAGTGGGCTGCCATTTCCTTCTCCATTATGTGTGCTATATCTAACTATATTTACCAAATCTAGAAAAACTTAAAATACTGATTCCTTAAAATGAGAGTGATAAATTCATTATCAGGGGAAAAAAAAGCTGCTTTCCAAAACAAGAAAGATTTCATGAGAAGAGTGGTACTGTTTTACATCTTTGCAAATATCTCTTAGGTCTGGCTTCAGAGAAGACAGCTAGAATCAGAGATCTGCTTCTGCATACCATCTGCTGTAAATAATATGCTGTCTTGATTGAAGTAAATGAAGAAAATCCAGACTCACAATGGTAGTGGGAGGAGGAAGGGATACTTAATGGCCTTTACAAATAACCATGGCTCTTTGATACTACACCAAAACTCAACAAGAGGTGCTTTTTAAAGGTTAGATGCAATATGGAATCTGATCCCAAATCAGTGAACTTTTTTATACCCTTTCATATTAAAATCCGATTGGTCTATTTTGCCCTTCGAAGGGATCTTTTACCCATGCACGATTGTGTAACATCATGCATCAGTCATCTGGAAAACACTGATTACCGGAGTTACGCAGATCTTTCCAATGGTGACCCAATTCATTGCATGATAGCAAAAAATTACTTTTGTTAATAGCTCTACTGATTTTGAAAAGTTTTTACATATTGGTAAACTGTCAATGTCCTAGTGGCAAATATAAGCTTTTCAAAATTCTAACTTTCACTTGAAAGTTCAAAATTTGTTGCTCATCATAAATACTTTCAGTTGTTTTCCTTAAGGTGACAAGTGAACTTTATTCATTTTCAAGAAAATGTTTACGAAATACCAAAGCCTAACCAGCTTGGCAGTCCATCTCGTATTTTAGATAAATATGATATTCCATCAAAAAAAAGTTGCTGGTTCAGATCAAACAAATCACAGATGTACTTTTCCTTAATTCAATCACACTTTGTTACAGAGTAAGAACACTTTCAATTTCCATCTCACAGATGGACCCAGAGGACCCAGAGGAGTCGGGTGGAGAGGGAGCTGGGAGGGGGGATCGGGATGGGGAATACGTGTAACTCTATGGCTGATTCATGTCAATGTATGACAAAACCCACTGAAATGCTGTGAAGTAATTAGCCTCCAACTAATAAAATAAAATAAAAAAAATAAAATAAAATAAAATACAAAAAAACAAAACAAAACAAAAGAATATTAAAAAAGGTACATACTCAAATGGATAAGATTTAATAAAATTAAATCAAAGACATTCCTAGATGGATCTGGAACACTATTCAGACTACCTTCTGGTGAAGAACACTACTGCCAGCAGCCTCTGGGGCCACGGCTTTCATGCTTGCTCAGGTGCCTGCTGTTTCACCCATCACCGCTCACACGTCAGTGCAAAGTCAATGCAGTCAAAGAGGCCAGTAATATCTTAGCACTGTTATGAAATTAGTTTTGATCTCATGTCTTGAGGACCCCCGAGAGTCCACTCCGTTCTATATGAATCCAAAAACAAAATAAAACCACAAGCAGCAGGATATCATTCCCTTTAAGAGTGGTTATTGGCAAGAATTTTTAAAAGGAGGGACCCCACAGACTCTTAATTCCCCTGATTTTCAGAGAAGGCCACAGCCCCGTGGGGTGGGTGGGAGGCTAGGCAGCCTGCCCAGGCGTATCAGGTAAGTCAGACGCTGGGGCAAGAGCCCACTGTCTGCTCTCCCTGGCACAGGACGCAGCTGACCCAACAGCAACCAGACACAGGCCCTGCTGAGAAACCGTCGGGGCGCCGTGAGGGAGACACGGGCCTCTGAACCCAAGAGGGCAAACGCTGCTCAGCCCTAGGGACCGAGGACGGGATGATTTTCACATTGTGGACGATTTTCACGATGTAACTGAAAAGTGATAAAAACAATGAACAGACTTCTGGTTTCAGCTCCAACATAAAAGAGAACTTGAAGTAATCATAATCACTCCAGTTCTTACATGAAGAAAAAGCTGAACAAACTCAGAATCAAGGGTGTATCTAGGACCCATCAGTATATGGATGTATAGGGCACTCCTCCACCACAGAATCTGGAGAGAGAGACAGATCTGTAATCAGAGCTGAAATCGGTGCACCTGGGGCAGAAGCTACTGGAGTCACAAACTAGTAGGAACACTTAAATGGTCCTTTAGACAAGCAGCCAAGTGCTGTGCATGGCCCAGCCTGGGAGTGAGAGCCACAGTCTTAGGAACGACTCACGTGTTCTGAGCTGTCCTTTCAGGGACCCCTCAGGTTCTCAAGGGAGAGGCAAGGAAGACCCCTGGTGGCTCTGGCAGGAGGAAGGTGTGAGCACTGACCTGAGAGACACTCGGAAACTTCACAACGAAGGTCTGTGAGCCAAGGGAGAGACCTCACCAGAGTCCTAGCCGTCCTGGAGAATAAACGTTTCTCTGACCCCTCCACCACAGTCCTCTCACCAAAGTGTGGGTATTTGGTGGTGGGGCAGGGGTAAGGCAGGAAACAGCGGAAAGGACAATACTTTCCTCACGGACTTTCTCTCTCTCTCTCCTAAAAGACGTTCATATTCTGAATACCTCCTTGACTAGGGAAATTTACACTGTAGGGCAGGGAGCTGACAAGGGGGAAAGAGCACCAGCTTACAATCCAGTTGCTCAGGGAGGTTTTCATTATCATTAAACCATTTCCTCAAGGGAAGCTTTCCTTATGAAATAATCTTTCTTGAAGTTTTGGTCTTGTACCTCTTTTAACATTTTCTTGTGCTTGCCATTTCTTGTGCATAAATGTTAATTTTTTTCTTTTGAATTGGACAAACATTCCTACAATCTCTGCTCTTCAGCTAGAGAATTTTTGCCCTTTCCTATATTGCCAGAATTTTCATGATCCTCTTAGCTCTATAATGGTGTTTTTGCAAACTACACATACAAATTACCCTAATTAACTGCATGCACTGGCACAATCCTCAGAATGAGAGTTCTCAACAGGCCTCCGTAAGGGGTCTCCACCAGGACGCCTGCTGCTGCCTGTCACCAGCACGTCTTCCTGCCCCCGTCACACCTTCACTGACCTCACTCATGCGTCTTTAGTTTATTTGCTCCATTGTCTCTGCTTTCTCTTTTTCTCCAAGTAAAAGAACTAAGACCCAAAACTAGCTTCTTTAAGGACGAAACATCCTTCCCTCAGCAAGGTGATCCTCATTCTCTAGGTATGATCTTTGGCTCTTCTTGGTTGTATTCATTATTCCCGGGCACAAAAAAGCTGGTCCTTCAGTTGACTGGCTTTCTGGAGGAGGCCACATTGAGTTCTGGACATTCAAGAAGGCAGAGGTTTCTGGAAGTCTGTCTGTAGAGTAACAGCAGCTTTTTGTGGCTTCTCCCTCTACTGTGATCAACAAGGCGCCTGCACGTACTACTTTGTAACTAAGCCACTTGACCTGCCCTGTTTTTATGGAGTGTGTATCAGAGGTTTTACGGCAATTTTTCTAAAAAGCCACAACTTTTAGATTCTAAGATTACGACTGTTTTGAGCTCTTCCGACTTAAATAATGTGCTCTCTAGTCAAAGTGGAACAATGAAAACTAACATGGCCCTGAACAAAGACCACCAAGTGCCTTCGCTGTTCTTACATCTCAGGAGTCTGAGTTCTCAGATCAGGGGCCGAGGACGCGGGGCTGAGGGAGCGGGGGCTCGGCAGCAGCACAGGCAGGAAGGAACTCAGGGACTTAACCTGACGCTCCCTGAACCACCCAACCATCTTTCACTCTGGTTTTCAAGAGAGCCAGTACAGAGCTCCAGTGAGCCATCAGTTACAGTCAGTCCTTCCAGCAACTAGGAAAAAGAAAACCTCATAAACAATGCACAGGTGAAGCAGAAACACTTCATTTGCTTTTGGCAGAAGACACCACTGATGGCAAAGTCAAGATTAATGAATTATGTCACGGCATCTGAAGACAGAGGCTAACTGCAGCCTTCCAAGGACAGGTGTTCCTTTGCTTCTGAAAAGCATCCCAAGTTTGCTAAGCCTCCATCCTCATGGTTGCAGTCAGCCAACCCACCTTTTCTGCGGACCTACTAGGTGCACAGCTTTGCTCCAGGTGCAGTGGAGAACTCAAACACAATGAGGCAGGCATGTCAATTTTTCTATCCTCCCTAATTTTAAAGGTACATGTGCATCTCTTTTTAACTCAACACTTGCTCTCCAGCAGCACTCCATGGTGGCGCTGAGCAGCTCCAAAGGGCCGGGGACAAAGGGCCGACTCCTCCCATCCCTCTGGTCGCCTGTCTTCACAGGCAGACCGCACCACAGTTTAGAGAGCTGAAAACAGGCAGGGCAAAATAAGAATCTAAGGGATTCGATCCACAGGTAGCAAGTCAGCCCCTGCTGTTCATCCACCTTCACTTAATACTTTATTTTCTTTAAAAAAAAAAAAAAAACAAAAAAACAAAAAACACACACAAAGCACTTATAATGTACCAAGTATTGTTTTAAGTGCTTTATACATATTAACTCATCAATCCTCACAACAGGCCTACAAGCCAGATATGATTACCCTAATTTTAAGATAAGGACACTGAGGCACAGAGCAGTTAGCAAACCTACCCAAGGTCACAGGTAGTATGTGGCAGAGTTAGGGCTGGAGCTAACTCAGTTGAGTCCTAGTCTACGCCATTAACCACTGATCAAAGTACTTAACAAACAGGCTGCGGCATTTACGTATGTAACAGGTTTTCCTGAAGGCAGCCAGGTAATCTAGTATCAAAGTTAAAGCAACAAAAACAAGACACTCAGAATTTATGTATAAGATACACTGTGTAGGCTATACAACAGAATTCTAGCCTCAAGTCCAAGAGTTATTTTATCTTTCACAACACCAACAACCCCTATCAGTCTGTAACTGAAAACTACTAGAATATTTGCTGAAAGAATCAGCATTTGAACTTTTGCTGCAGTCTTTTCCTAAAATATGGCCTGGATCTGAAGTCGGGGGGGAGGAATCAGCACACACAACACCTCCTGTCTCTTGAGTACATCACTGTGTCTCAAAAGCTTTCTGCAAAGGCTCACCTACCAAACAGCCCAAAATACCTCCCCCAAGGCAGGCATACCTGTGCTGAAGAAGTCGACAGCCACTTGGCACTTGCGGATATTTAAATAATTTATAAATACAATAAAATACATTTCCTGTGTGACACATGCCACAAAATAAGAGCTCAAGAGTTACATGGGGCTAGTGGACAGCCCCATAATGGACAGCACAGAGATCACTTCCATCATCACTGGACAGCACGAGTTAGACCCTGAGTGTGATTTATTTTTTTGCTTGAGTCTGAATATACTTAGTAGTAATAACTTCATCCTGTCTTTCTTATTAATAAACAAAATCCAAATTATACCTCATTTCTTCATAAATTTTCTACTCCCAAATTCAGTTCCAAGGAGGACAGTGGATTATTTACAAGCAGGTCAAGTAAGCTCCTAATCCTCTATTACCTGGGACCTAGAATTTCTTTCTTCTTCTATAACAATGAATGAAACAAAAATTAGTTGAGGAAAGGGGAATGCATTAAAAATTATGGTAGACAAAATGCTTCATTTATAGACAATAGCTTCATGTTGAATATGAAGCTCCCACAAGGAAGTCGGAGAGGAGAGGGTAGCTACTCCACACAAACCAATTCCTCCACCAGAAAAACACCACACACGCACCATTAACACGGGGGATCAGACACTTCGTGGCTTAAAAAAAAGTGCCTACACAGAAACAGGCCAGTTACACTGTCCTGTGTGGGCCAGGGGCAGTGGCACCAGATTCTCTACTGGGAACAAACTTTTCCTTACAACAATTTCTAATTTCTAGCATCCTTAATCTGTACTCCTAGGATGCCTAACAAATAACACTGCTATTCCATTCCATGTGTGTTCACACTGTAAAGAAGCAGAAACACAATGATAAAACACAAGCACAGCTTAGGAATAAAGCACAAATTCTAAGACACTTCCACTGCTAAGGATGCTAAGATCCAAAATTCTCCTTCTAATTCCTCATTCTCAATTTCATGAAAGCCTGGAAAAACTATGTTTATGACTAGTAGGAAATGCCCTGTTCTAGCAATGATCTCTGTTAATTAAAAAAATTCTGCTCTTTGCATCCTTTTCGTCAACTTTTCTCTCACCCTATCTATGCCTATTTACTTTTAGTAACACAATTATTTTTATGAAATCCCGTGATATAGAGCTTTCTTTTTCATTTCAGATGAGTGGAATGAGCAGCGCTAACAAGAATCATTAACATCTGGTCATTTTAAGTTGTAAAAACACCTTAAGCTCCTCAGAAGATGCGAAAAAAATTTTTTTAAATGTAATAATAGCAATAATTAAATTACATACTTGTGACTTCTTGTAAGAAATCCAAACATGGTCGACTACTTCCAGAAATGCTTATTGAAACAGCCAATGGGGTCTGTCCTTCATAGTTCCTTGTGTTCGTGTCCGCTCCATAATTATACAACATCCGTGCACAAAGCACATCGTCCCTAAGGGCAGACAAATGTAAAGGAGTCTGTCCATCTTCTAAGCGACCCAAGTTTGTGTCTGCTCCTCTCTGGAGGAACATTCGGCAATAAGAGTGATTGCTTTTGATCACAGCATATCGCAACAGGAAACCGTTCTGAATGTCGATGTTGGCGTTGTGGTCCAGGAGGATCTTCACACAGCTTGACCGCTCTCGGATAATGGCGAGCTGAAGCGGCGTTGTGCCTTTATCGCTGAGCGGGTCAACCTCAGCCCTGAACTCCAGTAGGAGTCGGACAAACGAGTCCCTGCCATAGTGAGCGGCCACGTGAAGGGGGGTCCAGCCGTCATTGCTTTTGGCATTAATGATGTCGCTCCTGTGTTCAGATTCTAACATCAGGCGTGCAATCCGGGCCCGGCCATGCATGGCTGCGTAATGAAGAGCAGTGAAGCCTCCGATTAAGTCCTTAACTGTGGGATCAGCTAGAGTTAAAACCAAAATGAAAGCATTAGCAGACTCTGGGAGAGAAAGCAGACACTCTGCCACGGCACAGCACGTCTTAGCCAATTCTCACATGAAATGCGAAATGATTAAACACGTAATGAGCATCACGTCCTTCCTGCTTCCGCTTAACTGAAACAGTTTTAATGGAAAATAAATTTTAGTAGAAAGCCATCAAACCTGGATCAATAGGATGAGCATATGACTTACAAAGCATTTAAAAGATAAATACGGCAAACACAGAGCTCAGATCGCCACACCCCTTCTCTGTGCTAACTTAACCAGCTGCCCTTGGCTTCCCAACTCCCTCATCTCTGCACTGTTTCAGGTTTCTCTTCTGTTTTGAACTTTTTGTTTTATTCTCTCTTGTGATGCTTCTTGGTCTTAAAAAGAAGCATGTGTAGCAACATCTGCTGCTCTAAATTACGGATGTACTGTGGTCTGGCAGACTGTGTTATTTTAGGGTATATTAGGTAAAAAAAAAAAAAAAAAGTTTTTTGTGGTCTATAAAAATTCCAAAGTATGTAAGGTATATATGTTAAGTGATCTTGATAAATCATGTTTCTTTAAGATAAAGGTCTATTCTGAATTCTTTGCTTTATAAGAACTCTGGAGTTTTACAAGAATTAGGCAGCACACATTGTGTGAAAAATTGGGAGAAACTTCAGCACTGTGTAAATATTATTTTCTAAAACAGTTCCAAACCTCTCTTCTAAATCAACAGATTTCTGGAAGAAAGAAGTAAAAGAGAAGACAGAAACTAAAATGACTTATCAGTTATGTGACTTCTCTAGCCAGAGACTTTTGTCCCCTGTCCCCAGTCCTTCCTGAAGCTGAGAGTCAGCTCTGCACCACTCGCATCCCACTGGCCTTCCGGGGCAGGGGACAGAAGAGGCAAAAGAACCTTTATTCATTGCAGGCAGGTCACTTACTTCCCGGAGGCCAGCAAGTCCACGTGAAGATAACTGGTTGGACCTAACTACCTAAGAGTAAAATGCTTTCTTCTTATAAAAGTCACCCTTAATTCTTCGTTCATTCATGAAAGAGAAAAATTCACGAGTGTTTTTCAAACAAACAAAAAGCCTCCAGCGTTATGTGATTAAACACTCACGTATTGTTAAGTAAAAATATTTTTTTTAGTTCTATAACATTTTATGACAGTTTGGGCTCTTAGAAAAACCTATGAGGCAGAAAAGTATATGTAAAATAGTAATAATACTGTGGAAAATACAAATTTCAATTAAGAAGTAGCTACAACAAAAGCTATAAAATGTTAACACTTCTGAGGTAAGTTACATCAGTTGAATTTCTAAAATTATTTCATATAAACTGATATTATACAATAGTAATAAGACTTTTATGTGTTTAAAGAAAAAAAGGGTATCATATCTGCCCTGCTCTTCACTTAAAGAAGAATATAGAATCTATTCAAGTTGCGACTTAAAAAAAAAAATAAAAGCAAGAACAGTTAAACAAAGCACACTGCTGCCATCTACTGGTAAGAGGTGAGCACTAATGCTTCCACTGTGACAGAAGATGCCCTCAAGTTTCTTTTCAGATACCTTACTTTTAGATCTAGAGTGAGGACAGGCATGAAATCTAAAAGAACCTCTACTATTCAAACAAAACCGTAAATCTTGCCAAGACAGTCATTTCTAATCTATATCCAACCAGTCAACTGTTTCCAAACATTATCTCTTATCTGTTAATGAAATTCAAGTTTAATACTTTGACACTTCTCCCACCTTTCATCTACCATGGGTGCCTTTAAAAATGCCAGCAAATAGCCTCATGTGTTATTTTACAGTAAAATGAAAATTATGTTACATGAACCTGCACTTGCATCTTTGGTTTTTCACTTCAGGTTTTTTTTTGGGGGGTTCTACTTATGACTTAGTGCTATACTGAGCTAGGAAAAACAAATATTAACAAATACAGCAATGATTTGTTTATTCTAAGTAAAAAACATTAAAATGCATTATTTGAGTACATACTGGAAACAAAGCATAGAATGAAGACTGTAGGTTAACAACACATAAAATCTGTACAGTTACTTTTCTCAAGAAATTAACAAATGGAAAATATAAGACAAATAAAGATGAAAACAAAAAGTTATTATTAGCCAATGCAATAAGAAAAATCTTAAATGTAGTAGCAGAAACAACAAAACACTTAGATAAAATTCTATAAGAAACAGGCAAGACTTTCTTTGACTTAACTGAATTCACTTCATCTGTGTCTGTTCAAATGTTCCTTCATCAGAAAAGCCTTCCCTGAACACCAACACAGCAGCCCCATCAACCTTATAACTTTACTTCAGGAAGCTTTCTCTCCCCAGGTGCACGTATTTAATACAAATTATAGAAGTCTCAAAAAACCCATTTAAACTTACTGAAAAGTTTAGCAATATATATAAATAAAAGCAGAGAAACATTCCCTACCAATATGACTTCTTTCCAATAGCTTTACCGTGGTACAATAAAATGGAGACATTTTAAGTATACAGGTTAACAAACTGATCAATCATATACTCATGTAACTACCACCACAACCACAATAATTCCCATCCTCTTAAAAAGTTCCTTCCTGCCCCTTTACAGACAATTCCCTGCCCAGACTCTAGGCCCCAGGCAACTACTAAGGCTTTGTCTTTCTAGAATTTCATAGAGTTTAAGCTTTTGCATTTGATTTACTTCAGTCATTGTGATGTTTTTGAAATTCATCCCCATGTTGTTGTTGCTCATCAAAAGTTCATCCCTTTGTACTGCTGAACAGTATTTCATACTATGGATATACAGTTTATTTATACAGTCATTAGCAAATGGACAAATGGGTTATTCCTAGGCTATAATGAATAATACAAGTCTGTGGATTTATGTTTTCATTTCATTTGGGAAACGACCTAGGAGAGAACTGCAGGCTCACATGTTAAATGTACATCTGCAGGATTCCACGGACAGAGCAGCCTGGCGGGCTATGGTCCATGGGGTCACACAGTCAGACTGGCAACTAACACTTTCACTTTTCAGGAGATCAACTGTGTCCAACTCTTTGAGACCCCACGACAGTAATGTAGCACGCCAGACTCATCTGTTCACGGGACTTTCCCGGCAAGAATGCTGGAGTGGGTTGCCATTTCCTCCTCCAGGGGATCCTCCTGACTCAGGCACCGAACCTGCGTCTCCCACATCTGCACTGGCAGAAGGATTTTTTTTTTTTTTTTACCACTGAACCCCTTAAGAATCCCTAAATATAAATTTAACATAAAAAAGGTACCAAACTGCTTTTCTAAATGACTACACAATATCACAGTCCCTAGCAATGTATGAGAATTCCAAATGTTCTACATCTTCACTAATACTCAGCATTATTAGTAATGTTAACTTTACCAGTTCTGTTGAGTATAAGGTGGTAACTTGATGGGATTTTAATATACATTTCCCCAATGACTAGTGATATTGGGCTTATTTATATACATTCTTTACTGGAAGTGTCTCTTGAAATCATCTACCCATTTTTATTATGTACTTTTACTCATGACTAAGTTTAAAACTCAACTGGGTATATATTCTGGATACAAGCCTTTTTGTCTTGTATTTTCTCCTAGTCTACTGCTCGCCTTTTCACTTTCTATAATGTGTCTTTGGAAGAGCAAAAATTTTAAATTTTGATGAAGTCTACTGTCACTTGTTCTCTTTGACGGTTTGTGCATTTTGTGTCCTGATTAAGAAATCTTTGCCTCACACAAAATCACACAGATTTTCTGTTTTCTTCTAGAAGTTTCATAACTTTACCATTCATATTTAGAGCAATGATCCACTGCTAGCTGGTTTCGGTGTAGAGTGTAACATCAGATCAAGGTTCATTATTTTCCATATAAGTGTCTATTTGTTCAAGCACTATTTGTTTACACGAAGCAAGAACTTTCAGATGTACAAGTTGAATTTAGAAAAAGCAGAGGAACAAGATATCAAATTGCCCACATTTGCTGTATGAGAAAAAGCAAGGGAATTCCAGAAAAACATTGATCTACTTCCGCTTATTGACTACACTAAAGCCTCTGACTGTGTGGATACAACAAACTGAGGAAAATACTTAAAGAGATGGGAATACTAGACCATCTTACCTGTCTACTGAGAACCTATATGCAGGTTAAGAAGCAACAGTTAGAACCAGTCATGGAACAACAGATTGGTTCAAAATTGGGAAAGGAATACGTCAAGGCTATACACTGTGACTCTGCTTATTTAACTTCTATATAGAATATATCACGCAAAATGCCAGGCTGGATGAATCACAAGCTGGAATCAAGATGTTGGGAGAATTATCAACAGCCTCAGATATGCAGATGATACCACTCTAATGGCAGAAAGTGAAGAGGAAGTAGTGAACTAAAGAGCCTCTTCATGAGGGTGAAAGAGAGTGAAAAAGCTGGCTTAAAACTCAACACTGAAAAAACAAAGATCATGGCATCTGGTCCCATCACTTTATGGCAAATAGAAGGACAAAAAGTGGACACACAGTGACAGATTTTATTTTCTTGGGCTAAAAAATCACTGTGGACGGTGACTGCAGCCATGAATTCAAAAGATGCTTGCTCATTTCTATGATAAAACTATACAGTATATTAAAAAGCAGAGACATCACTTTGCTGACAAAGGTTTACATAGTCAAATCTATGGTTTTTCCGGTAGTCATGTACAGATATGAGAGTTGGACCATAAAGAAGGTTGAGAGCTGAAGAATCAAGGCTTTTGAATTGTGGTATTGAAGACTCTTCAGAGTCCCTTGGACAACAAGGAGATCAAACTAGTCAATCCTAAAGGAAATCAACCCTGAATATTCACTGGGAGGATTGATGCTGAAGCTCCAATACCCTGATGCTGGGAAAGATTGTGGACAGGAGAAGAAGGGGGCGGCAGATGATGAGATGGTTGGATGGCATCCTGACTCAATGAACCCGAGTCTGAGCAAACTCCAGGAGATAGTGAAGGACAGGAAAACCTGGGGCTCTATAGTTTATGGGGTTGCAAAGAGTCAGACACAACTTAGTGACTGAACAACAAACAAATTTGTTTAAAAGACTACCTTTTCCTCCATTATTTATCCTGCTGCCTTTGCCACAAAAGTTTACCATACAAGTGTGGATCTATTTCTGAACTCTATTCTGTTTCACCAATCTAAAAGTGTATCCATACACCAATACCTGATTATCTTGATTACTGGAGCTTTATAGTAAGTTTTGATAGCAGGTAACATCCTCAAACTTTCTTTAAAACTGTTTTGACCAATAAAGTTTAGAACCAACCTACCAATTTCTTCAAACAAGCCTGTTAAACTATTGATTGGAATATGCTAAATATTCCAAAAATGTAAACCTGTTCCAAATTATCTTAATACTATTTATTCTTCCAAACGTGAATACAGAACACCTTTCTAATTATTCAGATCTTCTTTAATTTCCCTCAGCAATATTTTGTACTTTTCAGTGTATTAAGTATTGCACATCTTTCATTACATTTATTACTAAACTTTGCTGCTATTATAATGAATTGCTTTACAGTTCATTCTCTTAATATAATTTACTGGTAGAGAGAAATAAAATTGACTTTTGTGTATTGACCTGTATACCTGTAATCTAGCTAAATTCACTTTTTAGTTCTAGACATCTCTGTAGATGTCTTACAATTTGCTAAATATACAATTATGTTCTCTGCAAATAAAGACAGCTTTACTTCTTCCTTTCCAATTCCAGGACTTTCATGTGAATAACAAAATGTGAATAAATGTAGTAAAAGCGTATACACTTGCCTTGTTCCTGATCTTAGAGGGAAAGCATTCAGCAGTTCATTTACTATGATGTAATTCTGTAGTTTTTGGAAAACCTGCAGTTTTCCACAAGTGCCTTTCTTTAGGGTTTGGAAGTTATCTTCTGCTTTTGGCTTGCTAAGAGTGTTACGATAAATGGGTATCCTATATTGTCAACCCCTTCATGGATCACAGCCTTGGTGTGGTGAAGGGACTTGCATAACTCAATGAAGGTATGAGCCATGCCATGCAGGGCTACCCAAGACAGACAGATCATTGTATAGAGTTCTGAGAAAATGTGGTCCACCAGAGAAGTGGCAACCGACTCCAATATTCTTGCCCGGAGAATCCCACAGATAGCATGAAAAGGCAAAAAGATATTTGACTCCAGTATTCATGCCTGGAGAACCCCATATACAGTATGAAAAGGCAAAACGATATGACGCTAGAAGATGAAGCCCCCAGGCTCGAAGGTGTTCACTATCCTACTGGGAAAGAGTGGAGGGCAATTACTAACAGCTCTAGAAGGAATGAAGCAGCTGGGCCAAAGTGGAAATGACACACAGTTGTGGACGTATCTGGTGGTGAAAGTAAAGTCTGATACAGTGAAGAGCAGTACTGCATGTTAACCTGGAATGTTAGGTCCACTGTTAGGGTAAATTGAATTGTGGTCAAGCAAGAGATGGTCAAACAGAACACTGACATCTCAGGAATAAGTAAACTAAAATGGACAGGAATGGGAGAATTTAATTCAGATGACCATTACACCTACTACTGTGAGCAAAAATACCTTAGAAGAAACAGAATAGCCCTCACAGTCAACAAATGAATCCGAAACGCAGTTCTTGGGTGCAATCTCAAAAATGACAGAATGATCTTGGTTCATTTTCAAGGCAAACCATCCAACTTCACAGTAATCCAAGTCTATGCCCCAACCACTGATGCCAAAGAAGCTGAAGTAGACTGGTTCTATGAAGACCTACAACACCTTCTAGAACTAACACACAAAAAAGATGCCCTTTTCATCACAGGGGACTGGAATGCAAACGTAGCAAGTTAAAATGTACCTGTAATAACAGGCAAGTTGGGCCTTAGAGTACAAAATGAAGCAAGGCAAAGATTAACAGAGTTTTGCCAAAATACACACTGGTCCTAACAAACATTTTTTTCCAACAACACGAGAGACAACTCTACACATGGACATCACCAGACAGTCAATAACAAAATCAGATTTATGGTCTTTGCAGCCAAATATTAAGAAGCTCTACACAGTCAGTAAAAACAACTGGAGTTGACTGTGGTTCATATAATGAGCTCCTTATTGCAAAATTTAGGTTTAAATTGAAGAAAGTAGAGAAAACCATTAGGCCATTCAGATATGACCTAAATCAAATCCCTTATGATTACAGTGTGGAGGTGATGAATAGATTCAAGGATTAGATATGGTAGACAGAATGCCTCAAGAATTATGGATGGAGGTTCATAACACTGCTCAGGAGGCAGTGACCAAAACCATCCCAAAGAAAAAGAAGTGGTTGTCTGAGGAGGCTTTACAAACAGCTGAGGAAAGAAGAGAAAGATATACCCAACTGAACACAGAGTTTCAAAGAACAGCAAAGAGAGATAACAGCCTTGTTAAATAAACAATGCAAAGAAATTGAGGAAAACAACAGAATGGGAAAGACTAGAGATCTCTACAAGAAAACTAGAGATATCAAGTGAACATTTCATGCAAGGGCATGATAAAGGACAGAAATAGTAAGGACCTAACACAAATAGAAGAGTTTAAGAAGAGGTGGCAAGATTGCAGAGAAGAACTACATAAGGTCTTAACCACCTGGATAACAATGATGGTGTGGTCACTCACCTAAAGCCAGACATCCTGGAGTGTGAAGTCAAGTGGGCCTTAGAAAGCATGACTATGAACAAAGCTAGTGGAGGTGATGGAATTCCTGCAGAGCTATTTCAAATCCTCAAAGATTATGCTGTTAAAGTGCTGCACTCAATATGCCAGCAAATTTGGAAAACTCAGCAGTGGCCACAGGACCACTGTGGAAAAGGTCAGTTTTCATCCCAATCCCAAAGAAGGGCAATGCCAAAGAATGTTCCAACTACCATATAATTGTGCTCATTTCACATGCTAGCAAGGTTATGCTCGAAATCCTTCAAGCTAGGCTTCAGCAGTATGTGAACCAAGAAATTCCAGATGTACAAGCTGAGTTTAGAAAAGGCAGAGGAACCAGAGATCAAATTGTCAACATTGAGAAAACAAGGCAACTCCAGAAAAACTTCTCCTTCATTGACTATGCTAAAGCCTTTGACTGTGTCAGTTCAGTTCAGTTGCTCAGTCATGTCCAACTCTTTGCACCCCATGAACTGCAGCAGGCCAGGCCTCCCTGTCCATCACCAACTCCTGGAGCCCACCCAAACCCATGTCCATTGACTGTGTTAGCCACTGACTGTGTGGCTAACAATAAACTGGAAAATCCTTCAAGAGACAGAAATACCAGATCACTTTACCTATCTCCCAAGAAACCGTGGGGTCAAGAAAACAAAAACACACATAACCAATAATAAGTATCAGGTTTTCACTACAGATTCCGTAGACACTAAAAGGATAATAAGGAATATAATGAGCACCCTTGCGGTTCAAGAGTGTAACAGTTAGAACCAGACATGGAACAACTGACTGGTTCAAAATTGGGGAAGTGCTTCTCTGATGGCTCAGATGATCAAGAATCTATCTGCAATGCAGGAGATCCGAGTTCAATCCCTGGGTCAGGAAGATCCCCTGGAGAAGGGAATGGCTATCCACACCATTATTCTTGCCTGCGAAATTCCATCGACAGAGAGGAGCCTGGTAGGCTACAGTCCATGGAGTCGTAAAGAATCGGACACAAGTTAGCAACTAAACAACATATTGTCGATTCTGTTTTCTGCATCTATTGGAATGATCATTTGGTATTTACTTTTATTCTATTAACAGGGTAAATTACTCAATATATTTTCAGATATTATAAGTTTGCATTCCTGGGCTAAACACTCTTTAGCTGTGATATATTCTTTTTTATATAATGGTGAATGAGACTTGATAGTACTTTGTTAAGGATATTTCTATCTGTTGTCATAAGGGATAGTGGTCTGTTGTTTTCATTCCTTGAAATATCTTTACTTGGTTTCAGGGTACTACACACCTTATACAATAAGTCTAGGATCATTTCCTCAGTTTGTTAATGTTTATGCCTTTATTATTTGAAAGAATTCAACAGAAAAGGCAGCCGGGTCTAAGGTTTTTAGTGTAGTTTTAGTTATGAACTAAGTTTCTTTGATGTAAACTAATTATTCTGTTTTTCCCTTGGGTCAGTTTTCGCCATGTGTGTATTTCAAGCAAACTGTTCATTTCTTCTAAACGGCAGAAGGGTGCTCATTATATTCCTTATTATCCTTTTAGTGTCTGCAGGATCTGTACTGAAAACCTATACTTGTTATTGGTTATGTGCGTTTTTTGTTTTCTTCATCAGTCTACCTTGAGGTTTATCAATTTTATTGATCTTTTCAAAGAACCAGCTTTTTCTTGGTTTCATCAAATTTCTCCATCATTTGTCCATTTTCAATTCCACTGATTTCTTTTCTTCTGTTTATTATTTCATTCCTATTCTTACTCTGAATGTAATTCTAGCAATACATAGAAACTGTACCGAGAGCCCCTTCCTCTCCCTTCCTTTGCACTGTTACTGTCATATACATTACATCTTTATATAAGCCCAACAACCATTTTATAATTATTTATGTTGTCTTTTAAGAGATGAAAAGGGGGAAACGTATTTACATTGTCTATGGCAGCATGCTCCTAAGGGGGCCCCTCCCATAATCCCTGCCTCTTGATGCTCATGCCCTTGTGTAAATCTATCCCCATGCATATGAGCAGGACCTGTGACTTCCTGCTACCCCAAACAACCTAGCAAAGGTGACAGAATGCCACTACTGTGTATGTCATGATACATGAGGCTCCATCTTGCTAGCAGACTCACTGCAGCAACTCTCCTTGCTGCCGTCATGAACTAACAGGTCTTACTGGGAAAGCCCACAGGACAAGAATCTGCAGTTTATCTCTAGGAACTACTGGCAACCATCAGCGAAGGCCCTCAGCCCTACACATCCATGGGAATTATTCTGATGGCAACCTGAGTGAGTTCTGAAGCAAGTTCTTCCCCAGTTAAGCCTACAGATGAGAACAGTCTGGCCAACACCTTAAAACTGGGAAGTATTAATAGCAATAGGAACAAATATACTGTTTTTTACATGCATAGTTACTTTTACCAGTGATTTTTACTTGTCCTGTGAATCTGGATTACATATGGTACTTTTCTTTCAGCTGAAAGGACTTCTTTCTTTGCCTATGTTGGTATGCTTAATAATGTTCCACAGGTTTGTGGGACCCCTGAGTGAGGCTCTGACATTGCTTACAGCAAGCAAGAGAACCACCTCACATGTAACAGAAGACCTGGCAAATCAGACAGCTATATGGGCTTTGATAAGCTGACACATATTCCTGGAAATTTGGAAGGCTGATGCATGCTTAAGAAAGACCAGAGAGGACCCCAGTTATCTACTCATCTCTGGTTAAACATGAGGCCAAAAAATGAAAGTTGGGGCATACTGGTAAATTATCTGATTACTGAATGTGTCTCAACCTAATACACAGATCTCATTGGCAAAGTAAAAGTCTTACTGCCTCAAATCGCTTAAGCACAACCTCTGACCAGTTACTGGTCAAACATAAACTATTTTGACCATAAGCTATCTTAAATATCTTATTGTCGTTATTTTTCAAAATTCTTTTTTATGTATGTTCCTCAGACTGGATAATGTTTATTGATTAATTTTCAAAGTCACCAATTCCTTCTTGGGCCAGTTCAAATCTCTGTTAATCACTCTAATGAATTCATTTGTTACTGTACTTTCAATTCTAGAATTTATATATATATATATATAATTATCTATATTTTATACATATACACACACTCCCATATATATATATATACATATATATATATAGTTGCTGATTGTTCAGTCACTCAGTTGTGTGACTCTTTACAACCCCATGGACTGCAGCACGCCAGGCCTCCCTGTCCATCACGCCAGGCCTCCCTGTCCATCACCATCTCCTGGAGTTTACTCAAACTCATGTCCATTGAATTGGTGATGCCATCCAACCATCTCGTCCTGTCATCCCCTTCTCCTCCTGCCCTCAATCTTTCCCAGCATCAGGGTCTTTTCTAATGCGTCAGCTCTGCACATCAGGTGGCCACAATATTGGGGCTTCAATTTCTTTATTGATCATCTCTATTTGATGAGTCACTGTCACATGTTGACATTTCATTCTTTGAACATGGTTTCCTTAGTTCTTTGAACACCTTTATAATAGCTATTCTGAAATTTTGTTAAATGTAGCATCTGCCTCTTCACAGACACTTTGTATTAGCTAGTTTCATTTCCTATGTATGAGCAATACATTCCAGTTTCTTAGCAAGTCTCTTGATTTTACTGAAAATTGAACATCTTAGACTATATCACAGCATCCTTGGATTTTGATCCTTACCTCTTCTAGGTCGGTTGCTGTCACTATTAGTTTTAGTGAATTGCCTAAACTAATTCTACAGTTTGTCTTCCTTAAGAGTATACAGAGTGTCCCTGCTCAGTTGTTATTATCAAAGCATGGCTTCTACAGGCTGTTCCTAGGAATAACTGATGTTTGATCAGTAACTGGTTTGAGATCGTGCTTAAGCAATTTGAACCAGTAAGGTCTCCATTCTTTGTCAAGGAGGTCTGTGTCTAGGTTGATACACACATTTAATAATCAGACAATTTACAAATATGTCACAGCTTTCATTTTCTGGCTTCAAGTTCAAAGAGAGATGAGTAGATAACTGGGGTTCTCTCTGGTTTTTCTTAGCATGCAGCGGCTTTCCAAATTCCCGGGAATACATAGCAGCTTATCAAAGCCCACATGGCTATCTCATTTGTCAAGTCTCCTGTTAAATGTGCGTCGGCTCTTTTGCTTGCCCCAACTGGTATTAGAGCCTCAGTCAAGTAGCTGTGCTGCTGGCCTTTGCAGTTTATTCACCACCTAGATCAAGACTAGGGTTATTTTCAACGGCAGTCCAGGCATGGGGCATTTCCATGGGCTCCAAAATCAGGTCAGTCCCTTTTACCGCAGGATTCCAGCTCTCATGACACTGTGACACGGAGCTTGCTGGAGAGCAGACAGAGTAAATGGGAACAGCCACTTTGAGGTCCATTTCTTCTTTTTCAGGTTTAAGTTAAAAAATAACTGATTTAAGATGGTTTGTCTTTCCTACTCAAACATCTAAAGCTATAAATTCCTCTCTAAGCACTGCTTTAGTATAGACCCCAAATTCTGATATGCTGTGCTTTCACTATCATTCAGCTCAAAATTTGATTTCCAAACGCCTGAGGCTGTCCTAGATATGTTATTGTTGTTGATTTCTAATAGAATTTCATTGCAGTTAGGGAATATACCCTTAAACTTCTACTTTTAAACTTTTACTTTTAACCTTTACTGACACTTACTTTATTGCCAGCATATGGTTTATCCTAATGTCCATAACATGCACACAAAAAGAATGTATATTCTGAAGGTGCTGGGTGCTATTTTCAAAAATAATACGTCAATGTGTTTGATAATGTTTTTAAGATTTTCTCTAGATATTGATATTTTAAAGCTAGTTGTTCTATCAAATGCTGAGAAATGTTAGAATATTAAGATTGTGAAATTGTCCATTTCTCCCTTTCATTGTCAATTTTTTCCCTCACATATTTTGAAGTTCCCTTTTCGGGTGCCTGCACATTTTATGAGTGTTATTCCTCATAGTGAAGTGCCCCATTTGTCACTATGAAATGTCTCTGTTTAGTTCTGATAGTAGTCTATGTCTTGGAATCTATTTCATATGCCACTAATGTAGCCTCTCAGGCTTTCACATGCTTGCCATTTGCATGGTATATTTCCATGACATATCCCATCCATCTACCTACTTTCAACCTACCTGTACCTTTATATTTAAAGTATATCTTTGTAAGCAGCATATAATTGAGTTTTGTCTACTTACCTTTCTGATAATTTCCAGATTTTCATCAGAGTGTTCTGTCCATTAATGTTTAATGCAATTACTGATATAATTGATTTAATTTACCATTTTATTGTTTTCCATTTGTCTCCTAGTCTCTCTTCTTTCCTTTACTACCTTTTTTTAAATACTATCAGAACAGTTTTTAACATTCCATTTTAATTTCTCCACTGATGTTCTACCCATACTTCTTTGCATTATCTTTTGGTTTTTTTTTTAACTGGTTGCTCTAAGGATTAAAATATATACACTAATTTGGTCAAAAACATTACCAGAATATTTACAGAGGTTATTATATGCTTCCCATCTGTGTTTAAAAGCTCAAATAGTTTTGGACATTATAAAATCCTAAAAGTGGGAAACTCAAAATTTTACAGAATATATGTATAAGCATTACCCTTTAATTTGCTATTTATGTGATTACCCTTCTTAAAAGTTTTAAAAGTACCAAATGCAAAGCTAAGTGGCACAGGAACAGACATTGCTTCAAGGTCTAGAAACCGCTATGCAATGTGCCATAAGTGTCATTATAGGAAAAAAAAGCAACAGTGGTGGACCAAAAAAATCTAAACAAATCCTTAAAACCTGACTAATAATTCACCACAGAACAAAGAACTGGAAAGTCAGGTGGTGTAAAGTTCCCAAACAGGATTTCCCCAAGAAACATTACTTTTTTGCTAATGAAAACTGAAAATTTAGAAAAGCAGCAAAGCAAAAACAGCATTCCCCAATAACTACTGTCCACAGTGATGGCAGACTGCTTTCAACTTTCCTTTTATATATTTTAAATATATATATATATATGCACAACTGTAATCATAGTCTAATTATTTCCTGCATTTAAGCTGCTTCCTTGGAATAAATAAATAAAAATAAAAGTAGATTTACTGGCAAAAAGATCTCCCATTTCTCAGGATCTAACATAAACTACTAAACTTCTTTCCACAAATGCTTTCATAAATGTCTACCATCAATGTCCCCATTTCATCACATTTGGGATTACCATTTGTAAAATCTTTCATTTTTGAAAAACGAAAAATAATTTCTCACAATCATGCTATGAATTTCTTTGACCAATCCCCTATCTCCCATTTATTGTCTTATGTTTCACCAAGAGGATTTTACCTACTGTACCAAGAGGAGACCTGAGACACTGTTCTCAGTTTACTATGGGGATCTGCTTTATGAAATTAACTTCTCGAGCTTCAGCTGACTGCCCTCCAGGTCTGTCTGCATAAACACTGAATCTGAAGATAAACAAACACACCAGCTAATATAGGGTCTCTTAATGTTACACTCTTGAAATGTTCAATGTAGTATTAGAACTTTTACAAAGATTCAAAATGGGGAAATGATACAATATTGGGTTTCTTAAAATTTGCACTCCTATGGTAAACACTCTTTCCCATGATTCAAACATCACACTAACCTCATCAGAAAGACCACCAGGATGTGGACAAGATACTATCATATGCATCACATGTGTGTTTGGAAACACTGATATTTTTCGACTTTATGAAACCCTAAGTGTTCATCACTTTGAAGTAGGATGTTTGAAAGTAAAGCAGCAAAATATCACTTACTTATATGCACAGGCCAACGTTTTATGTTCTACTAGTCACGTGTGGCTACTGAACACTTTAAATAGGGATAGTGTGACTGTAGAACTGAAGTTTTTAACTTAACTGTAAATACAGGCATATATTTTACTGCATTACACTTTACTACACTTTAGAGATACTATGTTTTTTAAAAATTGTAAGTTGGCAACATCACCTACAGCAAGTCAATCAGTGCCATTTTCCAACAGTATTTGCTCACTTTATCTCCCTGTATAATATTAGGATAATTCTTGAAATATTTCAAACTGTTTCATCATTATTATATTTGTTATGGTGGTCAGTTATCTTAGATGTGACTATTTTAATTATTTAGGGTTGCCCCAAAACACACCCATAATAAGACAGTCAACTTAATGAATGTTGTATGTGTCCTGACTGCTCCACCAACCAACCATTCCCCAGTTTCTCTCTCTTCTTAGGCCTTCCTATCTCCTGGGACACAAATGATCAGGCCTTTAACTGTTGAAAATGAAGAGTCACATGTCTCTCACTTTAAATCAAAAGCTAGAAATGATTAAGCTTAGTTGAGGAAGATGTTGAAAACTGAGACACGCCAAAAGCTAGCTTCTTGTGCAAAACAGTTAGCTAAGATGTGAATGCAAAGGAAATATTCTTTAAGGAAATTAAAAGTGCTACTCCAGTGAACACAGGAATAATAAAATGTGGAGCAGCCTTTTTTATGATATGGAGAAAGTCTGAGTGGGCCAAATAGAAGATCAAACAGCCACAACATGCCCTAATTTAGCCAAAGCCTAATTTGAGAAGGCCCTAACTCACTTCAGTTACATGAAGGCTGCAAGAGGTGAGGAAACTTCAAAAAAAGAAAAAAAGGTCTGAAGCTAGCAGAGGTTGATTCATGAGGTTCCAGGAAAGAGGCCATCTCCATAACATCACAATGTAAGATGAAGCAGCACGTGCTGATGTAAAAGTTGCAGCAAATTCTCTAGAAGATAATTAATAAAGATGGCCACACTAAACAACAGTGATTCAATGTTATTGGAATAAGAGGCTACCTAGGACTTTCATAGTTAGAGAAGTCAAAGCCTGGCTTCAAAGCGTCAGAGGACAGGCTGACTCTTGTTAATGCAGCTGGTGACTTAAAGTTGAAGCCAGTGCTCATTTACCATTCCAAAATCTGAGGGCACTTAAGAATTGTATCAAACTACATTGCCTATGCTCTATAAATGGAACAACAAAGCCTGGATGACAGTACATCTGTGTATAACACAGTTTACTGAATGTATGAAGTCCAAAGTCAAGAACTGCTGCTCAGAAATAAAGATTCCTTTCAAATATTACTGCTTATTGGCAATGCAACTAGTCATCCAAGAGCTATGTTAGAGATATAAGTAAGATTAATGCTGTTTTCACACCTAACACAATACCCATTCTGCAGTTGATGGGTTAAGGCATAATTTCAACTATGACATTTTATTACTGAAGAAATACATTTCCTAAGGCTACCGATGCCACAGTGATTCCTCTGATGGATGTGGGAAAAGTAAATTGAAAAATTTTTAGAAAGAATTCACCATTCTAGATGCCATTTAGAACATTCACAACTCAGAGGAAGGGCACAAAATATCAATATTAAGAGCTTGGAAGAAGTTGATTCCAACTCTCATAGATGACACTGAGAGGGTCAAGACCAATGCAGGAAGGAACTGCAGATTACTTAGCAAGAAAACTAGAATTAGAAGTGGAGCCTAAAGACCTGAGTGACTGAATCACTGCAATCTCATGATGAAATTTCAACAGATGAGGAGTTGCTTCTCATGGACAAGTAATGAAAGTGATTTCTTAAGATGGAATCTCAAGTGAAGATGCTGTGGAGGTTGCTGAAATCACAACAAAGAATTCAGAATATTACATAAACTTAGTTGATAAAACAGCAATAGGGTTTGACAGAATTAACCCCAATTTTGAAAGCAGTTCTGCTGTGAATAAAATGCTATCAAACACACTGCAGGCTATAGGGGAAGTCATTTGTGAAAGGAAGAGTTAATTGATGGTCAAACTTCATTTTTTCATATTTTAAGAAATTGCCACAGCCACTCCAGCCTTCAGCAGCCTCCACCTTGATGAGTCAGTAGCTGTCAACGTGAGGTGAGACCCTCTATTGGCAAAAGGATAATAACTCACTGAAGGCTCAGATGATGGCTAGCAATTTTTTTTAGCAATAAAGCGTTTTTTAACTCAAGTATGTACATTGTTTCTTTCGACAGGTCCCAGACTACACTACAGTATAAACATAACTTTTTTTTTTTTTTTTTAAACATAACTTTTATATGCACTGAGAAACCAAAAAATTCGAGTGACTCCCCCGACTGCAACATTTGTTTCACTGTGATGGTCTGGAATTGAACCCTCAGTATCTGAGGTATGCCTGCTGCTACACATGCTATAGACAGCACAGATTTAGATTAAACTAAAGACAGCCTCATATTACCTTTTTCCCCTCTTGGAATACAGACAGTATTAGTTAATACAGACGCTCGTTTTCTCTGTGAGACTGGCTTTCTCCCGCAGTAGCAGCAAGCACGCGTCACACAGCTGCTCCCCAGCCAGGCTGCCTTCTGCGGTCACATCACTGTCACCACAGCACAGAGGGGTAACTTCTGAGCTCTTGAGTTTTGACAGATCTGCATGATCACTCGCTGGTAGTTTCACTGTGCAGGCGTACAGAGCTGCCTACAAGATCCAATCCTTTAATGTACCTGAGATTAAAAATTTCTGGTAGGATGAAAGTCTTAACTTAAATGTCTATGTCTCCCCACCGGCTCCCCCATCAATTGCTTTGGCTAACTTTCTGCTGCTCATTCAATAAATGACAACTCTTTTCTTCCTAACCCTCAGCCCCCAAACCTTAGTTATTCTTGGTTTCTTTCCCTCTCACCTCACAGTCAATCTATCATCACATCGTATTGTCTCCATTTTCAAAATATATCCAGAATCTGACCACTTCTCAATACATTCACTGCTATCACGTAGCCCAAGCCACGGATGTCTCTCACCTGAACTATTTCAAAGTGTCAGACAGGTTTTCTGATTTTTCCCGTTTGTCTACAATCTCTCTCAGATCAGCCACAGTGAGTCTTTCAGGAAGTTCATATCATTCCTCAGCTAAGAATGGTCAATGGCACCCCTCCCTTCTCACTCAGAGCAAAGTTAAAGGTCTAGGAGCTACAGAACATGTCACTGACTCTCGTGAGCCCTGTTTGGTCCCCTCTCCCATCATTCTGCTGCAGCCACCATCTTCCTGGCTTCTTCTTGAAAGTGCTAAGATGTTCCCAACCTAGAGTTTTCATGTATCACTTTTCTCCCAGATACCTACAGGGTTTGGTCTTCATTTCTTTCAGGCCTCAGCTTACATGTCACGTTAGAGACCTTCCATGAATACCTAATTTAAAACAGCAGTCTGTACCTCTTTATCCCTTCTCTGCTTCTTTTCTCTTCATGATCTGATATCGTATACTGTCAGTTACTGAAACGTAAGTGTCAAGACAGTAGGGACTTTATTTTGTTACTATAGTCCCAGCCCTCTGAACAGGGCCTGGCACAAAGCAGGTGCTCAGGAAACGCATGTGGGGTTCAGGGAGATGAGGCTGCAGTCCTGATCAGAGAGCAACGCCTGAAGTCTTGGGCCCTTTCACTGAGTTCAAAACACTACAACCAGTGAGCTTTTCCATATCACACATCTGCTTCTCCCACTCCTCTGTGTCACACAGCTCACCACTGTCTCAAAAATAAATGACTGGATATGCTCCAATCACGCTGAATTTCAGTTCCTAAAACCAAACATGCTCCTTTTTTCCTTCAAGCCTTCATCAGTGTCCTCTGTATTTGGAATAATGCCACAGCTCCACCTTTCCAGCACCCTACATGGCCTCACCTTTCACGACCGCAACCCAGGCACGCTTTCTGCAGCAGGCCGTCCCTGCCCCTCCTGCCACCTCCACCCCAACAACAGTGGGCGGCGGCTCATAGACTGTGCTCAGCTCTGTCTCTTGGGACTGCACTGTCTTCTCATGGGTCACACAGAATCAGTTTACGGGGGAAACTGACGGTGAGCAAATTACTCACCATTCTGTGGCTGAGTTTTCTCAGCACTCGCTTACTTAACCTCATGAACAGCTGTGCAGAATCGGGCTTATGCTAAATGTTCAACAAATGCTGGCTATAAATCCATCCCCCCACTAGACTGTGGAGTGTCAGAAGTGGAACATAATGATTAGGTCCACATCTCAGGGCATGGCCAAGGCCTAGCATATGTCAGGCGCTCAACAAATACCTGCTGAACAATTCCTGAACAAGTGGCCAACTGGCCGCCTCCTCCTCCTCTACCTGTGTGTATTCTCTCTGTGTGCAGAGGTGGGGGAGGCAGGAGAGAGAGAGGAAAGCGAGCCCCTGTTTCTGTGCATTTCTCCCTGCCCCATGTTTGAATTTTTGACTTCATTTCACCTTAATGTCCACCACAAAATAAGCTTTTTAATAGGATGGGGCCAACCTAACTGAAAGTTTAAAAGCTCTTAAAGAAACTGTGGTTTAAGGAAAAGAGCAGGTATGAAGAATTCAGGCACTTTTCTAATCCTACCAGAAGACTGGCCATTTTAATCAATATTTTTTAATAATAATAATAATAAAGGATCAGCCCTGTCTCTGTAAAGCTGAGGAACAATTATTTTAGGTAACTGGTGCTTGCTGCTTCTCTCTCTCTCTCACTGAGAACAATACCAATATGGGTTCTGTCCTCACAAAGCCTCAAATGATAAGAGAACTAAACAGAATACTACAAAAAGAATTTATTATTTTATTATTATATTATTAATTGATAAAATAAACTATTATTTCACTGTCTGTGACTGGAGCTACAATACAAAGGTACAAAGCCTAACAGTACCATAATCACAGAGGGATGTGACCAAGTCCGGATGGTGAGGGAAGGCTTCCCTGAGAAGCATGGGGAGAGGTGAGTGAAGCAGGATGGGCCAGGGGAAGGGGGAGGCTCAGAGACAAACTGGGAGACACTGCAGATGAGCAGATGCTGCAGGACCACGAAGTGACATTAGGGACTCAGTACTGGTCAGGAAGCAACAGTTAGAACTGGACATGGAATAACAGACTGGTTCCAAATAGGAAAAGGCGTACGTCAAAGCTGTATATTGTCACCCTGCTTATTTAACTTATACGCTAAGTACATCATGAGAAATGCTGGGCTGGAAGAAGCACAAGCTGAAATCAGGACTGCCGGGAGAAATATCAATAACCTCAGATATGCAGATGATACCACCCTTATGGCAGAAAGTGAAGTGGAACTAAAAAGCCACTTGATGAAAATGAAAGAGGAGAGTGAAAAAGGTGGCTTAAAGCTCAACATTCAGAAAACTAAGATCATGGCATCCGGACCCATCACTTCATGGGAAATAGATGGGGAGACAGTAGAAACAGTGTCAGACTTTATTTTTTGGGCCTCCAGAATCATTGCATATTGTGATTGCAGCCATAAATTAAAAGACGCTTACTCCTTGGAAGGAAAGTTATGACCAACCTAGACAGCATATTAAAAAGCAGAGACATTACTTGGCCAACAAAGGTCCGTCTAGTCAAGGCTATGGTTTTTCTAGTGGTCATGTATGGATGTGAGAGTTGGACAGTGAAGAAAGCTGAGCGCAAAAAAATTGATAGTTTTGAACTATGGTGTTGGAGAAGACTCTTGAGAGTCCCTTGGATTGCAAGGAGATCCAACCAGTCCATCCTAAAGGAGATCAGTCCTGGGTGTTCATTGGAAGGACTGATGCTGAAGTTGAATTCCAATACTTTGACCACCTCATGTGAAGAGTTGACTCATTGGAAAAGACCCTGATGCTGGGAGGGATTGGGGGCAGGAGGAGAAGGGGACAACAGAGGATGAGATGGCTGGATGGCATCACTGACTCGATGGACATGAGTTTGAGTAAGCTCTGGGAGTTGTTGATGGACAGGGAGGCCTGGCGTGCTGTGGTTCAGTTCAGTCGCTCAGTTGTATCCGACTCTGGGACCCCATGAATCGCAGCACGCCAGTTCATGGGGTCACAGAGTTGGACACAACTGAGCGACTGAACTGAACTGAACTGAACTGCCCCGAGAGAAGAGGGAAGCCACTGATGGATTTTAAGAAGACATACTTTAACTGTCATTTTTAAGAGATCACTCCATTTGGAGACTGGCCACGAGGGTGCTGACTGGAAGCAGGGATGAAAGAGACATTTAAGAGTTCTGGTGAGGAATAAGGTCTCCATACCTAGAGGTAGGACAGTGCCTCCAATGAAAGGAAGTGAAATGATCTGACAACTATTTAGAAGGATAGTTTCTAGGTTTCTGGCATAGCTTTGGTGCCATTTACTACAAAAGAACACGGTCAAGCAGCAGCTGATGCTGTGCTATGAGCCACGAGTGAGGAGACGCTGAACAGGCAGCACTGCTCCGGATCAGAAGCCAGGCCAAGACGAAATACAGAGCGTGCCTAACAGCACACAGGCCAAGGCAAGCGGAGACCAGGAGAAGGGCTCCGTTCCTATTTATGTTCCCAAATTGACACATAATGAGCTACTAAAAACTACTCCATGAAGTTCTTATTCTACTAAGGAAACATGAAAAAGGAGGAAGTAAAACGTGCTATACAAGAATAAATGAGGGATTTCTGCAAAATATGTAATTCTGTTGTTTTAAAATTTTATATGGAAATGCAAAGTGATAAGATTAGCCAGGGCTTCCCAGGTGGCTCAGTGGTAAAGAATCTGCCTGCCAATGCAGGAAATGCGGGTTCAATCCCTGGGTTGGGAAGATCCCCTGCAGAAGGAAATGAAAACCCACTCCCATATTCTTGCCTGGGAAATCCCATGGACAGAGGAGCCTGGCAGGCTGTAGTCCATGGGGCAGCAAAGAGTCAAATACAATGTAGCAGCTGAGACACCAACAACAAACATTAGCCAAGACAACCCTAAAGAACAGGGAGGGGAGATCTGCTCTTCCAGATATCAAAGCTTCTTAGAGAACAATAATTTACAACAATACTATACTCACCTAGGGACACCCTGACAATAGAATTAATGGAACCATAAATGTTGGCTTGAGAAAGAAGGGATGATGTAGGGTTCCTTTATCTATGAAATTGTAACCATGTGATACACCAAAACCAACTCTGGATAGATTAAGGTCCTAAACATCATAAAACTTAAAAAAGAAAAAAATATAGGCAAATAATGACCCTATGGTATGATGTACAAGACACAGAAAGCACAACTCATAAGCCAAAAGAAAACAATTTACTTAAAATGCAAACTTCTGCCCAATAAAAACAAGCAAAACAAGAAAGTGAAAAAGCTACCAACTGGGAGAAGACTGTTGCAACATGTAACTAACAGCAGAGAGTATACAAACAACTCCTACAAGCAATCAGAAAAAGACGCACAAGTTTTGGCCACAGCAATCAGAGCAGAAAAAGAAGTAAAAGGAATCCAGATAGGAAAAGAAGAAGTGAAACTCTCGCTGTTTGCAGATGACATGATCCTCTACATAGAAAACCCTAAAGACTCTTCCAGAAAATTACTAGAGCTAATCAATGAATATAGTAAAGTTGCAGGATATAAAATTAACACACAGAAATCCCTTGCATTCCTATATACTAACAATGAAAAAACAGAAAGAGAAATTAAGGAAACAATACCATTCACCATTGCAACAAAAAGAATAAAATACTTAGGAGTATATCTACCTAAAGAAACAAAAGACCTATACACAGAAAACTATAAAACACTGATGAAAGAAATCAAAGAGGACACAAACAGATGGAGAAACATACCGTGTTCATGGATTGGAAGAATCAGTATTGTCAAAATGGCTATTCTACCCAAAGCAATCTATAGATTCAATGCAATCCCTATCAAGCTACCAACGGTATTTTTCACAGAACTAGAACAAATAATTTCACAATTTGTATGGAAATACAAAAAACCTCGAATAGCCAAAGTAATCTTGAGAAAGAAGAATGGAACTGGAGGAATCAACCTGCCTGACTTCAGACTCTACTACAAAACCACAGTCATCAAGACAGTATGGTACTGGCACAAAGACAGAAATATAGATCAATGGACCAGAATAGAAAGCCCAGAGATAAATCCACAAACCTATGGACACCTTATCTTTGACAAAGGAGGCAAGGATATACAATGGAAAAAAGACAATCTCTTTAACAAGTGGTGCTGGGAAAACTGGTCAACCACTTGTAAAAGAATGAAACTAGAACACTTTCTAACACCATACACAAAAATAAACTCAAAATGGATTAAAGATCTAAATGTAAGACCAGAAACTATAAAACTCCTAGAGGAGAACATAGGCAAAACACTCTCTGACATAAATCACAGCAAGATCTTCTATGACCCACCTCCCAGAATATTGGAAATAAAAGCAAAAATAAACAAATGGGACCTAATGAAACTTAAAAGTTTTTGCACAACAAAGGAAACTATAAGTAAGGTGAAAAGACAGCCCTCAGATTGGGAGAAAATAATAGCAAATGAGGAAACAGACAAAGGATTAATCTCAAAAATATACAAGCAACTCCTGAAGCTCAATTCCAGAAAAATAAATGACCCAATCAAAAAATGGGCCAAAGAACTAAACAGACATTTCTCCAAAGAAGACATACAGATGGCTAACAAACACATGAAAAGATGCTCAACCTCACTCATTATCAGAGAAATGCAAATCAAAACCACAATGAGGTACCATTACACGCCAGTCAGGATGGCTGCTATCCAAAAGTCTACAAGCAATAAATGCTGGAGAGGATGTGGAGAAAAGGGAACCCTCTTACACTGTTGGTGGGAATGCAAACTAGTACAGCCACTATGGAAAACAGTGTGGAGATTTCTTAAAAAACTGGAAATAGAACTACCATATGACCCAGCAATACCACTTCTGGGCATACACACTGAGGAAACCAGATCTGAAAGAGACACGTGCACCCCAATGTTCATCGCAGCACTGTTTATAATAGCCAGGACATGGAAGCAACCTAGATGCCCATCAGCAGATGAATGGATAAGGAAGCTGTGGTACATATACACCATGGAATATTACTCAGCCGTTAAAAAGAATTCATTTGAATCAGTTCTAATGAGATGGATGAAACTGGAGCCCATTATACAGAGTGAGGTGAGCCAGAAAGATAAAGAACATCACAGTATACTAACACATATATACGGAATTTAGAAAGATGGTAACAATGGCCCTATATGCAGGGCAGAAGAAGAGACGCAGAAGTACAGAACAGACTTTTGAACTCTGTGGGAGAAGGTGAGGGTGGGATGTTTCGAAAGAACAGCATGTATATTATCTGTGGTGAAACAGACCACCAGCCCTTGTGGGAGGCATGAGTCAAGTGCTCGGGCCTGTTGGGCTGGGAAGATCCAGAGGAATTGGGTGGAGAGGGAGGTGGGATGGGAGACCTGGATGGGGAATTCGTGTAACTCTATGGCTGATTCACATCAATGTATGACAAAACCCACTGAAAAATAAAAGAAAATTTAAAAAAATAAATAAAAAAAAAGAAAAAGAAAAGAAAAAGACGCACAAGCAGCCCAGTCCCGCAAGGCTTTGTTCCTCATGTTGCTTTTGCGGGGGGTGGGCGGGGGAAGAAGCAAGCAAGTCACACAGAAGAGCAAACCACTTAGCGATATACTCCCGGCAAAGGCAGGGGTCTAGGCCCTCTCATACCTGCTAGGGACAGAGCCATTAGCAACCTTCTTTGGAGGACAATTTGTCAATATCCATTAAAAAAAAACTAACGATCCTTTGATTGTACTTCTAGGAATTATCCAAGAGATAAACTCACACATGTAAAAAGATTAGTCAAGGACATTCTCTGTAATAGTGAAGAAGAAAATGAAAAATTACAATGTCCAACAAAAGGGAGTAAGTTTAAAGAAATTACATCCATACAATGGAATCAGTGACAAGGGAACTATCACTTAGTGAAACTGTTTTATGAAAAAATCAAGATGCAAAACCAACAATTAACAAAAGGGAAGCAGGCGAGGAGGTGGCGGGTGGAAAAATATGCACACATAGATACACAGACTCTCTCTTCAGGGACACAAAAGAATTCAGTAAGAGTGCTTCTGGGAAGGAGAGGAAGAGATCCGCACTGAAAGGCAGATGTTTCCCTCTCAACAGTCGGTTCATTACACCTTTCCTTTAGATGTTAATCATGTATATGGATCATGCGTTACCTTCCCAACAAATAAAATGTCCTACTGACAAACTTTCAGCCTCTCAAAAAATAAAAAAGGATGACTTAAACAAATGATAGTATATCCATACTAATAAACACTACCTAGCGGCTGAAATGGAGAAAGAAATGGCAACCCACTCCAGTGTTCTTGCCTGGAGAATTCCACGGACAGAGGAGCCTGGCAGGCTATAGTCCATGGGGTCACAACGAGTTGGATGTAACTGAATGACTAAACACACACATAAACCTGTATGTATTACTATGGGATAGGTACAAGACTTCTTTTGGGGACAAGACTTCTTTTTGGGGACAAGACTTCTTTTCGGGGTAATGGAAATGTTTCAAAGTTGGTTGTGGTGAAAGATGAGTAATTGATCTTTTTTTTTAATTCGTTTTTTAAAAGCAAGGCTGGCAGATGCAGAAAGTAACACAACTAGGTAGAATTTAAAAATCTGAGTTCGGTTCCTTCATTTTACTAAGCAGTATCAGAATTTTAACTATTCTGATTCTATACCCACTTCTTAGTTTTTCCAGATCTTTCTTCTGACATTCCTCATACAGTACTCCTTCATGGCCTTCCACACTAAGGTTTTCAAGTTTCAAGGTAAAATGAGGCATGAGCAAGGGCCACAAGGAGCGGAGGACAGCCACAAAGGAGGCCCAGGCCAGCGAACGGCAGGGTCCTGTCAACAGCCAGATATTTCGGGGATATAATTCTTATTTCAGGGCCACTCAGACATGTGGCGATTCCTAGTCTCAGTTTAGCAGTGGCCTGCAGTTAGTCCGTGATCACAGCCTTCATATTCCTATCCTCACAAAATTCACAAGACCCTAATGACAGCTGTGCATTTTCCGTACTTCAAAATAGTTTCCAAGTTTGACTAGTCAAAGTACACCATAGAAATGGAACTAAATGATTGTTAATAAACAATCCAGGCCCTAGAGTAGTACATAATGAATCCTGAGTTCCAACTAAGCTGCTTTACATCATAATTTACAAAATAATATGAGTACAAAAAAATACACTTGTTCATCTTGTACACTTGTACAAGTGTTCACCTTGTACACTTTAGGAAAGTAAATTAAGTGGAAATCTAATTGGGAAACAAGTAAGTTTAAGACAATTATTAGTTACTATTAATTATGGGAATGGACAGTTTTTCAAAGCAAAAACATAAAATGGCAAATGTAGCTTCCAACTATATATAAAATTAGACCTCAGATAATCTCGTAGGATACCTAGAAACGATGTGCAATTCTAGAAAAGGCAAGAGCTAAAAACAGTAATAAAAGCATCTAAAAATGCTTTTAGAAGAGATAAATTCAAAAGACAGGGTATCATGAAGGCCATGGTATTTATAGGGGCCTATGGTATCTCTGTCTGCTTGAGCAATTCTCAACAGGGGGAACTTGAGCAATTCTTATTGTTGGGACCACAGCCACTTCTGCTTCTGAAACAAAGCAAGGGGACAACCTGAAGGACGGTTGCTTTTAGTTGAAATAATCTGGGGAAATCTGGCTATATAGAAACTAGAGTTACAAGGGGAAAAAAGGCACATTCAACAAACCAATTTTTCAGACAATCTGGTTTTAAACAAAACTCAGCATAATTATAACATCTTTACAAAGGAGAGAAGTTGAGTATCAGAAAAAAGAAGCATTAGAAATTATATATACATGCACACATTACTTTAAACTAAATAGAATTTCATTTGTTTCTCCTTGGGGAAACAAGGTTTGCTCCTAGTAAACTCACCTCCATGCTCTAGAAATACTCGAACACATCTTTCCTTTCCTCTTGCTGCAGAGAAATGAAGCAAGGTCCAGCCATTAGCATCCCGGCCATTTGGAGAGTAGCCTTGCTCTAACATCTTCCGCACTGTGTGAACATCCCCAGCAGCCACTGCAGCTTGAATCTGCAACTCTTCCTGAAGTTCAGGGTTCCTTCGACAATGGTGGTGTAACATCCTAGCTGAGTCCACTTTTTTACAAAGGATTCATTAGGTCACAGGGATCAGCCTTGAAGAGTAGGCACAATACATAAAATTTAGAATACTTGACACCTGACAGTGTGTTCATTAAATACCCCAGAATTCTCCATTGCTAACTAATGTAAGCCTTAGTGATGACAATTCATACTATAACAAATTAACATGTATCTGTTTTGACCAGAACTTTCAGTAATTTCCCTAAGATTATTAAAGATTTCAAAAAGAAAGCAAGGCATAAAGTTCTAAAATGCTGAAACAGGAAATTTCCTCTTACAGCCTTTTGTAAATTCAAAGCAAATACCAATGAATACAACATAAAAGGGAAGGTGATGCTGGGCAGCTGAAGATGGATACAACAGAGGAAGCAAATAAGCACTTGTTTTAGGATTTCACATTTACCTAAAGCACATGGAAAATTTAAGTTATAAACTATTCAAGAAATCTATCACAAATCAATCAGTGAAATACTGAGTATCCAATGGACAATTCATAGACTAGGAAGACTAAAGACCTTCAACTATGAGAAGCAGTTTAACATTTAAAAAAAGGCAAAGACCTTTATTTAGGCTGGTCTCCCAAAATATTTCAATAATATTTTATTTTTAGCCCCAAAGAGTGGAAAGCTGGGGGGATGGGAAGGGGAAGTAGGTGGGGTTAAGCAAATTAGAGAAAAAAAATGTGCAAATTATATTTACATTCCTTTCATTTCTGTTTCTCTATCTATCCTTTCCACTTTAGGAAACACGATTTACTACTCCTCCTTTTCTGCCACATTTCTTTGGCACTTTTCTAATTTGCATTTTCCAGAAGTTTTATTCTACAAATATGCAAAGTAACAACATCATAAAAAATATTTTAAAAGAAAAGAAGTCTAAACAATCTGTTGATTAGACTTCTTTTCTTTTAAAATATTTTTTATGATGTTTTTATGATGTGATTAACCACATGAAAAAAGTAAAAGTAGTATATTGAATTTCTACACTTTCTAATAGCTCAAAAGAGGTGTGTACTCAAACTCAGTATAAAATGAGATTTCCTTCATGCAAATAGGAAAAGTTCAAATTGAATTGATGAAAAGTTACATCTTATATGTGTGTATACAAAAACTTTTTTTAGTGTATTTTTAAGTTTTTATATACACACAGAAACTTAAAACTAACATAATTTTAAGAAGCCATTCCACCTGGGCTAACTTTAAGGACTAGATTAGACTCACCTCCTAATGAGTAGCTTCCACTTCTAAAAAAAAAAAAAAAAATTATGTGAAAGTCTCTTAAAGACATTCTGGTCTCATATGTAGGTTAGACATCTTGGGACAATCTTGTTACCAATAATAATTTACCTTGGAACGCTTATCCCTATAGATGGTACAAAGGTCAGCTTAAGGTAACTTAGGCCATAACTTAGCTCAGCAGTGTAATCAAATATCCTACCTTGTTTATACACAGAAAATGGTTATTATTGATACAAACTCCTAAGTATCATTACAAAGTAAAGTAATTTAAAAAATATCAGACCACTGCTACAAAGAACTGTTTCCTCAAGAAAAACTCGAAAATGAGAAATTTCCTGACAATTTGTTTTCTTAAGAAACATGATTTCCCCTTATCTTTCCACTTAATTACTTTTTCAACTGACATTAAAATTAAGTCTCTTGCCTTAGAAATTTTAAAACCAAGAATCCTTCTGGGCTAGGTTTTTGCTTATTTTTAGCATTATAAGGGAAGGTAAAAACCATTCGAAGAAATTCACAGAAACTACTACTGTATACTCAAATCAATCACCTTTAACAGATTTTTTTTTAAACTGGGATGATTACCTTGGCACTTAAACAAGGCATTCTATATAGGGAAAAAGATTTAAACAATATCAAAACAAACCCAGATTTTCTTTTAGCAAATGTTGTGTTTAGTATACATTAGGTAATCTGAATGAGAAATAAAAACGAAATGGATTTTCCCCTAGAACAGCACAGACAACCTATGTCACTCAGTCACTTACCTTATGAAAGAATGCCCCTTTTCCTGATACGTGGATTGCTTAATAATCATTGTGCACATACAGCATTGTGAGTGGGGGCTTAGAGTGTTTCCAGATTATGGTGTTAATAAACTCTTTCTTAACCTGAAAACAAATGAAATAATAATCATGGAAAATTTTCTAAAAATAATAAAGAACCATAGCTGCCTAAATAGTCTACCTTTTGATGAGCTAACATTTCAGCACATTACAACTTACAGAGCAAAGAAAGAACTCAAATCAATTCTTAGAAGAAACTATCTCAACATCTACATTAATCTCCAACGTGGTATAGGATATGATTTATTGGGGGAAATTTTTTTTTTCTGAAAAGGCAGTTTTGTTTTTTTTTTTTAATAAAGAAAATAATAAATCACATACTTGGAATTTGGAAGCAAACACAAATTTTTTGGGGGGTTTATTCAGAATATATTTTCAGAAATGAATTACTTTTTAAGTGACATCATTAATTTCTTGCTCTTTCTAAACAATGAAAATACATGTGCATACAATACAGTAGGTAGCCAGGGTCAAAATGGGATCCATGACACTAAAAGGAGGTTGTCTTTTTTTTATTTGGAGGTTGTCTTTAAATGCTTGTTCTTCATATATGCAAAAGACATCATGTTAATAATTCTGAAACTGTTATGCCATTATGCATACACCAAACTAGGCAAAGATTAACAATAGTCTTGCTGGCTTCTCCCATATGAATTCTGAAAAAATTCTCTACAACTAAAAGAAAAGGGATCTTTCTTCACGTTCATTAAATCCTAGATCTATGAATTCCACTAGGGTTAAGAACACATGCAAAGCGACTTCCACACATTACACCAGAAACCCTCCAGGAATTTCTCACTGGGAGAACTGCCATCCCATTCTAGTGGGGTGGGTGTGCCAAGCCCTCTGTCACTTAAACAAGGAAAGGTCACACTGCCCAGCACCTGGATGAGCTATGGGGAAAAGTGGTAGTCACAGGCAGTCACAGGCAGCAGACCAGAATTTTCAACCAACCCAAATCAGTGCAGACTACTTTGACCCTTACCTCTTTTCACAACCTATTCTTCCTTGTCAAATTTCCTCAAGGAAACCAAAGACTCTGCAAACATGCACTTGGAAATAAATAATATTTAGCTTAAAACTGCCTAACACTTTTAAATAAACAAACTAGGCATGATCAGCACTCCTACACGGCAAGCTATAAAAACTACAAAGCCGAGGAGATAGTAAAGGACAGGGAAGCCTGGTGTGTTGCAGTCCAGGGGATCGCAGGGTCGGACACGACAGAGATTGAACAACAACAACACATATGGATGTAAGAGTTGCACCATAAAGAAGGCTGAGCACTGAAGAATTGATGCTTTCGAACTGTGGTGTTGGAGAAGACTCTTGAGAGTCCTTTGGACTGCAAGGAGATCAAACCAGTCAATCTTAAAGGAAATCAGTCCTGAATATTCATTGGAAGGTCTGATGCTGACGCTCCAATACTTTGGCCACTTGATGCAAAAAGTCGACTTACTGCCAAAGACCCTGATGCTGGGAAAGATGGAAGGTAAAAGAAGAGCGCGGCAGAGGATGAGATGGTTAGACAGCATCACTGACTCAATGGACATGAATACTCTGGGAGACGGTGGAGGACAGAGGAGCCTGGCGTGCTGCAGTCCTTGGGGTCACAAACAGACACAACTCAGCAAAAGAACAACAACAATCCTTACAGAAATGGTTGACGCTGGAACTGGGCAGGAAATATAGACGATGAGCCTAGAGCATCTTACAGTGCCAAAAGAGAAGGAAGTACTCCAAGAAAAATGCAAAGATGGAGGCGGGGGGTGTGATATGTCAAGGGGATACGGGAGCCAACTAGAAGAGCTCTCAATAGTCAAGGTGGAACAAATCGAACAAGAACCAAAGTACTATTAGATACTAACCCAAACTACACACAAGTAACAGTAAGTCTGTATTGATAACGAGCAACTGATTGACCCCCTCCCTTTACCCTTAAGGAGGTGGAACACAACTCCCCTTTCTCCTTAACTGTGACTTCCTTTCAAAGAGGATGAAGCGGGGGGAGAAACTTTTCAGTGGGAAACCTGAAAAACAGTGCCTCAGCTAGGTAATTATGGCCAGTATCAAGAGCTCCACACCATGTTGTTAGTATGATATGATGAGAATGGCGATTTACCTCTGTGCTCCTTCTCCCCAAAACCCACAGCCCTAGTCTAACCATGAGGTAAATAACAGACTAATTTCAATTGAGGGGCTTTCTACAAAATATCTGAAACTCTTCAAAATGTCAAGACCATCAAAAACAAGGAAACAAAGGAATCTGAGAAACTGTCACAGTCAAGAGGAGCCTAAAGAGACAGGACAGCTAAATGGAATGTGATATCCTGGACGGGATCCTAGAACAGAGAACAGTTATTAGGTAAAAGCTAAAGAAATCTGAACAGAGTATGGATTTTAGTTAACAAAACTACTCAATACTGGTTCAATAATTGTGAAAATGTGTCTATTAATGTAAGATGTTAATTAGGGGAAGACGAGTGTATAATACATGGGAATTCTGTATCACCTTCAATATTTTTCTGCAAATCTAAAACTGTACTAAAATAAAAAATGCAAACTAATGTCGTCAGTGATGAGCCTGCAGCATTTCCACACAGAACATGTCATTATTCTCCATGTGATCCACATCTCCATTTCAAGAATGAACACCACCGGATGCCTTACTTATAAGTATTTCCTCGGTAACCCCTGTCCTCCTGAGAAAAGTGAAGATGACTTTTCAGTCTTGAGCCTTTAAGAGTCCCTGTTTTTGTTATTGTTGCCTTCCATACACCCATCACCACTTCCATGAAGGCAGCAGATACAGTGGGGGGTGGCAAGTGAGGTGGGAGTTGAAGAGAATATTAAATGGCATTAATTTATTACTAATATCAAGAAAGGTTTTGTGCTAAAAGTCAAAGTGACTCAATTATTCCTCTCTATAAGCAAGATGTACAAACAACAGTAACTCATGATAATCCCACATCATCTATTCCAATCAGACAAACAAAGGTGTACTGAGTACCTTATAGTACCTGGCATACTATGAGTCTTTGGCCACTGGTATTATCCCTGGAGAGAACTTTATAATAGAGTTTTTCGCATACTTCAAATGAGTCAAATAATCGTAGAATGGTTAAGATCATTTTTCTTTATTCTGACAATACCAAAGTCTTGTATTGTCAAAAACACAGGTTTAAAGCAAAAAAAGCACTTTGTGCGTCAGTCTTTATGGGAAAAAAAACATAGACACACATACCATGCACACACGACTCCTGTCTGCTTAAAGTATGAAGGCCAAAGACTTATTACCAAAGTATCCTAATAGTCTAAAGCATCAAACAACTTAATTTCATCACGGTGTAATTTTAGGAAAGTTTGCATTTAATAGAGTATAACCATCCATGTATGTGTAAGTAAAGGGAAAAAGGCTACTGAACTTAGAAAGTAAACGTAATATTCAGTGGTAAAGTTACCTATTAAAAACTACAGAGGAAGTCCAAAGATAAGATGGAAAAAATCTATTTCCCCTCAAAAAGTGCAAGTCTGAAAATCTGATAGCTCATGGAGTCACCTATAAAAGAATATGGTGAAGGAGGCAATTTTTTAAGTAAACATATGTACAATGTAAGTTGACTCAGAATGACTAAAACTCTGAGGGTGCAATCTTTAGCAATTCCATTCTAGGTTTCAGTCAGAAAAGGAAAAAAAAAAAAACCAACATACTAACAAGGAAGACTTCAGAATTATATATCAAAATGAACTGCTTCCCAATGTATATCACTTTTATAAAAGATTTTACTGCCCAATGTTAATAGTGTTTAAATTTTACAAATTCATCTTTTCTACTTTACACTTTTCTAAAAAAAGAAAACAATCTAGGCCTCCAAGCTTTCACAATGTTGACCATATTAGAAGCTACAAATTTAGGAATTAAATGCCATCTAATTTCCATACAGATGTCAAGTGAACCTCATTAAGTTAAAACCAAAGCTTCTTGCTTCATTTAATTAAAAGAAATCTATATTCATGGAATAAAGAATAAAATAGCTATAAAGCAAAATATATTTAAGATCTGTCTAAATTACATACTTGCACCAAATTTGCCCACATGTCCCCAATTTCCTTTGGCATAAATGATTAGTCATTAATAGCTTTTGCATATTACTTTCACTGAAAGTCCACACATTTTTTGATTAAGGGACACAAATTAGAACTGTGCTTTCAGATTTCACACGAACTGGAAACAAGGTAACAGCTTGCTACTCAAAAAAAGAAATAAGCATTTCTTTGCAGAATAAACAGAGATACAGGCTGTAAGGAAATAAAATCAGTAACTCCAAGGATATTGGCTCTAAGGGGAAAAAAAAAAAAAAACCCAAAAAATATGAATAGCTCACAAGTCCCAAGAGGGAAGATGGATGCAGAAACACTACAATGCCCAAAGCATGTAACATGGCTGAGATGGATGTTGATGAAGTGGACTCATATAACCAAAAGCCTGGAACCCAAAATGAAGTAGAAGTGTATTTTAGTATCACTCAGCTGAGCACCACAGTGTTTCTGTTCCAAAACAAGTGAGGGTATTCATATTTCCTCCAAATTACTGGGCCTCCATATAGCAAGCATTTATTATCATGTACAACTTTTCTATAAGCTTCCTAAGTTCTAACAGACAGACCAACAAAATGAGGACAAGGCAACAGAGGAAATGTTGTAGTTCACTTACTTCGACTCAATTCCAAGTATAAATCACAAGTATCAGAAATGATGAAATCTTGTCAACCTTATCTTTTTAACCTATGTCTGGCCTTACCATCTTAGCAGCCTCATGTCAGTACCTAAGTTTATGAGAAAGGAGATAAGTCTTCTATGTAGGGCATACTTTCTGTTGAAGATGAAGTGAAAAAGTTGAAAGTCAGGTATTAGATATGCTTACACAAACGACCTGATTTTACAGACTTTTTAGCAATCATATGTACTTCTGTGTTATCAAAGTTAAATGTGAACAAAATAAAGCGGTATTTGTATGTGTTATAACATAATTGTGAATGGCATCACTTTAGGTATGAAGGCAATAAGTACTGGCCACAGCATACTCAAAATGCATCACTTCAATTAAAAAAATCAGAGGTTCTCCCTATGGGCTCATAAATCTTACTTAGCTACCAAAAAAAGTGTTTATTTTTTTTCTTTTCAAAACCATGTGACTGACAATAGAATTAACACAAAGTTAACTACCAGACTGAAGAAAATAAACCAGTCAATAGGCTTTTTTGGTAACACAATATTCACATTAAATGTCTGGCATAATCTAGACCAAATACACTCAATCATGCTAATATTAGGAACAGATGTTGACAATTTATATATACTCCATAATCTTAGAAGAACCACCAAAAGCTGAGAGGATCAATGAAATAGTTAAGAAATTAGAATGAACAGAGAGGAAAGCAGTATTCTCTCTTTACCTTATATACTTGACTCAGCACAGGTGATAAAACTCCTCAGAAATGAAAACATGCTAGAGTTCAATCTAAAGCAGAAAAACATTTAACTGAGAAGGCCTGAATAGAAAATATATATAATTCATCTTTACCTTAAAAACATGCTTCAAGTATTTCAGCAATTTTTTAAAAGGTCTAAAGTAATCATTAGGCATTTCTCTGGATTCACATATTTAAATAATGAAAACTGCCTTCTACCTAGCTTTTAGTGAAATGCAGTGAACCCTACATGTACAGGGGGCTTCCCAGGTTCCCAGTTGGTGAAGAATCTGCGTGCCAATACGGGACACACAAGAGATGTGGGCTCGATCCCTGGGTGGAGAAGATCCCCTCAAGAAGGAAATGACAATCCACTCCAGCATTCTTGCTTGGAAAATTTCATAGACAGAGGAGCCTGGTGGGCTGCAGGCAATCAGGTCGCAATGAGCCGGACATGGCTGACCACACATGCACTCTACATGTAGGTACAAAAGGTGCCCTAAATGTTCACTGTGGAATAGTCATTAGTCAATACTGATTCTAAATCCCATTCAGTAGCATACATTCTCATTTTGGTATCCAGTTGTAGGTCTCAAGAATACGCAAACCCTCAAAGCCCTTGGCTGCACCTTGACAATTAGAAGAATCAGGTAAGAGACTATTTTTTTATCCAGAAGGCAGAAAGTCCAGAGGAAGAGAACAAGTCAAAGATTTCCTAACAATTTTTGCTATTTTAAGCACTTCTTTGCACGTAAAATTCCCTAAAAAACCTGTGATATTAAAATAACTCTGAGATTAACAAGCGACTTTATACTCCTGTTATTGGATGTTACAGAAGTTATTCACTTGGCTCATTTCTGAATTAACTCTTACATGATTTCCCTGTTCATATCCCCTCTTTAGGACTTAATGAATGTCCTAAACTTACCTTTAGTGTATTTTCTAAGGTGGTAACAAAATACAGATGCTTAAATTTCAATCTAACAAATTCTCTATAAGGGTTTCAAAATGAGAAATCTTATGAAAAAGTGCCAAAATAAAACCCTACATTCTAAACATATCAAAACATCCTTTTGCTTTTAAATTCCTGAGCGTCAGATGATTAACGAGATATTGTGTAAAGTTTCATAAGTACTAGAAAATCTGAGATATAGCAAATATGATCTTTTTATAAGTTTCATAGCCCGTACACATCTGTCACACAGAAACACACAAAGGTCCAAAGAGTTAATTATACATAAGTGCTTCAGGAGAGTATTGCTTTCACATCATTCACATTATTAAGGTACACAAATTCACTTTTTACTATAGGAAAAAAAGTCACATTATTTTCTGAAACTCACAAATTTCAAGCTATTACTGAACCTTCCTTCACCAACTCTTGTGAGGTAACTCAAGAGATATTCTGATGGTGGTAGAGGAAAAATGATAGCAAAGAAGAGGAGAAAACAGAAAATTGTGGTTTAATTAAAAAGCAGAGTCATCCAGAATTAACAAGCAATTAACAAGGAATTGGGGAATTCCTATGAGAATAAGAGGGGCAGGGGGAACTACAAAAAGGTCTCAAAGTCTCTGAGCAGGGTAAATGGTGGAGTGTACCAAAAGATAAATGCAACACATGGAAACACACTGTTCAGAGGGAAAGGGGGTAAAATAAGGTCCTGGGAAAGAGAAGTTATTAAAATGTTAAAGACTGGGGCACGGGCAGCGTTTTTGTTTTTGCTGGAAAGCTAGAGGCCAGGAAAGGGGTGCATTGCCAGGTAACTATCCAGAAAAGAAAGCACCGATTAATGAGGTAGGGGCCAGGAATAAACAATGGGGGAGGGGAGGGCTGGCTCGTTACCTTGACGGTGGAAGCTGGTCAGAGCTCCGCGGCTGCTCGGGCGGGTGGGCAGACCCTCTCCTGCCGTGGATCGCCCCCCAGCCAGCTCACACCTGGAAATCAGAGACTCGTGAGCGGGGCAGAGCCCCGGGGCCGGGGCGGAGGGGGCCCCGGGGCAGAGAGCGGGGCGGGCCGGCAGGAAGCGGCAGGCTTCCCCTCCGTCCCGGGCCGGCCCCTTCCCCTCAGAGGGGTAACCGACTTTTACCTGTCTCCTCAGCTGCTGCCTCCCTTCCTTCTTCCAGCCGTCTCCACACTCACCAACTTCTCCATTGAGGAAATAGCCCGGGCAGGGCCGGACCCGGCTGTCCCTGCTCCTCCGCGGCGCCTCCCGGCCCCAGCCTGCCAGCATCCAGACGGCCCGGCCGGGCGGAGGCGGCGGCGGCGGCCGCCGGGCAGCCTGGGGCAGGGGTGCAGGGAAGAAGTCCCGGCGCGGGCGGGGGGCAGCCCCGGTCCGGGCGCTCGGGGCAGGGGGCTGCCGCGCTCCTGGACGGGGGCGCCCGGCCACTGAGGGGCCCGGGAGGGCTCGGGGCGGCGAGGGCCGGGCTCTTAGGGAGCCCGGAGTGCCGGCCGCCGGGGCGCCAGGCAGGGGGCTTTCGGGATGCACTTTGCACCGGGCCACCCCCGCCCCCTCCCTCCAGCACTTTGGGGTCACTGGGATGGGACCAAGCTCGCAGCAGCCAATCAGCGGCCGCACTGGAGCCGGAGCCTGGAGCCGTAAACCAGGTCTGAGGCGGGTGGGGGTGGGGGGTGGGGGCGACTTGGTTGGTTGGTTGCTTCCTTCTCTCCTCCTTACCCCAGCAGCCCCCACCCCTTTGCCTGCCGTAAAGCGGCCTGCGTATTCGCGACAGTTAGAGGAGGCGTGCCGAGCGAAGCTAGGAGTCGCCTCTGATTGGCCACATTCACTCCCTCCCCACGTCGTGGCTCCCAACGCTCCGCCCCTGGCGAAGGGACTCCACGCGGTTGCTAAGAGACACTATACGCCGAACAGGACGTCTGCGCATGCGGGAGGAGGCAGCGCGTTGTACTTTCCGTGAACTACGGTGGCCCGGAAGGGGCGGTGCTTGCTCGAAAGGCAACGCGGAGGTGGCGTGGCTTGGGGCAGATCCCCAGCAAGTAACTGGGAAGGGTCGCTACGCTCGGCGACTGGTGAAGCGGCTGTGCGGACGATGAGAGGCTGTTCCAGGGCTTAAGACTGAGGAGGTGTCAGTCCCCAGGAAGCGAGGAGAGGCGCTCCTCGTCCCGCCGCCCTCGGTACTTTTCGGACGCGAGCGCCGGCTCCTAGGCAGGCTCCGCTCCAAGGCCTGAGGCTCCGTTAGCTCCCAGCTGGGCGCGCCTCGCTTCGCGCGGAAGAGGACACTGTGGCTTGGCGGTGACGCTTCAAGGACTTTCCTGCGAAGACAGCGGCCCTTGAGAATTCCGGCGAATGAAAGGGGAAAGAGTGGAAAATGTGGGAGATGGCCGTTTTTATTAAGTGCGTTTTTTCACTTACCAGGTATTTATCCTAAGCTGGTCAGTGTCCTTGCCGTCAGGGAGACAACAGCGAACAAGATATATGTAATCCTTTGCCCTCGAGGAGCTTTCGCTTTAGCAAAGAGAATGACAGACAACGAAATTATTTATCAGATGAGGATGGGGTCGAGCTTGGCTTGGACGTGATGGCTCTTTTAGCTAGGAAGGGTCTCTGAGGAAGTGATATTTGACTCGCCATCTGAGTGAGGAAGACTCAGCCATGCCAAGATCTGAGTTGGGGGAGGGGGGCAGATTTTGCAGGCAGAGACATCAAAGTGCAAATTCTCTGACGCTGGAATAATCTGTGACGTTGTTAGGAACTGCAGGAAAGAAGGCCAGCTAGTCAAGCAAAGAAACTGATAATGAAGTTGGTTGTGGGAGTGGACGGTGTGCGACAGCCTGCATATCTTGTAGGACCTTGTAGCAGGTGGTCAGGAAGATCTATTTATGTTTTGAAAAGATCACTGGCTGCTCAGTGGAGAATACTGTAGCTGAGAGTGAGGTTACTGCAGATGTGAAAGACTGTTGTGGTAGTCCAGGCAAGAATTGACATTATCTTAAACTTACTCACCCAGTACAGCAGACGTTTGGCTACCACGAGTGTCCTCAAGAAAACCCTATCTAATTTTTTAAAAAAGTATGTATTTGAACATATCAACTACTTTTATGTAATAAATACATTAAGGTGTTTTGTGGCAGATGGGGGTCACTGCAAACATTTCAAATTGCTATCCTGGTATTTTATTGTACATTATTATTCATTTATCAAGAATATTCATTTTGCTGCCTTCTACATGAGCTGTTTATTGGCTTAGGTAGGCAAACTGGGCTCAGGTCTACCCAGGGAAGCTCATAGTCAAGTGTGCGGAAACCAAATTAGAAAATTATTACAGACAATTCAGTGAGAGAAATACTATGTATAGGCTGAGGGAGCACTTGGCCAGGCCCTTTCATCCTGACTTGGATATGTGATAGGCTCCCCAAGACTGGAGGTTTTCTCTTTGAAGGTTGAGAGTGGGAGGGGAAAGGCTGAGTATGATTTTAGGGAGAATGGGCCAAGAAAAGTCATCCTTAAAGTGTGCAGAATTTCTGAGGCCCTCAGAGAAAACCAGGAGCTAACTTTGTGGGGCACAGACATAAGAAGACCCAAGAGTCAGATCTTGAAGGGCATGCCAAGCTATGTTCAGGGAGTTGTACTTTATCTGAATCAAAGTGGAGACGTTTTTCAGAAGGAAGCGCATGTCGGATGGGCCAGGATATAACCACTTGGCAAGGCCTCTGTTGTGGTTCTCCCGGGTAGAAGTGGTGTACAGTCACAGTGGCAGTAAGGATGGAAAGAAGTGAAGTGAGGGAGGGTCTGGGAGGATAGCCAGGTTTCTTGCTTGGGTGACTAGGAGATACAGGTGCCATATACTGAGATAGCAACTTTGAGAGACCATAGAGTGAGTTGAGTTTGTGCTGAAGGTGCTGTGAAAATTCCAAGTGGAGCTGTCCACTGGCGTTTAGATATTTGAGAGTGGACCCCAGAAGAGAGCTAAACCTAATTGTGTTTTCTGGAGTTGTTAGCATAGAGATATTAATTGAGACATTGAAAGACTGTGAAACATTAAAGAGACTACAATCTGTTGTATTCATGGGTTCTGCTTCTGTGGATTCAGCCAACCTCCATTCAAAAATATTTGTAAAAAGAAAAAAAGTCCAGAAAGTTCCAAAAAGCAAAACTTCAACTTGCCACCAACTTAAAAACTATTTACATGGCATTTACGTTGTATAAGATATTCTAAGTAAGCCAGAGATGATGTAAAGTATAGGGGAGGATGTGCATTGTTGTTATTGTTCAGTCGCTAAGTTGTGTCCAATTCTTTGCAACCCGGTGGACTGCAGCACACCAGGCTTTTATGTCCTTCACTATCTCTGAGAGTTTGCTCAAATACATGTCCATTGGGTCAGTGATGCTATCTAAGCATCTCGTGCTCTGCCTCCCTCTTCTTTTGCCTTCAGTCTTTCCCAGCATCAGGATCTTTTCCAATGAGTCAACTCTTTGCATCAAGTAACCAAATTATTGGAGCTTTAGCTTCAGCATCAATACTTCCAATGACTATTCAGGACTGATTTCCTTTAAGATTGACTGGTTTGGTCTCCTTGCAGTCCAAGGGACTCTCAGGAGTCTTCTCCAACACAACAGTTCAAAAGCATCAATTCTTTGAAGCTCAGCCTTTAAGGTCCAGTTCTCACATCCATACATGACCACTTGAAAAACCATAGCTTTGACTAGATGGACCTTTGTTGGCAAAGTGACGTCTCAGCATTTTAATACTTTGTCTAGGTTTATCATAGCTTTTCTTCCATGGAGCAAGCATCTTTTATATTCATGCCTGCAGTCGCCATCTGCAGTGATTTTGGAGCCCAAGAAAATAAAGTCTGTCACTGCTTCCACTTTTTCCCTTTCTATTTGCCATGAAGTGATGGAACTGCATGCCATGATCTTAGTTTTTTCAGAGTTGAGTTTTAAACCAGGTTTTCACTCTCCTCTTTCACCCTCATCCTTAATTCCTGTTCACTTTCTGCCATTAGAGTGGTGTCATCTGCATATATAAGGTTGTTGATATTTCCCTTAGCAATCTTGATTGCAGCCTGTGCTTCATCCATCCTAGCATTTTGAATGATGTGCTCTGCATATAAGTTAAATAAGCAGAATGACAATATACAGCCTTGACATACTCCTTTCCCCAGTTTTGAACCAGTCTGTTGTTTCCTGTTCAGTTCTAAGTGTTGCTTCTTGACCTGCATACAAGGTTCTCAGGAGACAGGTAAGATGGTCTGGTATTCCCATCTGTTTAAGAATTTTCCACAGTCAAAAGCTTTTGAGTAGTCAGTGAAGCAGAAGTAGGTGTTTTTCTGGAATTCCCTTGCTTTCTCTCTGATCTAACCACTGTTGGATGTGCCTGGGTTATTTATATGCAAATAAGGGACTTAAGCATCTACCGATTTTGGTACCCCTGAGGGGTCCTAGGACCAGTTTCTACCCAGAAAAGATTGTAGGAGAAGAACTGAGCAAGGATATCTGAGAAGGACTCTCCAGAGAGGGAGAAAGGCCTCCGAAAGAAACTGACTTGTCAGGAATTAGTGTGTATGTGTTGTTGTTCAGTTGCTAAGTCGTGTCCAGCTCTTTGCAATGACATGGATGTAGAAAAGGGCAAAGTTTTTTATTTATTTATTGTTTTAACTGCACCATACGCCACGTAGGATCTTAGTTCTTAGACCAGCAATCAAACTTATGCCCCCTTCAGTGGAAACTTGGACTCTTAACTGCTGAACCACCAGAGAAATCCCAAGGCAAAATATTTTTTAATAGAGGACTACACAATTATTATCTGTGTGAACATGTGCCTATTTCTCCTTTAAAGAATATACCCCTTTGGCCAGCAATTCTGCTGATGAAATTGTAAGCAGAAACTCCTTTTAGGAAAAACCCTTAAAGACTTGGTAGGGGGAGGAGAGTGAAAAGACGTATTATAAATTGAGAACCATCATGCATGATAGAGAAGGCACTGAAATAGTGTGGATCAGTGATTAATAGTCACACTGGTAGCCCTAAAGACTTCCTTCTCTTGTTCTGTGTAAGGCTTTTCAGAAAATACAAATTCTTGAAAGAACGTTCTTACTAAACATTTGCTTAAATTAGAAAAAAAGTAGAAGTTATATACTACTAAGAGCCAGGCTACAAATTATACAGGATAAGTTTTTTGAAACTTCTGTTTTTTTTTAACCAAACCCACCCAGGAAGTATAGTATCTAACTGTATATTCAAAGAAATATGTGCAGGACTGCAAGCAGTTTCCAAAGGGATTTCAACAGGTGCGTGGAACAATGATACTCTACTTGGAGATTACGCTTCCTAAAAAAACTACTTTGAAGGCTACTACATATTTTTGTGTGTATAATTTCCAATTCAAAAAAATTTAATTTCTCTAGAAACCAGTTATATTCAGACATATTAAGTGGTATGATACATTAGCAACTTCTGATCTTTCAATTCTCTTATGATTTCTTCCTGATTTATTATAAAAACAAATAACATCACAGAAAGTTTGGACAACAGCTTATAATACCTAAACTTCAATACAACTGCCAACTTTATTTTTGCATGCTCCTTTTTTGTCTTCAGACCCTTTCAACAATACATGTGCCCTGAGGGATGCCATGGCAGTCCGGGGGTTTGGACTACACATTCTCTAGTCAGAGAACTAAAATCCCATGATCCATATGGCATGGCCAAAAAAAAAAAAAACCAACTTGTGTCATGAGTTTCTAGACTATCTATACATTTTGCCTAAATAACTGCTGCCTCCATCTTGGAAAGTCAGATTGCTACCTGACGTCCGCTAGCACTCTTGGGTTCTGGAATTGCATAGAGGCTTACGAATTATCTGGGCCAATGATTTTCAGGTTTCTTAGCAATGGGACTCCAGTGTAAAAAAAAAACTCTGTTACAGACAGTGGTATTTTACTAGTATGAATGTAAATTATATATAAAGTTCAGTTTTATAAAGTTTACTGACTACAGAATCAGGCAGTTTTGAATTCCAAAAAGAATAAAATAAATGAATAAATCTGTGAAGTTGTGGAGGACGTGTTCAGTCTCACAGTATCATCAGCCCCATGCAGTTCAGTTTGTTGCTAAATGTTGCTTCAACCATGACATAAAGGTCTGCGAGCTTCTTAACAGAAGTTTGTATCTGAGTTGTGTCCTAACTTTTTCTTTTCTCTGGTCACTTATTTTTCACTTGAAATCCTTTGTTCAGGTTGCAACAGTTTGCAAGATTACTGAGAGATAATTCTATCACAATCAGGGAACATGGCATACCATGCTTTCATAGAATGTGCTACTGGATAATTCTAAATTGATTTATTGTGTTGGTGATCTCAGATTTGGTTATTCTTAAACTATAACTTTTCATTGATTTAGCAGTTTAAATTGCATAATATTTTTAGCAAATTAAACTTGATTAGATTTCACCAGACATACTTTACTTTGCATCCAATTAGGTGATATTGAATTCACACAAATGGAAACACTAACTTTGCAACAGATAAATGAAGTAATTCCAGATCAGCGTTTATGATGTTTTAGTTCATAAAACCCTGCTGTGCTTAGTTGCTCAGTCACTCAGTTGTGTTCAACTCTTTGCAGCCCTTCAAGCCCACTAGGCCAGGCTCCTCTGGCCATGGGGATTCTCCAGGCAAGAACACTGAAGTGGGTTGCCATGCCTTCCTCCAGGGGGTTTCCCAACCCCGGAATCAAACCAGGGTCTCCTGCATTGCAGGCAGATTCTTTACCAGTGGAGGTACTAGGGAAGCCCCCATAAAACCCTGACTCAGTCTTAATTGAGTTTCTACCCGGTATAGAAGAGTACTTGATCATTGGAAAAATGTTTAAGCCCCACTGCAGCAACTCTGACTTACTTGGTACCTAGGGCTCAAGCATTTTTCCTAGTGCTCCAGTGAGTTCACTGTGTGACTGAAGTCAAGAATCACTGCCCGGAAGACTGTGTCTCAGCCCTTAAATTCAGCGGTGTTGATGATACAGAGAGAGCACGTTATTCCATGAATGACAGCAGATACCGTTTTTGTGACTGCGGGGAAATTGAGACCTACATGTTAATACAGCCACCAGACAGTCTGTCATCTGCCTTCCAGTGCAACTTTGTTCAGCAGTACCTGGCAGGAAAGGGGGAAGGGGCTGGATATAGAAATTCCTCTTTATAGACTTTGACCTTACAGTCCTGACGTAAAAAGTGCTGAAAGGAAGGAAGCTAACTGCTGGCTCTCGAGCTTCCTTATTGTAAGCCTCATCAGTCTTTTTTCCCCTTCAGGGTAGTCTTAATTCGCCCTTTACTGTGACTCAACGTGTGCAGCTCCAGCACACTGAGCACACTGTTAGGTAACACAGTAAAGATAGAATGAGCTCAGAACTCAAGCCCTACTATGGATAATACTGCTATGGATAACTTATTTTTTGACATGAAAGTTTTATTGTATTTTAAGTTAAAAGTTACACAGCAATTAAAAGTTTTTTTGAGATCAAAACAGTACTAAAATGAACTTTGTACCTGATTTTAGGATTATTTCAGACATACATATTACTAATGAACGCCAAATGAATGAAGTTAATAGATCTCTGAGAACTTGACTGAAACAATATTCAGCCATCAAAACATTCAATAAATATTTAATGCCTACTGTGTATCTGGCATTTTGCTAGGAGCTGGGGAAGAAGTGTTGAACCAGACTCCTCTTTAAAGCAGGAGTCTTAGAAATCATTGCACAGATCATTTATAATACAGTTGTGACATATTCTGTAAGACGATAGTGATTCTAGAGGACTGAGGCTAGGTATCAGGAGGACCTAACCTTGCTGGAGAAAGTCATTATATTTGAAGCTGAGCTATGCTTAGTCACTCAGCTGTGTCCGACTCTTTGTGACCCCATGGACTGTAGCCCACCAGGCTCCTCTGTCCATGGGATTCTCCAGGCAAGAATATTGAAGTGGGTTGCTATGCCCTTCTCCAGGGTTTCTTCCCCATCCAGGGGTCAAACCCAGGTCTCCTGCATTGCAGGCGGATTCTTTACCATCTGAACCACCAGGGAAGCCCAAGAATACTGGAGTGGGTAGCCTATCCCTTCTCCAAGGAATCTTCCCAACCCAGGAATCAAACTGGTTCTTCTGCATTGCAGGTAGATTCTTTACCAGCTGAGTGAGTAGGGAAGCCCATAATAGTTTCAGGTGAGCAACATAATGATTCAATATTTGTATATACTGTAAAGTGATCATTACAGTAAGTCTAGTTAATATGCATATCCTCACATAGACAGGTTTTGTGTGTGTGTGATGAGAACTTTTAAGCAATGGGAATGATGTACAATACATACATATTGTTAACTATAGTCACTGTACTGTGCATTACATCCCATGACTATTTTTGACCCCCTTCACCTGTTTTGACCACCCCACCCCCTGTTACTGGCAAACACCAGTCTCTTTTCTGTATCTATGAATTTGTTGTTGTTTTTATTTGTGTGTGTGCTCAGTCTTTTTCTACTCTTTGCAGCCCTATGGACTGTAGCCTGCCTGGCCCCTCTGTCTATGGAATTTTCCAGGCAAGAATACTAGAGTGGGTTGCCATTTCCTATTCCAGGGGATTCCCAGCTCAGGGATCCAACCCACTTTTCTTGATTTCCTGCATTGGCAGGAGGATTCTTTACCACTAGCACCACCGGGGAACTTTATTTATTTATTTTATTTTTTTAGATTCCACATGTCAAAGAGATCATATGGTATTTCTCTTTATCTGACTTATTTCACTGAGCATACTACCCTCAAGGTCCATACACGTTGTCACAAGTGACAAGATTTCATCTTTTTTTTTATTTTAATGACTGAACATTAATATCTGTATCTATAGATAAGTCACATTTTCTTTATCCATTCATCTGTTTAATAGACACTCAGGTTGCTTCCATATCTTGGCTATTGTGAATAATGTTGCATTGAACATAGGGGAGTATGTTAGGGGAGTATGTATCTTTTCAAGTTAGTGTTTTTATTTCCATTGGATAAATAGCCAGAAGTGAAACTGCTGTTTCATGTAATAGTTCTAGTTTTAGTTTTTTTGAGGCCCTCCATACTGGTTTCTGTAGAGACTGCACTCACTTATATTCCTACCAGCAGTGCACAAGGGTTCCATTTTCTCCATATCCTCACCGAGACTTGTTATTTCTTGTCTTTTTGATAAACAGCTGATCTAATAGGTATGAGGTAATATCTCATTGTGGTTTTGACTTGTATTTCCTTGATGACTAATGATGTTGAGCATCTTTTAGTATTACCAGTTGGCCATCTGTATGTCTTTGGAAAAATGTCTGTTCAGATCCTCTGCCCATTTTTTAATCAGCTTTTTGTTTTTTGACGTGGGAGGATTCTTTGCTACAGAATTTATGTGAATTCGTTATATGTTTTGGATATCAGCCTCTCGTCAGATATGTGGCTTTCAAATATTTTCTCCCATTTTGTGGGTTATCTTTGCATTTTACTACTTGATTCCTTTGCTGTACTGTTTATAGAAACTAAGTGTGTGTTGATGGATGAATGGATAAAGAAAATAACAAAAACACCAAGCTCATGGATGCAGAAAACAGATTGGTGTTTGTTAGAAATTGGAGGGGTGGGTGGAGGTGGAGGGCAAATGAGTGAAGGGGATCTGAAGTTACAAACTGTCAGTTATAAAATAAATAAGATGTGGAGCTGTAATGTACAGCAGAGGTCCCCAGCGCCTGGGCCAGGAGCCGTTACTGTCATCAGTCCATGGTCTGTTAGGAACCAGGCTGCACTGCAAGAGGCGAGCAGGGAAGCTTCCTCTGTCTTCCATCTGTATTTGCAGCCACTCCTCATTTCTCGCATTGCCACTCATGTCCACCTCCTGTTAGATCACCTGTGGCTTTAGATTCTCACACAGCAAACCCTACTGTGAATTGAGCGTGCAAAGGATCTGGGTTGCACACTGCTTATGAGAGTCTTATGCCTGACAATCTGAGGTGGAGCTGAGGCGGTGATGCCTCCAGCTGGGGAGGGGCTGCAAATACAGATTATCAGTAGCAGAGAGGTTTGACTGCACAGAGCCATAATAAGTCAACTGCTTGCAGACTCATCAAAACCCAGCAGTGAGTGGCAAGTGACAATTAAAGTACATCTGGTGGTAGGCTTTCTAGTGATAACTGAGCTGATATACTTCAACTGTACAGCTGTATCTGGTGGCAGGATTTTAGTCAGAATCTGATACTTATTTTAGTCTGCGCATGGCCTGCCCGTTATTTTATTTACCACTTCTGTCTGTGCCCTCTTTCCTACTCTACACACTTGTCTTAGTCACAGTTTTGGTAAGCCCACAAGCTAACCCTAGCCAACATGAGTGAAAAACAAACATCACTGGAGAGTTTGTTTGAAAAGAGGGAAAGATTCAATGATGAGACAGCAGAAAACTCTAAGACTGTCAGCAAAAGGAAAGCTGCATTTAGAAGAAACACTGAGTTCCACTTAAATCATGGGTTCATTGCATCAGGTGCTTCATGTTCTCCACGCTCACTTTGTATCATATGTGGAGACACTGGCTACTCAACGAAGCCATGAGACTGGAAAATGCTTTGCCACTTGGAGACCATGCAGTCTGCATTAAAAGACAAGTCTTTGGAGTTTCCAAAAGAAAAAAGACATGAATACAAAAAACAGAGGCAATTATTGAAGGCCACCACTTCATCAAATGTGTCTGCACTGAGAGCATCATTCTTAGTGGCTGACAACATCGCTAAAGCTAAGAAGCCCTTTCCTGTTGGTGAAGAGCTGATCTTGCCCGCCGCTTAAGGACATTGTCCTGAACTTTTAGGAGAGGCTTCAATTCAAAAAGTCTTCCCTGGTGGCTCAGAGGTTAAAGCGTCTGCCTCCAATGCCGGAGACCCGGGTTCGATCCCTGGGTCGGGAAGATCCCCTGGAGGAGGAAATGGCAACCCACTCCAGTATTCTTGCCTGGAGAATCCCATGGACAGAGGAGCCTGGTAGGTTACAGTCCACGGGGTTGCAAAGAGTCAGATACGACTGAGTGACTTCACTTTTCACTTTCACTTCAAAAGGTGGCACATGTTCCTCTTTTGACTAACACCGTAGCTAGATGAACTGATGAAACAGCAGAGGCTTCTGAGGCACAATTATTAGGGAGGATTAACGAGTCGCCATGGCATGTAATCCATGTTGACAAGTCTACCAGCGTTGACAACAAGGCAACAAAGCTTGTCTTCATGCAATATTTTCAGGAGGGTGTGCATAACAAAATGTTATGTGCACTTTTGTTGCCAGCCAACACCACAGCTGCAGAACTATTCCAGTCACTAAATGACTACATATCGAGGAAACCGAATTGGTCATTTTGGGTCAGTATGTGCCCGGATGGCGTGGCTGCCGTGACTGGAAGACTGTTTGGCTTCACTAATCAGGTCAAAGAGGTCACCTCTTACTGTGAGTCTTCACACAGTGTCATCCATAGAGAAATGCTGGCTAGCCAAAAAATGCCACCTGAGCTTAACATGTTTTGTAGAATGTGATTAAAATTGTTAATCACATTAAAGTACATGCCCTTAACTCATGTCTGTTCACATAGCCATGTGAGGAGATGGACACAGCTTATATGTCTTCTCTTCTACACAGATAGTTTTCTAAAGTTAGGTAACTGGCCAGAGTTTTTGAGTTACGAGAGCTGCTCCAGAGATTTATTTTAGAAAAACAGTCACCACTGGCAACACATTTCAGTGACACAGAATGGGTTGCAAACCTTGCTTACTTGTGTGACATATTCAACCTGCTCAGTGAACTCAATTGGTCACTATAGGGAAAAGGACCAGTGTGTTCAAGTTGGCAGAAAAAGTGGCTGCATTCAAAGCCAAACATTGGGGGTTTTGACATATTTCAAACATTAGCAGAGATTTTGAAAGAAACTAAATCAGGGTCTTCTTTCTCCCAGCTGGTGCATGATCACCTGTGTCAGCTTTCAAAAGAGTCAGCATTACTTCCCAACCACAAAAGACCTCTGAACTGGGAAGGAATGGATCCGTGACCCTTTTGTGAATAAGCCAGGTGAATTGACTTTGTGCAAGTAGAAGATCAACTAACTGCTTGAGGTCACAAATTACAGTGGCCTTAAAAGTATGTTTGAGACAACTTCAGATCTCCACATGTTCTGGATTAAACTCAAGGCAGAATATCCTGAAATTGCCACAGAAGCACTAAAAAGCCTGCTTCTGTTTCCAGCATCCTCTCTTTGTGAAGCGGTGTTTTCTGCAATGACGGCAACCACGACGAGATTATGGAGTAGGCTGGACATAAGCAGCACACGTCACTGTCTCCCATCACCCCCAGGTGGGACTGTCAGTCGCAAGAAACCAAGCTCAGGTCTCCTGCTGATTCTACATTATGGTGGATTGTGTAATTATTTCATTACATACCATGTAATAATAAATGAAGTGCACAGTAAATGAACTTGAATCCTTCCGAAACCATCCCCCCACAGCCCTCAGTCTGTGGAAAAATTGTCTTCCATGAAACCAGTCCCTGGTGCCAAAATTGTTGTGGACTGCTAATGTACTATTGCCTTTGAAAGTTGGTTAATAGTCAGTACTATTGCCTTTGAAAGTTGCTAAGAGAGCATATCTTAAAAGTTCTCACCACACACAAAACTTTTTTGAAATGTTGGTGATGGATGTTAATTGGATATATCATGGTAGTCATTTTGCAATATATAGATGAGAGTGTCATGTTGTACACCTAAAACTAATATAATGTTATATGTCAATATATACCTTGATTTTAAAAAAAAAGAATCTGGTAAACAGTGCCTTTCTATTGTGCCTTTCTATTTGTGCCTTTCTTAACTTGCCACCCCCTTAAAATGGGGGAGGAGCATTGTTTTTTCTCCCATCATGTCCATTCTCCTTTAGCCATTTTACACCATAAATACAAGTGCAAAGGCTGTAACAGAAAGGAGTCGGGGGACAGGCTCTGGAGTCCGTCCGCCCTGTGTTGTCTTGTCTAACAGGGCCGGCTGGGGCACGGGAAACACTGACAGACGTGCCCTGGGGGTTACTGTGGAGACAGCCACATTTAACGTAACCCTTCCAATGTTGTCATGTCCTTGAACATGGAAGGAGAATGAGGCTTAGGTGGTAGCTTGCCCTGTGATAACCCTGATGTGGTGGAGACGTGTGACTGTAGACCCCAGATTCCAGGCTCTTACCAATATAGCACTTTGGGAGAAAAACACTTTTAAGTATTGCCTTAATCATATATTTTAAGTCTTTATAAGTTAATTAGCAGGCTTTTTCTATATGCTAAAAAAAAAAGAAAAATATTACCTGACCTGTATCAGAGTTCTGCCAACAAGAATTTAATAGGAGGTCAATTTACAAACATGAGACAAGGTCTAAGTGTTCTTAGCATTTTAGCAGTAACCTGGAAACTTGTTGGAAATAAAACTTTGGGGACCCCATCCCAGAACTACTGTATCTGAAACTCCCGGGCATGCAGTCTGCTCTTATGTGCCTTGCAAGTGCTTTTGAGGCCGCTAAAACTTGTTCTAAGGAAATGAGCAAGGGACGGCATTCCCTGGGGCCTGGTGACTGTCAGTACATGCTCTCGGCCTGCAGGTAGGTAGAAGGAACAGTTCCTGAACCTGGAAAGAGCAGCCTGTCCCCACCCCAGGTCTCCTGCAGCATGTATGGGTGTGGAGAAGGGGGAGGAATAGAACCAGTAGGGCGAAGGGAAGGTGCCTCGCACAGGACACGGTGTTGGAGCATGCCCTTCCCTCTCTCTCTGTCTCTGGGGTTGGGAGGTGCTCTTGAAATCAGAGTTGACCAGGGGCGATGGCCCTGGCGGTGGACATGGATGATGGGAACCTCTGTCCTTTCCTGTTCTGGGCCGTCAGCACCTTCACCATCTTTTCAGCCTTTCCAAACCTTGACACTGCCACCCACGGTCTCCTCCCCCTCCCAGCTTCTGGTAGAGTCTAACCAGACCCAGACCCATTTTATTTTTCTGGACAAAATAAATGCTGTATTAGTTGGGGGAAGGGACTGGAATCTCAGAAGCAGCCTTTGTTTAGAGTGCCTCAGCTTCTGCCTTAAGAATCACAGCATCCTTGTAAATGGAGAGAGAGAGGAAGTAACTGTCAGCCTTTGGTCAGATTTGAACCTATTGTTGCATTAGGCATATTGTTGCCCCATATTGAGAGATTCCAGTCACTTAGGAAACTATTAGCTTCTCATAGAAAAGCAGTTTTTTTTTTTACTTTATATATTGATCATGAAAGTCGTTATTTTCCTGTATTCCGAATTTAATGTAGAGGTTATATATAAAAACTTTCTAAAAGAAGTAGTCATCTTTTTTTTATTACAAGACAAGGTGTAAATTACTAACAGCTTCTTTTTTGATAATTTTAAAATTAAGTTGTGGGAGAATGTTTTATAGTAAATAGACTGCACTTAAAGGTGCTGCTGCTGCTAAGTCACTTCAGTCGTGTCCGACTCTGTGCGACCCCATAGACGGCAGCCTGCCAGGCTCCCCCGTCCCTGGGATTCTCCAGGCAAGAACACTGGAGTGGGTTGCCATTTCCTTCTCCAATGCATGAAAGTGAAAAGTGAAAGTGAAGCCGCTCAGTCAAGTCTGACTCTTAGCAACCATCCTCAGTTTTCAATCCAGATTTAAGATTGGAGTTCTAATATGTTTACATGCATGTGTGCTAAGTTGCTTGAGTCCTATCTGACTCTGGGATCAAACCCGTGTCTCTTGCATCTCTAGCACTGTCGTTCAGTCTCGATCATACCCGACGCTTTGGGAACCCATGGACTGCGGCACGCCAGGCTTCCCTGTCCATCAGCAGCTCCCAGGGCTTGCTCATACTCACATCCATTGGGTCGGTGATGCCATCCAACCGTCTGGTCCTCTGTTGTCCCCATCTCCTCCCACCTTCGATCTTTCTTAGCATTAGCATCAGGGTCTTTTCTAATGAGTCAGCTCTTCGTATCAGATGGCCACAGTATTGGAGCTTCAGCTTCAACATCAGTCTTTACAATGAATATTCAGGATTGATTTCCTTTAGGATTGACTGGTTTGATCTCCTTTCAGTCCAAGGGACTCTCAAGAATGTTCTCCAACACCACAGTTCAAAAGCATCAATTCTTCAAAGCTCAGCCTTCTTTATGGTCCAACTCTTATATCCATTTATGACTACTGGAAAAACCATAACTTTGACTGTATAGACCTTTGTTAGCAAAATAATGTCTCTGCTTTTTAATACTGTGTCCAAGTTTGTCATAGCTTTTCTTCCAAGGAGCAAGCATCTTTTAATTTCATGGCTGCAGTCACCATCTGCAGTGCTTTTAGAGCCCAAGAAAATAAAGCCTCAATGTTTTCTTTGTTTCCCCACCTATTTCCCATGAACTGATGCAATTGGATGCCATGATCTTAGTTTTTTGAATGTTGAGTTTAAGCCAGGTTTTTCACTGGCTTTTTCACTCTCCTCTTTCAGTTTCATCAAAAGGCTCTTTAGTTCTTCTTCGCTTTCTGCTGTAAGGGTGGTGTCATCTGCATATCTGAGGTTATTGATATTTCTCCCAGCAATCTGATTCCAACTTATGCTTCATCCAGCCTAGCATTTCTCATGATGTACTCTGCGTATAAGTTAAATAAGCAGGGTGACAATATACAGCCTTGATGTACTCTTCCCAAGTTTGAACCAATCTATTGTTCCATGTTCAGTTCTAACTATTGCTTCTTGACCTGTACACAGATTTCTCAGGAGGCAGATAAGGTGGTCTGGTATTCCCATCTCTTGAAGAATTTTCCACAGTTTGTTGTGATCCACACAGTCAAAGGGTTTAGCGTAGTCAATGAAGCAGAAGTAGATGTTTTTCTGGAATTCTGTTGCTTTTTCTATGATTCAGTGGATGTTGGCAATTTGACCTCTGGTTCCTCTGCCTTTTCTCAATCCAGCTTGAACATCTGGAAGTTCTCCATTCACATACTGTTGAAATCTAGCTTGGAGAGTTCTGAGCATTACCTTACTAGCATGTGAAATGAATGCAGTTGAGCAGTAGTTTGAACATTCTTTGGCATTGACTTTCTTTGGGATTGGAATAAAAACTGACCTTTTCCAGTCCTGTGGCCACTGCTGAGTTTTCCAAATTTGCTGGCATATTGAGTGCAACACTTTCACAGCAGCATCTTTTAGGATTTGAAATAGCTCAGCTGGAATTCCATCACCTCCACTGTTTTTGTTCATAGTTTTGCTTCCTAAGCCCACTTGACTTCGGACTCCAGGATGTCTGGCTCTAGGTGAGTGATCAGACCATTGGGTTGTCTCTTGCCTTGCCAGGCAGGTTCTTCACCACTAGTGCCACCTGAAAGACCCAAAGTGTTAGTTGCTCAGTCTTGTTTGACTCTTTGAGACCCATGGACTATAATCCATCAGTCTTCTCTGTCCATGAAATTCTCCAGACAAGAATACTGGAGTGAGTAGCCATTCCCTTCTCCGAGGGATCTTCCCAGGGATCAAAACCAGGTCTCCTGCATTGCAGGCGGATTCTTTACTATTTGAGCCCTAATATGTTTATGTTTATATTTTAGTATTGATATTAATGAATTCCTTGACATTAATGAAGTCCTATGCATATTGTTGCCAAGGATCAGAAGGCTGATGTCTATAGACAAGTTATTTTTTTTAGTTTAGCTTCAATCTGAGCTCATTGTAAATTCACTTGAAGTTGTAAGAAATAATGAAGAGAGATCCTGTGTACCCTCCAATGGTGGTGTCTTGCAAAACTAGTACCGTACCACAGCCAGAGTTGACACTGATATAATCAGTGCACTGCCGCTCGGGCTCTCCGTTTACCTGTGTTCATTTCTGTGTGTATATTTAGTCAGTGCAGGTTTGTCATATATGTAGGTTAGCATGTTCCCCATCAGCTCTGTCATCATAGGGCCTTTATAACCCTGCCCACCAAGTAGAAACGACCCTCCCTGACCTCTGGCAACCACTGATCTCTCCAGCGCTCTAGTTTTAGGCATTTCAAGATTGAACCGTACAGTATGCGGCCTTTTGACATGAGCTTTTTCCTCTCAGCATGATCCCCTTAAGGGTCATCCAAATCATTGCATGTGTCTATAGTTCTTTCCTTCTTATAACTGAGTAGTATGGATATACCATAGTTATTTACTCATCCATTCATAGTTAACTATTCATCATTCATAGTTAACTGTTTATCCATTGAAAGGCATCTGGATTGTCTCTGGTTTTATGCTGTGAATAAACCTACCCTGAACTTTCACATACAGGTATTTGTGTGAATATAGGTCTTTATTTTGCTGGAATAAGTGTATAATTTTGCCCAGGTGTGTAATTACTGGATCATATGGTAGTTGCATACTTAGTTTTTGTTTTGCTTTAAAGACTGTATATTTTTCAGAACAGTTTTAGGTTCACAGCAAGGTTGGGAGAAAGGTACAGGGATTTCCCGTATATCTTCTGCCTGTACACATATATAGTCTCCCTCATTATCAGCATCCCCAGATGGGATACCAGAGTGGTACCTATGTTACAGCTGATAAACCTACATTGATGCGTCATAATCACCCAAATCCATAGTTCGCATTAGGGTTTCTGTTCAGTGTTGTGCCTCCTGTGGGTTTAGACAAATGCATGGTCACATATACCCATCATTATAGTGTCAATCAGAGTAGTTTCACTGCTCTTAAGGTCCTGTGCTCCACGTATTCATTCCTTCCCTCGTCCCTCAACTTCTGGCAACTGATCTTTTCACTGTCTGCATAGTCTTGCCTTTTCCAGGGTGTCATGTGATTGGAGCTTCCCTGGTGGCTCAGCTGGTAAAGAATCTGCCTGCGAGGCAGAAGACCTGGTTTCGATCCCTCAGTTGGGAAGATCCCCTGGAGGAGGGCATGGCAACCCACTCCCATGTTCTTGTCTGGAGAATCCCATGGACAGAGGAGCCTGGTGGCTACAGTCCATTGGTCGCAAAGAGGTGGACACGACTGAGCGACTAAGCACACACGTGTAATTGGAATCATACACCCATGTAGCCTTTTCAGATCGGTTTCTCTCACATAGTCATATACTTTTTAAGTTTCCTCCATGTTTTTTCATGGCTTGATAACTCTTTTTAGCATGAATAGTATTCCTTTGAGTGGATATACCAGAGTTACAGATATTCATTTACCTAGTTAGGGATACCTTGATTGCTTTTAACGTTTGGTGATTACGCATGTGTAGGGTTTTGTCTGGGCGTAAGTTTTCAGCTACTCTGGGTGAACACCAAGGATCACAATTGCTGGAATGATGTATTCTAAAAGTATGTTTAGTTTTTTAAGAAACTACCAAACTGTCTTCCAATGACTGTACATTCCTAATACAGTGTAGAACAGTCTACTTTCTCTGTGCACTGGCCAAAATTTGGTGTCGCTAATTTATTTTAGACATCGTGGTAGTGGTATTTACTGTGGTTTTAATTTACATTTCCCTAATGGCTACTGTGGTTGAACATCTTTTAGTGTAATGTTGAGTTTTGAGAATTCTTTATGTGTTCTAGATCCTAGTGCATTGTTGGATATGTGGTTAGCAAATAATTTCTCTCAGTCTCTGCTTATCTTTTTCACTTTAAGTAGGATCTTCCACAGAGTAAAAGTTTTTAATTTTGTTGAGGTCCAATTTATCATTTTTTACTTTGGGAGCCAAGTCTAAGAGTTCTTTGCCTAGCTTTGAATCCCAAAGATTTTCTTTTTTTTCTAAAAGGTTAATTTTAAGTATTAAGCTCATGATCCATCTTGAGTTAATTGTTGTGAATGGTTGAAATTATTTTAAATGAAGTTAAATCATTGTCTTAGTCACATATTTGTACTGCCTTTAAACTGTTCATGAGCTGATGTCAAAGTATGATCAGTAGATAGGCTTTTCACCTGGGGTTTGATATAGCTACTAAAAGTAATTTAATGTAGAAGTCAATCAAATGGGAGTCCTGATTAATGTTTCAACCTTTGGTTGCCATTTTTTGAAAAAATTAATTGTAGTTTACACTGGGAAGTGCAACATGTAGAAGTGGTTCTGGGGATCAGTATTCTCTTTTACAGTATTACAGGAGTACATATAGAAACCATTAAAGATTAGGCTGTGGGAGTTACTCCTTTTACTTAGGAAGTTTATTAGCGAGCTTCTATTCAACCATTATCCTGAGGCTTTTGGAGCATCAGAGGAAATTTGAGAAGGGGTACTGGCTCTGGTATTAGACTTTCTGAGTTCAAATACTGATTCTGCCACTTAACTGGCTCCATAATTTGAGCTCTTTGTGCCTTAGTTTCCTTATTGTAAAATGGGTGTAGTACTTAAGTATCCACCTCTAACAGCTGTTGTGAAGCTATCACTCACTTGAAACAGTTTCTGATACATAGTGGGCACTCAATAAACTTTAGCAACCATTATCCCTAAATCATTGATTTTGTGTGAGGATGGGTGGGACCGTCTTTTTTATTTGAAAATGGTGGGGACTATCTTTTTTATATTAAGACTAACGTGGTACTATTAAGGTTTGACTGCAAAATTCAAGTCGTTTATAGCCCTTAAACATTACAAGAGAGAGTTTAAGCAAATTTTGTACTTGTGATGGGCACACCCTTAGCCCCCTAATGTGGGAGTTCACACTCCTCTGCCAGGAGGTGTTTTCTGAAAAAAATTCCAAAGAGCACCACTCATTCACTTGTCCTAATTAGGTCCCTCCTAACATTTGTGTCCTTTCCAGGCTAGGCAGATTTCTCTCATTTATCCAGGATAACTGGATCCACAGCCTGTCAGCACTCTAAGCGTCTTTTCCCAGACACTTTGCTTTGTTGGAATCTCTTAAGAACCTGGTGTTTGAGGGCCTTTCTCCAGACCAGTACGGTAATGTAGCTTGAGATGTCCCCATCTTGTAGCAACCATTCCAGGAAAAAAGTGTGGCTGGTTAATCCCCTAGCTTGTTTTCTCAGGATTTGAACTTGCCCTTAGTGGTATAATTGCTTGAAAACAGCTGCAGTTCTCAATTCTCAGTGGGCTACCATAGACATTTGTTTCAGTGCAATTTTTTTTGGCCAGTATTAGTACCTTAAAAGACACTGAAATTAGGAAAAGTTTATGATAGAGTAGAAACGGCCTAGCACCTATTATCTTCATTCATTCATTATCTGCCTGCCGTTTGTGACCCCTAGTTTATGCTGTTGTGATTTCTTCTGTCTGTAAAGCATATTTTGACTCTGTGTATCTTCAAGTTTATAATTTTTCAATCTGATTTCTCATAACCACTCTTAGCAAGATCCTAGATCCCACCATGATAGAAAACAGTCAGTTCTCCTCTCCACCCCAACCCCTTGAAGTGTTTGTTTGTTTACCTATTTATTGGCATTCACATTTTAGTTTTGTGTGTTGAAATGATTGAACCATTTGCAATGGCCCTTATAGGTTGAAAATAGTTGAAATAGCAGTTTTATTCTCCTTTGTGGTAACATTTAAGAACTTAGGATGTATAGAAATATTATCATAGAATATTTTATATATAAAAATCTCAATAGTTTTGTTGGGAAGAAATGTTGTAACTAAACTAAAAATAAGCACAATGGAATTCATCTTTGAAGGAGAAAGTGAAAACTAATTTTTGCTGTGTGACAGACAAAATATACCAGACAATTAATGAGATGATTTTATTCAAGCTGATGCAACAGGGAGAATGTTTATTAATGGGGAGCCTCTCAAAGAAGGAGAAAATGTGGAGTTTATAAAACTAGGAAGTCAGTAAGGAAGGGTGGAGGTGGGTCCTATCACCAGTGGTCAGCCCTTCCTTGGAACACAGAAGGTGTGGTGCTTCTTAACCATGACTGCTTTCTGGGAGCACAAGGCTCAGGTCAGTTTTAACGTTGCCGGACGGAACAAGGTTATTGCTATTACCATAGTTACGTTTATAAATTGTGTGAGATACGCACCACAGAAGTTTCATTTATAACTTTAAAATCTATAGGATTCTTAATATTTCTGCACTAAAGGACTGGAACAGGGCAGCTTTGCCTTATGGGGTGACCAGGAGTTGAAAGTCCTAAACGAAGCGAGAGGAAGAACCCACTGCAGAGGGAGGGCGGAAGACCAGGGGCAGGCCAGCGGCCCCTAGTCAAAGTGGGACCCAGTAAAGGTGACAGCGCTCCCTCTGAGACTGCTTCCAGTGGCGAGGCAAGGGGTGCAAGATGGGCGTTTGTCAGTGGGCCAGGCTAAAGGAGAGAATTCCATGGATTTTGTTAAAGGATGCATTTTAAAAGGACAGCATCATGACCCATGTTAAATCAATGTGGAACGAATTTATTTAACTAATTAAAGAACTAGCCAAATGTCACAACCATTTTAAAAGCTGATGAACTGTGAATTTATATAGAGAAGCAATATTGAAATGAGTTTACTGATGGAAGTAAAACTGGATTTTCCCACTACAGAGAGGGTTGCCCTTTCACCAGACAATTATGGGCATGTCCATAAACAAGAATTATTTGCATTGCTATTAGTTACCTACAATTTATGAAGGTGTAAAATAGTGTAAAGAATATGCCTGCCAATGCAGGAGACACAGATTGGATCCCAGGGTTGGCAAGAGCCCCCGGAGAAGGAAGTGGCAACCCACTCCAATATTCTTGGACAGAGGAGCCTGGTGGGCTGCAGTCCATGGGGTCACAGAAGAGTCTGACATGACTTAGCAACTAAGCAACAACAACAAAACAGCTTAAAGGTGGTAAAAAGACCAAACCACATCGGATCAGGTAATTCCCAGAGGCCCCATTATTCCATTGAAAGGCTATTCAGTAATCTCTCTTGGTCACACCACGGTCTTTAGTTTTTTCTAGCCATCCCTGCTCTATAGTAACTACATGCTTCCTCTAATATTCATCTGTCAGTTGTTTACCCATTTTTCTCCTTAAAAGCCATGTCTGATTTTTTCCTTTCTGGTCTCCATCAGGTCAAAGGAGCCTGGGACATCCAGGATATATAAATTTATAACCAACTACAAGTACAAATTAGTTTGCTCATGTTTGGATTGCTTTTGCTTAATATCCTGTCTTTTTCTTGGGATGGCATTTAAATTTTTTTAATTTAATGTTATGAAAATTAATATTGAGAGTCCCTTGGACAGCAAGGCGATCAAACCATTTAATCCTAAAGGAAATCAACCCTGAATATTCATAGGAAGGACTGATGCTGAAGCTCCAGTACTTTGGCCACCTGATGAGAAGAGCCGACTCATTGGAAAAGACTGTGATGCTGGGAAAGATTGAGGGCAGGAGGAGAAGTGGGTGACAGCATGAGATGGTTGGATGGCATCATTGATTGAATGGACATGAGTTTAAGCAAGCTCTGGGAGATGGTGAAGGACAGGGAAGCTGGCATACTGCAGTCCTGGGGTCCCAAAGAGTCAGACATGACTTAGAGACTGAATAACAACAATGTTATAAATGATTACCAAGGTTTCTTTATATTAAATAATTTTAAGTTGGGAGTTAATTAGCAATAACCATAATAATTTGACCACATAGCATTCTAATGTTAGGTTTTCAGCTGTAAATGGAAGGTGAAAGTTAATGAATTTGTGTTATGAGCCAAGTGGTTCTCAATCTAGACAATTTTGCCCCACCCCCAATCCCCAGGGCCTGCTACTGACATCTAATCAGTAGAGGCCAGAAATGCTGCTAAACTTCCTACAATGCATAAGACAGCCCACCAAAGCAGAATTACCCAGTTCCTACTGTTAATCATGCCAATATTGAGAAACCCTGATAGCCCATTGAAGAATGTTAGAAGAAAGCTGAAGTTTTTGCTATGATAAAACTAAAAATAATTTTATGGTCTTAAATCTACATGAAAAACATGCATTTTGTTTTTATACATTAAAAATAATGTTATTGCCAATTTTCCATATTAAAAAATTACACAGTCAGTATTACCTTTAACTTGAGAGACTAAATAAACAGAAAGAGATGCTTTTCCATTAGAAGAGGGTGAGACGAATTGAGAGAGTGGCACTGAAACACCTACATTAACATATGTAAAATAGATAGCCAGTAGGAAGTTGCTATGTAACATGGCCTAGAGGGGTGGCTGAGGTAGGAGGTTCAAGAGGGAGGGGATATTTGTTCACTTAAGATGATTCACATTATTGTACAGCAGAATCCAACACAACTTTGTAAAGCAATTATCCTCCAATTAGAAATAAATTTAAAAAAGAAACAGGTGCCTTTCCTTTGTAATGTGTGTAACACTTGCACTTTTAAAATTACTTTTCCTATTTTAGGTTTTACCGAAGAAACATCTTAGAGAGTCATCGCATTTCCAAGATTAACATTTACAGTTTGGAGCTGTTGACCTTCTTATAAGAAAGACTTTGGCCATCAAAATGAAAACTTTCTTTGAAGTTTTAGAACAATTATACAAGAAGGTACTTCTTGGAGCCACACTTGAAAATGACAGCCATGATTACGTCTTTTATCTCTACCCAGCATTTTCAGATCAAGATTGTTCTGCAAGCACCTCCCCAGACTGCTCAAACGCCCGTGATGTTCAGGACAAGCAAGAGCCATCCTCTGTCAGCTTGCCTACCTTGTCCGTAGCACCTGTGTGTTTGCAGAGACATTCTCAGATGAGCAGTACCCGAGAAATAACGCTTCTTCAGTTAACAGTGATCAGAGTGATGATAACCAGAATATTGTCTGTGGAAACTGAATTCCATGCAAAGGAGAAATACAGAGATATAATTAAAATTCTTTTAAAATCATCTGACATCGAATCTCAATTAGTAAGCCCATTTAATTTTTGTGTTTTTTTTTTTAAGATCTAGATTTTTTAAACAAAAGTTTTAAAACATTCAGCAACAGTAGGTAAATGTATTTGTTTTCCTGTAGACCTGTATGTTCCAGAACTCGGAAAAATTGTTATCTCACATGGCAGCAAAGTGCCTTGCACTAATTCTGTATTTCCAACTGAAGGAAAAGGTAAGATAAGTAATCAAATTATGTTACTATTACTTTTATATTTTCTTTAAAATTGATCTCTGGCATTCAGTTTTTAATCAATAAAATATTGGCTTACATAATGTGTAAATCCACAAAAGTGTAAGAATAGAATAATATGTTGGTGACTTATTTCAAGGATTAGAGTCTTAAAAATGTTATAAATCATTACAGATAAGATTCTCAACTCAAAAGATAGACTGCAGGTCACAGAGTCCATAACTGTTCAGATTCTCAAAGTGGTAGGTGGGCCTCCTTGCTCCCTTCCAAAAACAAAGCTTAGGAGCCCCTGCTTGAGACTAAGACCATTTTCATAGGTTTAATATAAATTCTAAGAGTGGGCCTCAGCATAATGAAAAAATATGAACAAATTAATCAAATTTTTCTCTTATCTCTGAATTAGTTAATATATATAAACATTTACTGACTTCTTTTAGCTGTAATTGCTTGTTCCTTTCTTAAAACAACATTCTTTCCTGAATTCAAAAAGGTGGTATGTACAATAGAAAATTTGGAAAAAGGGAAAATGTATAAAGACCAAAATAAAAATTTCATATCATTCCAGACACCAGAGATAATAACCACTGCTAATATTTCATGTTCCTTCTTGGTTTTTTATTTCTATGGCACATTAAATTTTTTTAACTTAAGGAATACTGAGATATTTATGACCTTGTTTTAACAAATATACTTTTTTTTTTTTGGAATGAAGTAAACAGTGTTGTATAGAATTGTGTAAAATAGATAATTTGTAATGGCAAAGAAAATGTTGTATTACAACTTACTACTTAAAAGTTTTTTTCTCACTTATAGATAACACTGAGTAATTTCTGGATTTCTTTTTGCCAAAAGAATATTTCTGAATATTCTGAAAGTAATAAAGTAGTATACTGCCTCTGGATACTTACCTTTGTAATTAAAGAAATCTTTAAAGATACATCTTCACAAAAAACAGGTATGAACTGTGTTCCCCCATAAACAGTTGTCATTGTCTTGGTCCAAGGGAGCTTTATATTTTTATGAGTAAAACTTATTTTACAACCTCTGATTGTTTTGAAGTATGAAAAACTAAAAAACCATGCCCCATAGTCTTTGATTGAGGATACCTTTTTAAAAGGAAAAATGTAAAACTTCACAATTACTGGGCTTCCCTGGTGACTCAGACGGTAAAGCGTCTGCCTACAATGTGGGAGACCTAGGTTCAATCCCTGGGTCAGGAAGATCTCCTGGAGAAAGAAATGGGAACCCACTCCAGTATTGTCACCTGGAAAATCCCATGGACAGAGGAACCTGGTAAGCTACAGTCCATGGGGTCACAAAGAGTTGGACAAGACAGAGTGACTTCACTTTCTTTTCACTATTATTAAAAATTGAAACTAAAGCTTTTCATTTTTATATGTCCTTTGCATAGTCTGATGTTACTGATATTTGTAAAATGGATATTAACCATGATTATTAGCTGTTGGCATGTTTATCTTCATTTGTTTGTGTTAGAGGTAAATAATCCAATCCATTTTTTCATCTTACAAAGTGATAATTTTAAAAATTGAATTGTAAAATTGTGTTTTAAGAAAACTTTGTTTTTCCTGTTGCTTATAATTACTATTTTTATAATTGCAGAAATTCTAAAACAGTTCCTGACTCCTTTTGACACTCTTTTTGAAGTCTTTTACAAGTCCTTATTTTCTCAGCATTTTGAAAACCACCAAGATGCTTCTAAACTAATAAACAGTTTAATATGTTTCTTGGAATTGCTTGAACTTCTTATAGCCTCCAGAATCCACCTGAAGTTACATTTCACTTGCCAGAGGATTTTATTTTTGAAAGCTTCTTGTGTGTTTGATGTTATTACCTGGCCTGTTGAGGCTTTTGTCAAAAGGAAGTTGATCATCGTCATCAAAAAGTGCCTTCTGTGCAAGGCGGGTGAAGACCTGTGTCGGGGATCTGTCCCTGCCTTCATGCCACCAGATAATGCTTTGCATGTGGACCTGCTGGCTTTGGCCAGCACTGTTCTGCAAGCTGTGGATTTGGGCTTGTTGAGGACGTTGTCCGTCCGTGGAAAACCTTCCTGCTTTGGAGGTGGTGAAGTCCTGCCTGGATGTGAGCATGCCCCTGGTCCAGATCATGTGCTTCTTAGAGCGTTGAGTTTACTTATCATAAGATCCTTAGAAATCAAGTTTCAAAATTGTGCTTCAGCAAATGAAATGAAAGGTAACTTTCTGAATGCCTTAATTATTTACTGAAGTAAAATTATTCATAATTATCAAAGCTCAGGATTGTAATTTCACTAACTTAAGTTGTATCTTATTCTAGTTATAATTTATTAAATTTTCTTCCAATAAAGATAAAAAGCTAGAATTGTCTTTTAAAAAGTTTCAGTTTTGTGTGCTAAACTGAATTTGCATAGCATAGTTAATAACTGTAGTTAAAAGAAAAAAATTGTTGAGTCTCTTCAAAGTAAGCAGTGTTAGTCAATTCATGTTCAGCTATTTGTAGTATATTATTCATATTTTCGTTCACAAAATTGGTATATCTACTAATACAGAGTTTTGATAATTAGGAGTTGAATGAAACTAGTGTAGGGTGTAATCCTGTGCAGTTGTCATTTACAACACTAGATGGCGTTCGTTACATAAGTCAAGAGTTTTAAATTGCAGTTGACACACCTCAAAACCTTTTTGACTTTTGTGCTTAACAGTAGTACTTTCTTGTAATGCTTTAAAAAACTTTAAACAAACAAAAACTTTTTCTGCTGGTATTTTGAAGGCAAATTATTTTTGTTTGGTTGTATTGTTGCCTCTAGTACAAACACTATGTCATCCAGTGAAGCAGTTTCTGTTGTCTACTATTTATTCATTTATATGTTTTTAGCAAGAATTCATGTAACTTTTATTTCTCAGAGATACTAGCTATATGGCACTGGGATATAGATGATCTGGCTGTGCATTTTAACTATATCCTACCGAGTGGGTCTTTTTTTTTCCTCTGAAGCTCAGTTTCCTAATGTACAGAGTAGAGATAATCCCTAACTCAAACTTTTGAATGTGTGAATTATGATAATGCATTTTAAAGTACTCTAGATGTTATAAATGTATGTGAATAGGTAAGTTGTTATAAATGCATTCATAAACTGTTGTTTTCTCTTTAAATTTTTCATTTTTTGAAGTTGATTTACAGAGGTTCATGTCTGAGTTACTGATCTTCTTAAAGCCTCACCTTCAGCCCTCTCTGCAATCACACAATCTCTGTGAGTGGTTGTCTAGGGTCTTCATAGAACAAGACGATGACATGCTGGAGGCTGCCAAAGCATCACTGGGCATCTATCTGAAGTTGACCAGGTTTGTATATTTTAAAGTAATTATACTAACTAACATGACCAGGAAAGCAGAAAACATTTTTTTAAAAAAATGTATTAGACATACAATTTACTTTCCATCATTAGGGGAAAAAAATCCCTAACAATCTTGTGGTTTCCTTGTAAGTTCCAATTCCTTTTAGACTGCCCTACATGCAAATAGATTACATTTGAGTTCTCATTATGAAAACTTGGATGACTAAGCAGATCTAGGGATTAGAACTAAACTGAGATTAGACAATATGGATTCTGGCTGAGTCTCCATCTTTGCTTTACCTGTGTGATCAAGAATAAGTTAATACCATTGTCATAATTTAATTGACATTTGAAACTCTTTTCACCCTTAAGGCTAACTTTGTCTGTATTGAACTTCTGTAAGGTGATTTTTGCCTTTGTAAAGCTGAATTCAAACTTGTAAGTAATCAAAGGAACTTGTAAATTTCCATTTTAATATACAGTTGAATTGGTACTGATATCATATTGAGGCAGATATCTGAAATTGATTATGAAGTTATATTACTGATGACATTTTATACTGATCCTATTTCTGTTTATTGAAAGAGCTATACTTGGTTTATATCTTACGGCAAATATCTGTAATTGGTTATGAAGTTAATAACTGATGACCTTTTACAGTATTTCTGCTTCTGCTTTATTAAAATCGTAAAGTATTTGCTTTATTTCCATTTCTTTCTTGGCTTCAGAGAAAGGGATTTCTTGCTAATGGTTGTCGGTGTAGTGTTGTGCTGCCAGTTCTTACTTGTATTATGACACTTCTGGCAGTGACTGCTTTCAGACTGTAAGTGTTTAGGGCCAATTTTCAAAAAGTTCTAATCAAGAACACGGAATGCATGCATGTGATTTGAATTAGGCTCAGAAACGGTCAAATACAAATTCAGTCTGAATACACATGCCTTGAAGAATATATAGTCATATTCAAAGCTGATTTTTTACGACTCAGGAAAGAGGAAGCTTCTGAACTAAATTCATTTTGCATGTGAATTTCTAATTTTCTTGAATTTCCTGTGATCACAGAGGCCTGTGCTCATGTCATATGTATTTTTTTTAATGTAACTGAATTGGTTAAGATTGGTTGTAAATGATAGAAATCAATATAAACTAGTCTAAGCCAAAAAAGGAATTTACTTCCTGGGAATTCCAAGGAGTCAAGTTGGCATCAGGTGTAACTGCGCATGACTCAAATCATGTCACTGATTATTTCTCTTTGTTTCTGTCTCATAGCTTTGAGTTCATTCTCAGGCAGGGCCACCAGCAGTGCCAGACTTACAGCAACCTTACAGATAAGATCTTTAATAGTGCCGGCAGAAATTCCAGAGGAGGTCTGATTAACCTGCATGGGTCACAGATTCATGTTGGAATCATGGTGTCTAGGACCATGGGTACTCTGATTAGTTAGCCTGGAACACATGCCCATCCCTGTTGAGATGAGTGTGGAAGGAAAGGAAGGAGGTTAATTCCCACCTTACCATGTGGAATTAGTTATTCCACATGGAATAACTGCTGTTATTCCTACAGCTGCTGCTGTAGGAATAACAGCAGCAGCAGGAATAAGAGACTCTGATGTCAATAGACAGGAAGACAGAGGACATTTGTTGGACAGATAAAAACTAGAACTACCAAAGTCAAAGGATATTATTTATTTTATTGGATCAGGTTTGTATAGAATTTGTAGAGAAAGAGATTGTTTTGAATTTTTTTCTTTTTAAAATAATGCATAGATTAAAAAATAATCTGGCAGAATTTATGGTATGTGAATTATATCTGTCAAAACTTAAATTTATAGTCAATAATCTGGGGTGTCTGTTATTTTCAGAGAATGTGAAGCTACTGAAAGCTTGACCCAAGAAAAAGAAATGTGGAACCATCACACACATGAAAATGGCTATAATCCACACTGTATTTTTTTATTTTTATTAAAAAATATAGGATTTGATTCTACTGTTCTTCTTGATTTTTTGATTTCATCAGAAACCTGTTTTCTTGAATATTTTGTTAGATACTTAAAATTACTGCAAAAAGACTGGGATAATTTTTTCACCATTTGCAACTATTTTGATGTAACTGAATCTAAAGATAACATACATATTTGTTGTTGTATCTCCTCACTTGTCCAAAATAGAAACAGCAACCCAACAGAAGCTAGTCCTTTGGCTGTTCTTGGTAGTCACACAAATGCTCATTCTTGGGTCTCCTGGGCCTCTGCTGCTTCCTCTGAACCACTGAACCATGGTGTGACGTTGGAGAAGGCCTACACCAAGCCCCAGGCTAATTGTCTTTCTACCCCAGGAGCTTCTCAGAGTCTGGTAGATTATGACAGCTCTGATGATTCTGAAGAAGGATCCACAAGCCTGTGTTTAGTAAACAATAGACTAACATCTTCACACCAAGAAGCAATGAAGAAAACTCAGGACACATTTGGAGCAAGTGGGGATAAAAAAGAACTTAGCCCAGAGTCTGAGTCAAGGCCTCTGGTTACTAAAGAATCTAATACCCCGTTCTCTGTTTATTGTGACGTAGCCCCAGATAACACTGCTTCTGAAGTGGGAATATCTTACAGAACAGTAAAGTGCTTTGAGGAGCTACAAGGTGCCATTTACCGTTTGCAGAAGAAAAATCTGTTCCCATATAATCCAACAGCACTTTTAAAGTTGTTAAAACATATTGAGACGATGTATAATAAAAGTATGACCCCTTTGTATAACAGTGACATTTTATTTTCAGGAACTGTTTTTCCTTAATATAATTGTGCCTTAATGAGATAACAGTATAAAAATAATAAACCTCAAAAGAGTTTTCTAAACCATACTTTTCTTTTGCCTTTTGGGAGCAGCCTAGTGACTGAAAAGGATACATCAAATAACAAGTCACTTGATAACAGTTGCACAACATTTGAAATCTATGGTAGTTCAAACTTGCTCAAATTTGGGATAGTTATTGTATTAATTTCTTATTGATACTGTAACAAATTCTCACAAACTTGGTGGCTTAAAAGAACAGAGATTTATTCTTTCTCAGTTCTGGAGGCTAGAAGTTCAAAATCAAGGTGTCTGCAGGACTGCACTTTCTCTTGAGGCTCTAGGGGAGAATCTTTCCCTGCCTCTTTGTGTTTTCTGGCCATTGCTGTGAATCCTGGGTATTCCTTGACTTGTAGCTACATCACTTCAATCTCCTTCTCTGTTATCACATGATGTTTTCCCTCTGTGTCTGTTGCTGCTGCTGCTGCTAAGTCGCTTCAGTCGTGTCCGACTCCTGGCAGCCCACCAGGCTCCCCCGTCCCTGGGATTCTCCAGGCAAGAACACTGGAGTGGGTTGCCATTTCCTTCTCCATCCCTGTGTGTCTATCTGTATCCAGTTTCCCTCTTTTTAAGTATACCAGTCACTGGATTAGGGCCCAGTCTCATCCAGTATGACCTCTTGTTGTTGTTGTCTGTTGTTTAGTCACTAAGTCATATCCCATTCTTTGAGACCCCATAGACTGTAGCCCGCCAGGCTCCTCTGTCCATGGGGATTCTCCAGGCAAGAATCCTGGAGTGGGTTGCCATTTCCTCTTCCAGGGGATCTTCCCAACCCAGGGGTCAAAACTTAGCCTCTTGCATTACTAGGTGGAGCCTTTATCGCTGAGCCACCAGGAGAGACCCAGTATGAGCTCATCTTAGCTTAATTATATCAGCAGGGACCCTATCTGCAAATAAGGTTGCATTCACAGGTCTGGGTAGGCGTGAATTTTTGAGAGGGACACTGTATAAGCCAGTACCTTTATTATTTCCCTTTGAGGTAATGTAATCACATGTAATGTGATATGTAAAAAACTTAAATCTTAGTGGTTTTTTAAAGAGAAGTGATTAGCTTCATGTGTGTATATATGTGTGTGTGTGTGTGTGTGTGTGTGATCTATGAGAACACAAGTATATTCTTAAGATTTTTTAAAGATACTTTAAAAAGAAATTCTTTCCTGTTTAAAATTGTTGTGGTATGATTAATTCTGTCTTTTAGAGCAGAGGCAGTAAATTCAAGTTTTCATATCATTACAAGCATGCCTCATTTTACTGTGCTTCACTTTGTATTTTGCAGATGCTGCATTTTTTACAGGTTCAAGGTTTGTGGCAATCCTGTGTCATCCAAGTCTTTTGGTGCCATTTTCCCAAAAATATTTGCTCACTTTGTGACATTATTGTAATTGCAATATTTCACACCTTCTCATTATTATATTTGTTACAAATATAAAACTTCTAACAGATGAGGAGTTGCTGCTTATGGATGAGCAAAAAAAGTGGTTTCTTAAGATAAAATCTGCTCCCAGTGAAGATTCTCTTAAGATTGCTGAAATGACAACAAAAGATTTAAAAATATTTTATAAGCTTAGTTGATAAAGCAGTGGCTTTAACATCTTCAGCATTGCTGAAGGCTCAGATGATGGTTAGTATTTTTTTAGCAATAAATACTTCTTTATTACAGTATATAGGCATAATGCCATTGCACACTTACTAGACTACAATATAGTGTAAATGTAACTAGTTTATATGCACTGAGAAGCCAAAAAGTCAGTGTGATTCCCCTTACAGAGATACTTGCTTTACTGTGAAAATTTGGAACTGAGTCCAGAGTATCTCCAAGGTCTGCCTGTGAGGAATTTGTATACTGAGAGTGTAACTGTATTCTGCTGGTGAGTCTGTCCGTAAGGCAGTCTGAAATGTCATCCTTAAAACATTTTTAAATGATCCTTTTATAGATAAATATAAGGAGACTGAACCTACCAAACATTAAAATATAGTTTAGTGTTAGTCACTCAGTCCTATCTGACTCTTTGCAACCCCGTGGGCTGTATGTAGCCTGCCAGGCTCATCTCTCTATGGGATTCTCCAGGCAAGAATGCTGGAGTGGTTTGCCATTTCCTCCTCCAGGGTGTCTTCCCAACCCAGGGACAGATCCAGGGTCTGTTGCAAACAGTTTCTTTACCATCTAAACCACCAGCAAAGCCTAAAATATATTTTAAGGCTGTGTTAATAAAACAGATTAGTACTCATTCAGGTAGAAATAGAAAAATCAGTGGAACTAAACAGAGGATGGCTTAATCATTATAACAATGAGATGCTAATATTAACCAAAGAGAAATGCAGAGGTCAAAAAGTTTGGTAACAGAGTTGGGGGTATTCATTGGGGCGGCTTCATCTATGTGAAAGAATGTATCTTCTGCTTATAAAAGCAAAAGACCAGAAATATCTGGTTAAATGTCAAAATATACATACTCATAGTATATGTGCTAAGTTACATGTATACTTCTGGAAAGAATGGGCTATATTCATGTTTACAGAATTGAAAGGCCTACAATAAAAAACATATGAGAGTCTCATTTGTTTAAGGAAAGAAGGCAGGGAAGGAGTAATGCACACACTTAACATATTTATATATGCTTTTGTAACAATATGTAACAAAATTTTGTAAAATATGTAACAGCATATAAGAAAATACTAGTAGCAGTTGCCCTGGGAAACAAATCTGGAGTAGAAAACTTGACTTCTCATTGTATATCTTGTTTTACTCTTACTTTTTAACTGAATATCTTTTTTTTTTTTTCGTTAAAATTACTTTTTTTTTTTAAAGAAAAGAAACCTGATTCTTTATTGTTTCTAGGGGTACATAAATGCTAAATGCACTAAAAGCCATGCTTATATAGATGTGTTTTTTACCTGTGTTTCTGTATAAGATTAATAAGGAACCGTCAACCCCTTGTTATGTGTAAAATGAGAAAAAGGCAATCTCATGTGTATGCTGAGTGTTGGGATTTCAGAGATGCTACTTGTATAACTAAATTTTAGGTGTAACTCAGTCTGTCCTACCCTCACTGAAGCCCTAGTATTGGTGAAGATGACTGACGCTGGCAATGTGATAACTTTCCTGGCTGTTCAGAGATCCAGAGCTGTCCTGAGTTAGTCCATAAGGGAAAACACAAAACTAGTGATACTCACACAATGAGTTCCTAGTCTGTAACTCCACCTCTTCTCCAAGTAAATTCATATGTGTGTTCAAGTGAGCACCATTTATTTAATCTAAATTTATAAATCAATAAATTATGAATCTGTTGTTTTAACTTAAAACAGATACAGCAAAATACATACATATATGACTTGAATTTTCACAAATAGCATGTTTATGAAACCAGTACCTGAATCAAGAAACATTACTGGCACTCAGGAGTCCCCCTGGGAGCCCTCTCTAGTCATACTCACCGGTAGTCTTTTATGTAAATGGATCATAGAGTAAATGTTCTTTTATATATGGCTTCTTCAATGATATTTGGAAGCATGTTCTAATTTATTTTTAAAATAATTGCCAAGTGGTTGCGTTTCAACTGTTACTAGTAGCAAAATACTTATAATTCCTTAAAATTGTATATGGCACTCCCAGTGTGCTAGGATGATGAAATTGATAGTGGTTGAAACAAAATAGAGAGTGAAACAGGTTATACAGGACCTTGTGTAATTGGCCCCAACCTGTTTCTCTAGCCTCACCTGTGGTTCTCCCCCAACCCAGCCTTAGGAACACCACCTTTTGCCTTATAAATCTGTGAAGCCCCATCTTTTTTCCTTTTGTTGTGGGTTTTTAAAATTTTATTTATTTTTTGGTTAAGCCTCATCTTAAATGTTGGACCTGTGAAAACTCCTCCACCTGTTTTGAACCATTAGATCCTACCTGCTTTGTATTCTCTTCACTGTGTTCTTTCCCATATCATAGCATTTGTCACATTATGTTTTAACAGGTTTTTAACAGCCTCCATTTGCCATGTTCTTTTTACATTGTCCCTTGTGAATAGCATCATGTCTGCCCCATTATAATAAACACAACCACAAGTGTTGAATAAATGAGAAGAGATCCTCTCCAAGGACTTCTGGGGAAGACAGGTGAGCAGAAACTTAAAATCTTTAACTTGTACATCAGTTACACTTTCCATATACCAGCTGCTGTTCCAAGTGCTCAGATTATCCTCATAATAATAGGCAGGTACTATTATGATCCCTGTTTTGCAGATGAGATTAACTTGGTAAGGTGGCAGAGTCAAGATAACGCATTTGGTCAGTCTAGTTCCGACCTCCTCTCCATAACTGACTGACTGTCTTCAAGCAGGGGGCGATGCACTGTTAATATTAACATTGCTGCTCTGAGTGTGGTGAGTGGTATGAAGAGAAGCCCTGCTGGCAGGCTAGCTTAGGGCCAGTTCATTCACGACCTTGTGTGCTGTGCTAAGGAGTTTTGACTGTTTTGTGGGCAGTGGAGAGCCCATGTGGTTTTCAAGTCAGTGACTGGTTTTGTGTTTTAAGAAAGTGACTTAAATAGCAATATAGTACCAGTGGCTAGGCAGACAAGTAGGAAAGACTGGCAAGAGTCCTGGGAACATCCCACTGGCGTCAGGGACAAGGAGAATGGAGGAGGAGGAGTAAAGCCTTGCTGAATTCCAGCATCAGGCCCCGCTGCCCACAGATTCATTAAAACTCGAATAAAGGAGCAGTGCGTCATGCAGGGACTGGACTGACAGTCCAAGAAAGCCAAGGTGTTAGCCAGTCTTTGGCCTGAGGGACCCTAGACCCACCTGAGGACAGGATGCCACACTGCAGGGGGATTAATTAGGGACGTCTGAGGGTTGACAGCCAACCCCCACCCCCACCATTACACTTTCCCCCAGAAAATTAGAGGAAATATCCATGGAGTCTGACCAACCTAAGAGAAAAGTCCTAAAGATACAGTGTTGTTCAGTCACTAAGTCATATCCAACCCTTCGCAACCCCATGAACTGCAGCATGCCAGGCTCCCCTGTCCTTCACTATCGCCCAGAGTTTGCTCAAACTTGTGTCCATTGAGTCCATGATACTATAACCATCTCATCCTCTGCCTCCTTCTTCTCCTTTTGCCTTCCATCTTTCCCAGCATCAGGGTCTTTTCCAATGAATCAGCTCTTCACATCAGGTGACCAAAGTATTGGAGCTTCAGCTTCAGCATCATTCCTTCCAATGAATATTCAGGGTTAATTTCCTTTAGGACTGACTGGTTTGGGGGGCTTCCCCAAAGAAATTATTCCACCAAGCCTGCCAACTCTGAAATCCACAGTCACAAACTTCACCCATGGGGAGAGTTTCTAGTTGGCATTTATGTGTCCAACTCTTAGAAAGGAGTGAATAGCCAAGGAACACAAGGCATTTGTGGAAAGTTTCTTAACATTACAGAGCCTAAAACAAGACAGACTAAGCAAGGAGGAAATTAGTGATATCTTCAGAGAAAAATGGTTATAAAGATATTAGAATATTCAGGAGGAGAAATAAACTTCTTATAAACAAATAATGGAATAGCAGAAATGAAAAACTCAATAGAAAAGTTGAGGAAATCTTCAAAAAGTATAACAGCAGGCCAAAAAAAAAAAAAACTTGGAAAATAGAAACGACAAAATTTTAAGACAGCTCACAAGATTCTACAACTGACTAGCAGAAGTTCTAGATAGAAAAGTAGGAGCAGAGAGGGGGAAGTACCAAAGTAGTCCAGGAAAAATTTCCAGAACTGAAAGACTGAGTCTTTAAACAATATACAAACATACAACTGGGAGGAAAAAAAAGCAAACTAAATTTTATGAAGAAGGAAGAGGATTAGCCTGTGTTCTCACTTGCATTTGTGTGGTGGGAGATGCTTCTGCTGCTATTCCTGGAAATAGGGAAGTGGAACATCACAGATTGTGACGTGTGAAGTGGAACTTCACAAAGAGAAGGAGTTCTGCTCTTAGCCGGGTGACTCAGGCACTGTCTTCAGCACGTGTTGATGCCCAGCAGACAGACAGAAATCCCGTGTTGAAAATTAGAAAATCCACATTACAGCAGTAGTCATTTGCATAGAGCATTAAGAAATTCACGGAAGAAGGTCTGACCTCCCTGAGACTGGAGAAAGGAGAGGAAAGAGGCCTGGGTGAAGAAGGAAAGTGGAAAGAATTCCAGGGACAGGAAAACAAGAAATGCTTTGTGGAAACTCAGGTCAAGTAGGGCTTGAACAGGGAAGTTTATGTGGAGTTTAGTATCTGAGAAGAAGACTCTGGGTGTTTTAACCATCAGGAAGCTCTCGATCACTTGTGAGAGATCACATGTGGACCCAGGCGTGCTCAGGAGAGGAGGTGGACACCACGAGGACAGTGGTTTTCAACTGATCTGTGTCCTCTGTCCCTCTGAACACGGATCTGTCGTGGTGTCTTGAAATGCCTGTGTTGGCATGGATCTGAACGCCGTCCCCAGAGGCAATGTCTGGTCCTCGAGCCCCGTCTGGGGCTTGGACCCGCCTTTCACCTCCCTCCTCAGGGCCCAGCCAGCCCACTCGGACTGCTCAGGGGTGTGGGAATGTGATCTTAAACATGAGCTTTGACTGGTCTTTTATATCATTTGTGACACCATATAGAGTTATCTTGCTTTATATTAAAATACTCACTTGAAAATTGTGGTAGATAAAATGCCTTTTCTAACTGTATTATTAATCATAGCTCAGACTAGCAAACCAACTGTAAGTTTTTCTGATTATTCTAAGGAAAGTGAAGCTGAACAAAGCAGATCAAAGCCATCACAGTTAACCTCCTAATTATTCGGCTCACTAGTATATTTTTTTAAGATATAGAAAAACAGGGGTCCCCTTCTAAATTTGCCATGACGTTAACCTTTCCAAGTAGATTGATTAAACTGTTGTGCGGTTACTCACCACATTGGGTAAAATACATATTTATATATATATACCATGGATTGCTTGCATTTTTTTTTTTCTCTTTGGGATTTTTGCTATTTTTTTTTTCAAGGTAGGTATAGTTTCCTAATACTTAGAGGAACTGAGAAATGGAATGTTATCAGGGTATGATTTCCTTACCAGTGAGAAAAGTTTAAGCATTTTTAGTCTGGTTTGAGACAAGCGTCTCCCTAATCATTGAAAGCTGCAGAGTTTAAAACATGGGTTTATATTACAGATATTGTCTAGGAGTGGGGATTGGGGTTGTCTGTGGCATTATGACAGCATATGCTTTTTTTAAAAAGTGCTTTAGACCTCCTGCCAGACACACTTCTCTCTGGAGGCCCACAGAGTGAACACGCCAGCAGCACGTTTATGATTGCTTATGACTTTGTTTTTTAATTTATTGAGCAAGTTTTCCTGCAAACTTTTTTTTTAATTTGCTAAGAAGGGAAGTTTATTTTTCATTTCTAAATTGCTGACTTTTGTTTGTTGATGTCTATAAAAGATAAGAGTAGTATAGCCCACTATGGTAAAATAGAATTGAATTTTTGACTGCCAATTTTCCTGTAAATTGTCTTTTAAATTTTTTTTTCTGGTTTAGTTTTTTTTTTTTTTTTTCTGTAATAAAGTGGAAAGATTTCCCTTACTCACTAGATTGTTGACAAGTAAATCATTTTTGGTATCATGTAGCATTCTTTGTTTGAATATGGCACATGTCCTCTTACGTGTGTGTTGCTTTTAATGTGTGAAATGAATGATTTTATGGTTATATGGAAGGGAAATGAGTGGTGGACTAGGAGACAAGATTGATTGGCAACTGCATTTCCCTATACAAATGAGTTTTATTACAAACTAATAGTGAAACCAGAGTAACATTTAGGAGTAATCACAGACAGCCCAATTCTCTGAAATGTCTGTTTGGGTAAAAAGTATGTCAGTATGAGCATGAGGATTTGGGAATGGACCTTGAACAGCATTGCACTTCCTGGATCAGCATGGAGAGCGAAGAAACCACTAAGATTCCATCAGAAGTAGTTCTTTTAATAGCACTGTAAAAAGTTAGTTAACAGTATTGTTTATTTTGTTCTTTAATAGTCTGTTATGGAGGGTAACTAAAGGGCCATCTGCAGCAAAAGTATGTCATCCCAGTTGTTGTAGGTCAGTGGTGACATATCCACTGTAGGAGGCTGGACTCACAAACACAGCAGCGGGATAAGTAGAATACATGACACTCGAACTCATGCCATCTGTGTTTTCCACCCGGGCTGTGCTACTTGATTTGTGAACCAGTGGATGAGAAAAAATCACTGTGGTATCTGAAGAAAAGTGCCTTGGGACCATCCAAGATCAGGGTTTGAGGTTCCAAATGTATTCTGTGATTTATAAGCTAAAACTTTGGGTATGAGTTCTTTGGTCTGATCATGTGTAATCAGCAGATAATACATAAATGAACTTTATATTATAAACAAAATCAGAACTTTGTTCCCTTTTAATAGCTGAAAAGTTGTTACTTTTTAAAATGTAGTATAGTTTTAATCTTAAAATGATTTTTCTCATCATAAATTACTTATTTGCCATGATAGTTTATTCTTCCTTGATATTTCCTGCTTTCTCTTGGCTTGCAAATGGGTTGTTAGTAATTTGTACTTATGTCTCATAGTTACTTGGAAAACATACCTACTTTTTAAACTAAACAAATTATTACCTTTTATGCTTTCAAAAAACATGTTTGAAAATTCCTTTATCATCAAAGCCAAGACTGAAGCCATAAGCCTAGACTCCATTATGTGCCAAATTTAGTTCACTTTTCCTTTTCTTGCCCCATTTAGTTTTCTGGCCATTATTAATTTCATCTGAATTCATTAATCAAAATGTTGTCCCCCCCCCCCCAAAGCTTCTAGGAAGCTTTTACCTTCCTCTAGAATATATGACTTATACAAATTTTACTTTTGCCTTTTAGATGCCATTTTATTATCACCCTTTTATTTGTTAGTTAGTCTTAACTCCGTTTCACATTGTATCCAATGAACTAATCTCAATTTTGGTTCCTCTTGGGTAATGTTTCCAAGAGGGAAGTCTAGAGTACCTCTCAGCAGTTTTTCTAGGAAGAGGGATATATTTTCTGAGACCTCATATATTGTGTATCAGAATGTCTTTTGGTTACCATTCATTTTGTTGACTGGAATGACAACTTGTGTGGGAATAGTTTTTGTGTTGCAACTTTTCTTAAACTGTTGCCATTTTGTTCTATTGTTTTCTATCCCTAGCTTCTGGAAGAGAAAGCTGAAACCATCCTCATTTGATTATTTTTAGGTTATCTGATTTTCTGATGGCTGTGTCCAAAATAATTTATTGTCCTTGAAATTCAAGAACGTCCTGAGGTTCTCTCTAGGTCTGGCTCTCTTTTGAGTATTATTGCCTGGAACATGAGTCTTACATACCATCCCGGATATGTTCTCTGGGTTCCCTTTTGCCATGCCTTCATGGCAAGTGTTTACATTTCATTTTTAAATCATCATTTATTTGCAGATTGAGCTTCTGCTTTCTAATCTCCATGCTTACTTTCCTCTCTTAACACCCTCAACTTTGTTCTCTTTTCTGTGTATTCTGGTGGAATATCTGAACTCTACCCTTCTTCACTGGAGATGGAAATGGCAACCCACTCCAGTACTCTTGCCTGGAAAATGCCATGGACAGAGCCTGGTAGGCTACAGTCCATGGGGTCGGGAAGAGTCAGACACGGCTGAGCTACTTCACTTTCACTCTTCACTTTCATGCATTGGAGAGGGAAATGGCAACCTACTCCAGTATTCTTGCCTGGAGAACCCCAGGGACAGAGGAGCCTGGTGGGCTGCCGTCTGTGGGGTCGCACAGAGTTGGACACGACTGAAGCGACTTAGCAGCAGCAGCCCTTCTTCATACTGATTTGATTTTCTCCAATGTCAGTTCAACTCATCATCACCTCCAAAGCAGGTTTAAATTATGAATATTTTTCTACTTCCTTGTAATCTCCTTTCATCCATCTCTATTCATATATTACCTGCATTCCAACTCCTTGTTTTATCTCATCCTGAGCACTCCTTGATGCCTTTTGTTTTTATTTCCTGGAGAACTTATAAGACTTAACACTTAATAAGACTTAATAATTAAGTTATTATTAAGAACATTATTTTCTACATTTTTTGTGCACTCCAATAGTAAAAATAGCTGTCATTTTCTGAGTGCTTAATTTTTACCACATAGTAGTAGTGTGAAGTTGCTCAGTTGTGTCCAACTCTTTGCAACCCCGCGGACTGTAGACTGCCAGGCTCCTCTGACCATAGGATTTTCCAGGCAAGAATACTGGAGTGGGTTGCCTTTTCCTTCTCCAGGGGGTCTTCCTGACCCAGGGATCAAACCCAGGTCTCCAGCATTGCAGGCAATCTCTTTACCATCTGAGCCACCAGGGAAGCCCATACTATGCTAAATACTTTCCAGACATTCTTTTTCTCATTTAATCCTTAGGACACCCTGCAAGGAGTAATTATTATCCTTATTTTACTCATGAGGAAAAAAGCATTTAAAAATACTAAAAAGTCCAAGGTCAGACAACCCAAAATTAATAAGTTGAAGAGTCAAAGTTTAAACCCAGGATTCTCTGGCTCCAAAGTCCGTTTTCCTTACCTCACTATACTATCTTCTCTATAAACGACTTTCATGTTTTAATAAAATATTCAAAAGAATAACACTCCCCTTTTACTGGAGATTTTATTTTTCACTGCCACATTTTCTGTCTTCCAGTTCCGATCTATGTCTTCATTCAACCTTGTAATGAGAGATCACTGCAAATGCGGGTCCTCTTCCTGTCCCTACGCTCCAGGTTATGAGCAGTCTGTAGGCCAGTTACAGTGGTATTTGCCCCCTGGAGAGGTTGTGTAGTTGAACAGCATGGGCACCGGGTTTGAAATAATGAAAAACCCAGATTCGAAGCCAACTTGTGCTATGTGGCAGCCGTGGACAAGTTACTTAGACCCTGTTACCGTGTCACTGTGCGTGTCGGAGGACGTGCCGGCCCAGGTGAAGTCCCTGCCACCGTCAGCACGTTGTTCACTGCCGTGGGTGGCGGCCTGCGGGCCCACCCACCCCGGCCCAGCCCGGGCGCCGCGCACCGAGCGGCCATGAGCTGTTCGCGTCCCAGGATGCACCGCCGCACTGGCCACCTGGCCCGCGTCCCAGGATGCACCGCCGCACTGGCCACCTGGCCCGCGTCCCAGGATGCACCGCCGCACTGGCCGCCTGGCCCGCGTCCCAGGATGCACCGCTGCACTAACCGCCTGGCTTGGCTTGGCGACGGAGCCCGGCCTCAGGCCAGAGAAAGAAAGCTGCGGAGAGGGTGTGGCTCGGGGCCCGCGGTGCCTCAAAGGCTGAGGTCAGTCCCAGTTCGGTCCCCGCGCAGGCCGTGTCGGGCCCTTGTGCGGAGGCAGGCCGAGGCCATGCCCTGTCCGCCGGTGAGCCGTGTACCAGGCCCCTTGCCGCGCAGGTCGAGGCCAGGTCCAGCCGCGACCTCCGGCAGGCCGCAATCCTGTCCAGTCCTGGGACGAGTCTCCGCCGTCTCGCTGCAGCCCGCCTGCCGGCTTTGCAAAGTCGGTTAGACTCGTCCCAGGACTCCAGTGCCAAGCGGGTTTCCCTCTTTGTCTTGCCCTCATGGGTTTTTGTGAATTGCTGGGTTGGCATCTTCTCACTCAGGTGACTAGGGGTCAAGCCCACATTTCTGCGGAGTTCAAGGTAAGGGAGCCCGGGAGACTGTCCGGCAGTGGACTCAAGGCCTAGACTCGATTCACAGACCGCTGTACCCTCTGTATCCCTGACCAGCACTTCTGAGGGGGCCTTCGTTTTTCTCAGGTGAAAGTTATCCCGGTGTGACTTTAAGGAGACTCTTAACAATACCCTTTTTTACTCTAAAATGCAACCAAATGTATCAAGGACCCAGTATGTGTTTACACCCGGTTGTGAGATTTGGGGGCTGGAACCTCAAAGATGAAAAAGGTACCCATCCTATTCCTCATAGTCATAGCTTGTAGGCCTAAATCACCCTATGATCTTTGATGTTTATTCCAGTTTTTCTTTTACCCCATCAGAAAATGTGGGGTAAAAGAAATCATTTAAATTTAAATCAACTGAAATGGGGGGGGGGGTGGATTGTGAAGATGTAGAAACGGTAAACTGATCCACTTAGATTGGTTTGCCTACTGTAAATTGTGCCTTATCTTCCATTAATAGTTCAGTAAACAAATTTAGTAGGTCCAGACCAACATTTTTTAAGATTAGAATAGACAATAGAGTACATTATAAATAGTATGGATACGTATTGTTTTGTGAAACTTTTGAGTTGAGCATGCATGCTCAATTGTGTCTGACTCTTTGTGGCCCCATGGACTGTAGCCCACCAGGCTCCTCTGTCCATGGGACTTTTCAGGCAAGAATACTGGAGTGGGTTGCCATTTCCTCCTGAAGGGGATCTTCCCAACCCAGGGATTAAACCTGTGTCTCCTGAGTCTCTTGCATTGCAGGCAGACTCTACCCATTGAACCACTGGGGAAGGTTTCAGTTATGTATATTTAATAGGTATATTTGTACTAGGTTGTGATGTAAAGTATACTTATTGTGGATTACATCTTCAAAATTGTTACAGGTTCACTGGGGAAGGTTTCAGTTATGTATATTTAATAGGTATATTTGTACTAGGTTGTGATGTAAAGTATACTTATTGTGGATTACATCTTCAAAATTGTTACAGGTTTAGATCAGGATAAATATGTTACATGTATAGAAAGTAACTTTGCAGTAGTAATAATTTATCTTGATATCAATTATTTGCAAAGATTGAAACTATGAAAGAGTCAAATGGTATTTCTGCCCTAATTAGCTCCATGTTTTATAACTACTACACATGGTATTAGCATGGCATGTGTTTGGGTATCTGATCCATCATGTTCATTGTAGATCGTTGCTGATGTGTAAGGAATGGAATGGCAAAATTGCTCCAATATATGAGATCAGTCACTCTAGTTGTTGCTGATAATAGAATCCACAAACCATCATTGTTATGGTGAAAATATGCATGATTTATAGGTTATGTCTGTTGTTGCTGTGTATGACCATATGAAGATCTTTGCTTTACATTTTCTCTGCTAAAATTCAGTAATGAAGTTAAATAATCCGAGAGTTTTCTGGTCTGTCCTAATTATGATGTTACTTTTTCTGAAAACTTGATGCAGAGCATATCTGACATCAAAGGAGTTTTGCTATTGAAAGATGTTTTTCTTTTCAGCTTTGATAAGAGATTTTTTAAAATTTTTAACTAAAATTTAAAGCTCTTAATGGTTGTTGTTGTTCAGTCACTAAGTCGTGTCCAGCTCTTTGCAACCCCATGGACTGAAGCATGCCAGGCTTCCCTGTCCTTCACTGTCTCCTGGAGTGTGTTCAGATTCTTGTCCATTCAGTCAATGATGCTTGCTATAATAATTATTTTTGCATTTTATATTTGTGTTTATTTGTTGACTAGTTGGTTGGTTGATTTTGATTTTAAGGATTTAGATAACTTGAAGTTTGGACTATAGTTGTTGAAACTAATTTCCCAGTGTATAATTTATTCTCTGATGTGTCTGTCTGACATTTAATTTTAACTGGCTAATATTTTATTTTGCAAATGGACCTTGCAAAGAGTGTACCATCATCAAGCAACCTACTTTTTTTAACCGTACTGATTGGTAACTACTATGATAGGAATTCCACAAATGTATGAATTAATGAACACTATAAATTATTCATATAAACATTTTATATATATATAAACATATATATATGTGAATGGAAATCATCCTGTCCTATTGGACACTTTCAAACCACACCCAACAGTGAAACAAGTAAAGTGATATCTAAATTTCTATTTCAAAACCAGCCTAACACAAAAGAGGTTAAGAAGGCAGGGGATTGTTTTTCTTCAGTTGAGATCTCAGTAGAAACTTGTGAGGGGCACTTTATAATCAGTCTGGTATGTGGTATTTTGCTCATATCCCTTTAGTCTCTTCCAAAGTGTTAGACTCCAGCATTCACTGTGTAGTTCAGTTGATCTGTTAATAGAGCAAATGACTGTTGACATTCAGGGAATGTGCTTGCCGTTTCCAGCAATAGCCAAAGTTTGAGATCCTTAAATAGCTAGAAAGCAGGGACCATCGCTGCCTTGTTCACTGTGATTTCCTATTTTCAGGCACATAGGAGGTGCTCAATAAATAATTGTTGAAGGAATGAAAATACCATGGAAGGAGGAAGAGCAGCAGCAGAAGGTACACACAGCTTAAAACATAGGAGGAAAGAGTATTATCAGATCCTTAACTAGTATTTACTGAGGGTCTCCTATGAACCTAGTACTGTTTCTGGGGTGAGATCTGGGCTCTCGGGCTCTTTCCAGCTTAGGGGAGACAAGGAATATACTGATAAATTTGAGTTACAAGAGGATTTTTGTGCTGTACTGTTAAAGAATGGGACTGCACATAAAATGTGCCTGACAGTGTGACTTGGATGGTAAGTATAAAGAGAAAGGTTGATTCAAGTTGCTTTGAGAGGCAGTGTTTCCCAGAGGAAATGGGTGGGGCTTGGATAAGGACGGATGGCAGGCAGGGCATGAGCATAGCCACTGGCTCACCCCAAGGGGAGATTGGTATTAGGGGACAGTGGGGAGCAAAGTGGGACAGGCTGCCTGGGGGTCATATTTTGGAGAAGAGGCTAGGAAATAGACAGTCATGAAAGTTAGATTTTATGTAACCAGCATAAAGAAGTCGTAAGTTCTGGAGCAAGGAAGTATTTTGTTGAAGGCCGTGTTTTTAGAGTGCTCTAAAGGAGGAGCTCTCCCTCAGAGACTAGAAGGGGACAGAACACAGACCCCAGGACTAGGATTTCAGTACTACTGTCAGTCACATCACAATGTTCTAGTCACTGTGGATGCTTTGGTGGCACAAAAGCAACCAATGAGGGGAAATGCATTTGTCCTAGAACTTAATTTTAGGAAGGTCTGGAAATGACCAAAGGGTGTCCACACCTGTTCAACAGCCACGAACCCACACATGCTCAGTCTCAGCCTCAAGCCTGGTCTGTGTTTCTAACGCCCTGTGGAGTAACAAAGTCAAATAAGGAGAGAAAAGTGTGAATTCTTGTTCTTGGGAATGAATCTTAGTTGCTGACATCATGAAATTTAGTCCAGCTTATGTTTTTCATAAAGGACTTCATCCTGCCTTTTAAAAACTTGCTTCCAAGAGTTCACAAACTGAAGAGAGTTGCCCATCCTTGGTGGTCTCAGGTTGCCAAGCACATCTTCTCTTGGTTCTTTGTTGGCACATGGTGTGTAGGGTATGGGATAAGAGGGAGAATGCAAGTGAGAGGGAAAAGATAGACAGGAAGCTCCTTGAGCTCAGAGGTCTCACCTTCATCTTTGTGTTTCAAGCAACTTATTGAATTACATGTATTGAATGATGACTGGATAGATAAGGGGCATTTTGTTTCCTGATTGTCTGGTATGCATAACATGATGTCAGTGGCCCAGATATTTATTCAAACACTCATCTCCTTCCTACCTCTTTCTTCACACCTGTTTGGTGCTGGTGCAACTCATAAGGTATATGGAATGCTTGGCACAATGTTGGATTAAGGGAGTATAGATGTTAAAGCTACTAATTCAAGCCTTCACAGACTGGAACAATCATGGGGTTAATGATTTTGAGGATGAAAAGTTTATCTGCTAACTCCAGTCTGTTTCCTGATGCCATACTGTGCAGTCTGAGCTCCTCATTTAAAATCCATGGTTTATGCTTGCATGCACAAAGGCTACGTAGTAGTAAATTTTGAAGTCTGTCTCCTCTATGGTCCCAATGTGTGCCTGGGTAGAACACATAGATATACTCGTACCACATGTACATGTGTCCATTTCCCTCTGCACTCTTTATTATAGGGTTAGTGAATAATACTGCTCATCTCTGTGAGTATGCATCTGTATCAGTTTGGGAAGTCACTGTGTATTTTTATTCTTGAGATCCTTAGATCCTTCAAAACACATAATGTTTTATGTCTGGCACATAGTATGAACTCAGTAAATGCATGCTAAGTGAGATAATGAAGAAATGCTCTGTTCAGAGAATGGTCATGGGTGCTACTTGAAAACTTTATACAATCGTTATACTCAAGATTTAATTGGAGAAACTAAGTCTATGTGCAAAATCTAAAGTCTATTATTAGGAATAAACATAGGAATAAAGCATATAGATTAAATATATTAATAATATTGGTTATTATAATCATAGCTAAAATTTACAAAATGCTTACTATGTGCCAGGTACTCTCCTAAGAGCTTTGATGGATATTGACTAATTTAATGTTTTTCTAACTCTGTAAGATATTGCTGTTATCCCCATTTTGCAGTTGAGAAACCTGAGGAGCTGAGACTTAAGTGACTAGTCTGGAGTCACACAGTCAGCAAGAAAAAGATCACAAAATGAGCACAAAGAGGCACTGGGGTTCAGCAGCAAAAACTTTCTGGAGGAGACCAGTTGAGATGTGGCCTGCCCCATCCCCGAGGCACAGACCATCTGGTTGGCCCTCCCCAGGGGTGGTAAATGAGGCTGTGGAGAGCCTGCTCACATAGCCAGATAACTGTTTCTTGAAAGAGATTCTCTCCTTTGAGGAGAAAAGCAGATAAACGCTATTAAACTTACATTTTTTTCTCTAGAAAATTAAGTTAAGGTTTGGTTTCAAATATAACACGCAGCTTAGAATATCAGAAGCTGTCCTGCTTCCCTTTCCTCCATGTCCCACCACATGCAGCTGGGTACCCTCTAGTCCTTGCTAGCAGAACTGTGGCACCATATCTAGGGGTCTGCTTCCCACTAGGGCCCAGAGTCCATTTTCCTGTGTCCTGCTTCCTCTGTGTTCCTCTTCTGAGTTCCTAAGTAGCCCTCCAAAGTCCTGATTGTAGCTGTTGTCCTCTGTTGTACAGATTTTTCACCTGTCTCTAAAGAACGAGGAACTATACCTTGTCCTTGACTCAAGAAATATAGCAGATGTGAGATTCTTTTGATGATTGAGAAGCTATGAGCTATGTATAAATACTTCATCTTTGATTTATACATATGTCTTATCAGTAGATGACATATATTTAGTTATACAATTGACAAACAAACAAAAAAACATGTGGTCCTACAGTACTGTTTTGGCTTATTTAATTCTAAGAAAGGGAATCCAGAGTAGAGTTCAGAAGTATCCTTCTCCCCAGATATCTACAGAGTGAAACTGAGTGTTGGTTGCCCACAAGTTGGGGTGTTAACTATTGACATGTATTGAACAGCTCAGCACGGTGCTAAGCTCCAGGGATATAAGGATGTGTAAGGCATGTTCCAGAGGAATTCCCAATGTAGTGGGGACTGCATGCATGCTCAGTTGAGTCCAGCTCTCTTGTAACCCCACAGATTGTAGTCTGCCAGGCTCCTCTGACCACGGGATTATCCCAGCAAGAATAATGGAGTGGATTGCTATGTCTTCCTTCAGGGGATCTTTCCAACCCAGGGATCCAACCTGCATCTCTTGTGTCTCCTGCACTGCAGGCAGATTCTTTACCGTTGAGCCACTAGGGAAGCCCATGTAGTGGGGAAGCAGATACAAAACCAGCTAAGTTATAATAGTAGAGTGCTGTAATATAGTTATAAACACACAACAGGGTGAGCTGAGAGCTGTGGGACTTGGCAAGGGAGTCAAACTTCCATCAGGCAAGAGAGAGCAGAAAGCAGCCAGTGGACAGGCATGGAAGTTGCCTGCTTCTTTTGCCTGGAAAGTAGTGGGAAAGGGCAAGAGGAGATTCTAAAGGACTGGTTGTCTCCTGTGACAAATCTAGACAGAGTATTAAAAAGCAGAGACATCACTTTGCTAACAAAGGTTCATACAGTCAAAGCTCTGGTTTTTCCAGTAGTCATGTACAAATGTGAGAGTTGAACCATAAAGAAGACTGAGCACTGAAAAATTGATGCTTTCAAATTGTGGTGCTAGAGAAGACTCTGAGAGTCCCTTGGACAGCAAGGAGATCCAACCAGTCCATCCTAAAGGAAATCAGTCCTGAGTATTCATTGGAAGGACTGATGCTGAAGCTCTAATACTTTGGTCACCTGATGCAAAGAGCCAACTCATTGGAAGAGATCCTGATTCTGGGGAAGATTGAGGGCAAGAGGAGAAGGGGGCAACAGAGGATGAGATAGTTGGAAGACATCACCTACTCAACGGACATAAGTTTGAGCAAACTCCAGGAGATAGTGAAGGACAGGGAAGCATGGTATGCTGCAGTTCACAGGGTTGCAAAGAGTCAGAGACAGCTTAGCAATTGAACAACAGACTAGAAATGTACAGTGTGGGGTAATTCTGCATAGTCTCCTAGAAAGATCTGATAAGATCTGAACCACAGTCTGTGCATTTAGTGTCCACTCTGCTGAAAGATCACTGCCTGCCAAATGAGCTTTAAAATTTATGAACCTTTTAATAGAAAAAATCTGAGAAGAGAAAACCAGACTAGGAGAATTGCATAAGCAAGTGTTGAGTGAGAGGGCCTTGACCAGTTTTCCTTCTTTGAACTAAATTCATTAGGGAAATTTGAGAAACTGTAAAGTTTCAGAGAACTTCAAACTGGCATTTTCCCCTTCTCTGCTTCTAGTCAACTTTTATTTTGCTGTCAGCTATTAAGCTGACAGAAGAAGAAAGCTGTCTTTCAGCGGTTGGAGTCAGCCAATGAGGAGAGCTTCAAACCAGGTTTTCAGGGAGGCGGCACTGCCCAGACCTCCTGGGAGGCGAGGTTCAGCTTATGAGACGGACAGGAATCAACTTGTTGAAGCCTTTTTACTTGTCAGAGCACCTTTAAATAATCCACGCTTGCAGCTGTTTCATCTTCACAAAGGAAAGTGAAAATGGTCCCAAAAGGTATAACATCTCAAGCTCTGTAAAATGAGGGCCACCTGCCTTTACAATGGAAGTTTCTGAAGCAGGCAAACAACGTTTACATCGTGCCACTAAGTTTATCTTTCCTTGTCTGTGATGATTGTTCTTTGAGACACAAAACAAAGCGAATCACATCCAACTATTCTAAAAAAAAAGATGACCTGATTTTTTGGGCCACTTTATGGTTCAGAAAGGGGATTTTTTTCAATTGCTAGGAAACAGGTGGAAAAATTGCATTTCTGAGAGTGATGCTTCTTAGTTAGTTTTGTGGTGTGGTGGTGGTGATAGTAGTGGTGGTGATTTAGCTAGCAAAATTCATGCCCACGTTTCAGGCTTCTGGAGAGTAATGCGCTGTCAGACCAGCTCAGAGGACTGTGTAGGGCTGTCAGCAGTGTTTTGGGTCTCTCTCTGCCATTAAACCCCTTCCTTTTAATACAAAGAACAAGACTATCCTGAGTAGTAGTTGACGAATGACTGTGTGCGCTGAAATGCAATAATGATGAAGCAATTGATGCATTTGTAATTCAGTCTCAATGGATTCCACTCTTCTCCTCTCCAAGTGGTGAAACAGGAAACAGCATCGCATCAGGAATAACCTGAAGGTGTCCTCCAGGAGCCATGCCCCACGTCACTGATTGCCCTCAGTCAGAAATCTTGACCTGCAACTTTAGAGGGTGGGTCTCTGAAAGAATTTCAGAGCTTACACAGCAGCGAGGTGTGTTGCTCTCTGATGAGAACGAAGCTGGCTGGAGCACTGGGAGTCTGGCTCTGACTCTCTTCACAAACCAGGGGCATCTTTGTGTACTGAAGTTTCAGAAAGGTAGGCACCATCTTGTGGATTTGTTATTATTTGAGCACCTTCAAAACCAAGTTGGCCTTGACTCTGTGTATGTGTGTGTGCGTGAGAGAGAGAGAGAGAGAAATGACCAAAATGTTTGTTTTTTGGCCTGATGCGGGAGAGAGACAGAAAACAGAGGTTCAAAGCCATTTGCTTGATAAGTTTGTAGTAGTGGAGAGTAAACGGTGAATTCAAACTTCTACTTCTAGCCTGTATTACTTGCTCTTTAGCAAGTTTAAACTGATTCATTGAAGGCACAGGAAGAATTGTTCAGAGAGTGAAATCACACGAGGCCGAATGCTCTGTCAGCGTAGCTTGATTTATTTGGAAAGCCTTGACTCAAGCTGAAATGAAAAGAGTGCCTATCGATCTCCAGGCAACACAGAAAAGGCCATTTCAGACTACTTAAGAATGTCATAAATTTGGAACAAGGCAGAACTTGCTCATCTCACAGTGACAAGCTTTTTTAAGCTTGTTCCATCTTGAGGGAGATAATGTCATGTCTAGAAGACATTAGCTGATTAATTCTATAACTTCCAGCTTTGTGCAGAAAAACAAAACAAAAGCAAAACTTTTATTTTTTCTAATCCATGTTTAGTGAGGATGTTTTTTTGAGCAATTTTATTTCCTGAAAAGCCTTATACAGAGCAAGGGAAAGAAATTTGGGAAACTTTCTGGGTGATGATTCATTCAGTAATCTGTAATATACAAGGTCTTTCTCCAATACAAGTGAGGGTTCAGACTTTAAACAACACCTTTCATTTCCCTCCCCTACAAGCCTTTTTTAAAAAGGGGGTTTCCACTTAAAATTTCATCAGTAAAAGGGACAAATTCTTAAAGAGGAAAATAGATTCAGATAATAATTGTATAGTCTTCCCATTAAAAAATTTCTGTCATTTCTAAAAGCAATCACATTAATTTACATAAGTTTGAAGATAAATCTGGGTTTAATGGTAAACTGCACTAATTGAGTCCTTATTGTGTATTTATGCATTTCACATTTAATTTGATGAGACAAGACTCATGCCATTTTCAGATAAGGAAGTTTAGTCTCAGTGAGATTTATAGCAGCATAGTAGGGAAGTGAGAGAGTCAGAACTCTGTTGCCTTTCTGCACACAGGAATATATGTATGATTGGAGCCCTCTGTATTCCTATCCTTTTCTATCAGCTTTTTATGAGTCCTTGTCATTTGGAGGAGTTTCTGAATCCATAATAGCATGCAAATTTTGATATCTGATAGAGCAAAAGACCAAGTGTCAATCTATATTTGCTTCTGCTCTGGGGGTGAAGTCATGATGAAGTTGACTGAACATAGACTAGAAAGGCAGACAGACCTAGATTTGAATCCCTGCTATTGACCTAGGCAAATTAGTGAAATTCTTCAAACCTCAGTTTCCTTATTTATAAGCTAATTGTAATAATGTCCATCACGTAGCCTTGATATAAGGACGAGAGAGACAAATAATGAAAGTGCCATCTGCATGATTGAAAAATGGTAGACTTTCGATCAATAATAGTCATTTCTCCAATAACTTGTTGATGCTTTGACATGGTGCATCCTGTTCTGGCATGGGGATATCAGCAGTGACAACAGAGGCAACACCCTGCCCTCATGGAGCTAAGTGATGCTTATTTATTATATCATCATGTGACTGACTTTCTGTGAAAATCACATTTTGATTATGGTGTACAGTTTGGCTTTGACGTAGCCTCTGAAGCAGGATGATGAAAGTCCTATGCCAAAATTCCCCTAAAACATAGTAAAATCAGGCAAAAAGTGAAAACATCAGATACTTCTTTTACAGAAGTCAGTTTGTTCTGCTAATCATTTCAGAGTTAGAGGTCAGGAAGGATGTGCTTTTATGCAAATATTTACACACGCGCGTGCATGCACACACACACAGAATTCATCTGAGATTTCCTGGGCCCACAAAGCCACAGTAGAAGCATTCCTGACAGGATAGGTGTGGGAGGAGGGTCAGGCTCCAAGAACTCATGGAACAGAGTGTAGTGTGGCAACCATTCATTTGCTTTAGATCCCAGGCCATCTACTCAAGAGCCCTGGGCTTTCCAGGGCCTCCCCAGTGTGAATTTAGGGACAAAACCTGAACTGGAGATAATATACCTTTATAAAGACAGATTGGGGGCAAGAGCAATTGACTTACTTACCAGCTAAAAGCCTGGAGTTAAGTAGGCCAGTTGGCATCAAGAATGGTATTTTGGTATCTGTCCCTAACTTTGAATCCCAATAAACTGCAGATCATATCAGAGAGATACGAGAGGGACACAGGGAAGCCCCCTCTGAAATCCAGTGCAAATGTATTCTTCCTTTTCCTGGCAACACCTGCATACCCCATACTACTGACGTTGTTGGTCTTACACACCTTGAGTTTTTTTATGTAGTTGGTAGACCCAGAATGACTGAACAACTCTGTGTCAGCCCAGACCAGAGAGTTGGCACTATGAAAGAAGTCTTTCTAAAGTGGCAAGACTTACTTTTGTAAGCCCAGTGCAACAATCAGTCTCATCATTTTATGGGTCATGTTACCTTAAGATTGTGTCTTGTAGCAAGGATTTTAAAGGGTGAAAATATAAACTAAGTTAAAAGCCTAATTAAGTTAAGGCATAGGTAATAAACCCTCAAACAGCAGGTGGATGGAGAGGTTAAGAATCTTTGAGGAACTAAAAAGCCTCTTGATGAAAGTGAAAGAGGAGAGTGAAAAAGTTGACTTAAAGCTCAACATTCAGAAAACCAAGATCTTGGCATCTGATCCCATCACTTCATGGGAAACAGTGGAAACAGTGGCTGACTTTATTTTGGGGGGCTCCAAAATCACTGCAGATGGTGATTGCAGCCATGAAACTAAAAGACGCTTACTCCTTGGAAGGAAAGTTACGACCAACCTAGACAGCATATTAAAAAGCAGAGACATTACTTTGCCAACAAAGGTCCATCTAGTCAAGGCTGTGGTTTTTCCAGTGGTCATGTATGGATGTGAGAGTTGGACTGTGAAGAAAGCTGAGCACCGAAAATGGATGCTTTTGAACTGTGGTGTTAGAGAAGACTCTTGAGAGTCCCTTGGACTGCAAGGAGATCCAATCAGTCCATCCTAAAGGAGATCAGTCCTGGGTGTTCATTGGAAGGACTGATGCTGAAGCTGAAACTCCAGTACTTTGGCCACCTCATGCGAAGAGTTGCCTCATTGGAAAAGACCCTGATTTTGGGAGGGATTGGGGGCAGGAGGAGAAGGGGACGACAGAGGATGAGATGGCTAGATGGCATCACTGAATCGAAGGGCATGAGTTTGAGTGAACTCCGGGAGTTGGTGATGGACAGGGAGGCCTGGTGTGCTGCGATTCATGGCGTCGTGAAGAGTTAGACACGACTGAGCGACTGAGCTGAGCTGAACTGAACTGAACCTTATATAATACCGTAATAGCCATAATTCTCTCCAGGGATTTCTGTGGGGGACAGATTTTTAATTGTAAGTGAACTGCAGCAATCACTGTGTTTTGAAACAGTTAAATTATTTTGAAATTTCATTGTTATCAGAACTTAAAGTCTGCGGAAACCCATTAACAAATGGAAGAGAGCTGTGTAAGAGGGAGTGTGACCTTGAGATACATTTCTCCTTTCTCAGGTAGGAGGATTTAGAATTTCCCAGACAGTGAGTGTTTATATGCTGCTCAAATAGAAAATGTTTTGGTTCATTTTATTTATTTATTTTACTTTACAGCATTGTATTGGTTTTGCCATGCATTGACTTGAATCGGTTCATTTTAAAAATCATTTTCTCTTTATTTATTTATTTTTTGCCCACATGGTCACTGGCAAGTCTTTGGAGAGCAGTTGTGCAGTGTTCTAAGGAGTGTGAACTGTGCTGAGCTGATGCATAGCTGGCATTTAGTGTACAGAAATTCCAACTCAGTGAAAATGTTCCCTTTTTTCCCTGAATTATATCTTCAGGAAATACCAGGAAACTGAGATGCTTAACCAGAATTTCCAAATCCCTCTGCTCAGGATTGGTATACACAAACATACCCCACACAGACACACACACACATGCACACACATGACATAGACACAGACACACACACATCCACACACATTCATGTACATAATATAAAAACAAAATCAAAAGATACATACTTTGTGTGTGCAGCAAAAGTTTAGTTCTCATGTCATAGAGTGCAATAGATTGGGCCTTCTGCCCTTTGAAACATGTGATGTGTGGTCACTGGGCCTGGAGAAAGGATAAATGGAAGCAGTTTTCTAGCTTTTTAAAAAACTGAGATGTAATTTATATATTAGTTTCAGATGTTGTTACATAATAATTTAATATTTGTATATATTGTGAAATAATTACCAAATACAATTCTCATTAATGGGAAAACTGTAAAATTCACAGCTAATACATATATTTAGGTTACTTGAAAAGATAAAATGTTACATTGAGGGATTTGAAATCATTTTTACTTACATTTCCATGTTCCAAAATGAAGTAATTAGGAAGGGAAAATCATATGCCACAATCCACTTGTTCTCTATAGAGTCCTTGCATTCAAACACAAGGCCCATTTCTTTCGTTTGGTTTCATTGGCCAGACATACTTTAGCAGATAGTCAATAAATACTCACTGGTTAGACTGACAGGCTGAACAATAATTATTTAAAGATTCAAGCAAAAATTCTAAGAGCCTTTTCTTGAATAATGAAGATTACTTAACATCATTTAATAACTAAATTGGCTTCAATTTCTTCACCTCAAATTTTGTTTTCTTGCTTGACATCTGATTAAAACTTTAAAACTGTAAAATATGCTGATGCTGAACAAATCTCACTGTACAGATGAGCAGTTTTCATGTGTGATGTTCCCATCACAGGCTCACTGTCACTTCTGACCTTAGATCAGCATTACAGACTTGTAATGAGCTCCTCCTGTTCCATTAGCTGTAAGTGGCTTTCCCTTGCTTGTTTCCAGTGTATCTGCTTTCTTTGAATTCTGGTCTACAACCACCTGTGGAAGAGAAAAACTTCAGAACTTTGCTAGACGATGACTGTAAAATAATATTCAGGTTGGACTTTCCTAATTTTTTCACAGGTTACATTTTAGCGGTGGTTTTCAAACCTTTTTTTCTGTTTGTTTTTTGATGATCACTGATGGTAAATACTTTTAGATCTCCACTTAGAATGCACACACACATTAATTGGAAAATGTTTCCGAAACAATATTTGATATGTATTGATGTTTTCTCTTTTATTCCATTCCACTCTATAACCTTTCTGGCCTGACCTAATAATTTTGTAGCTGGTGCGTGCATCACTCATGTCTGACTCTTTGCCACCCTATAGACTGTAGCCTGCCTGGCTCCTCTGTCCATGAGATTCTCCAGGCAAGAATACTGGAGTGGGTTGCCATGCACTCCTCAAAGGGATCTTCCCAGCCCAGGGATCAAACCTGAGTCTCCTGTGTCTCCTGCGTTGCAAGCAGATTCTTTACCACTGAGCCACCAGGGAAGCCTTTGTAACTGGTAGTGGTTCTCAATACTAGCTGAAAGGAAGAATTAACTGGGGAATTTTAAAAAATATATTAAAGTCAAAATCACACTAGACCAATGAAAAAGACTAGAAATTCCAAAAATAGACCTCTGTTTTACATATCAGATGCAACACATTAACTCCAATACATATTAGACCCTTGATTTATAACATTATAGATACTATAAGGAAAGAATGACAATTTGAATATCTATATGGAGAAAATCTCGTTTCTAAACTCAAAATATATAAAGATCTAAGTGTTAATATGGATATGACAGGTACAACAATAAACTTTTGGATCTGTGCTCTTCGGTACAGTAGGAATTGAATATCATATGATGATTTTGTTTACTTTGCAAACATCTTTTTCCTTTTGGTCATCCTTAAGACGTTTGTAATTAAATTTCACCAACATGAATGACACAGGGGAACCTAAAACCCCCTCTTACAGCACGTGGACCCAGCAGCCTGCCCCGTGGGTCAGCCCAGCCCCAGTTCCGCCACTGTTCTCTGGGTTCCCAAGTGCTCCTGCTTTACAGAATCAGGTTACTGTGTGTTTGCAGAAAAAAAAAAAAAAAATTGAGGAAATACTCAATAAATTTTGGTTTAGAAAAGAAGGAATTTTAAAAAGGCTTAGAAACCTGTAGATCCCACCCCGTGATCAGTAGAGTAGCAGCAGGTTGAATTGGCACATGTTGGACCTTCCCCAGCCAGGGAGAGGGAGTTGGTGCTATACCTGATGTGGCACTGACTTGGGACCTTGGTATATGTCAGCGTGGTGTTTTCTTTGATTCGTAGCAGCTAATGGCAGAAATCAAAGAGACAAATGATAATCATATAAATATATATTGGAAAGAAATTTAAGGATGCCCTTTTTAAAAGAATGTATATTTGAAAAGTGTGGAAACCTAGGGAAATTTTTATTTTTAAATAATATGTTACATTTTCATATAATGTACCCAGGATGTTTTTCCCTCCAGGTACCTTTGCAGGCAAAAGATCCATAAATTTAAAGTCATGGTTTTAATCATTAATTCTCCCAGAAGTGTAATTAGTAGATGAGATATTTTCTCTGTATTCTAGACTTTGCAAATACACCGTGTGTCTCTCTTTGTCCCCATCTTGCTGTCTCTGTCTTTCCCCCATCTACTTAAAATCTGGGTGTTATATGCATTTTTTTTCATTAAGGAACTTCTTGCATTAGATAGACCTGGACAGGAATGACTAGTTCTTTTCAGTTTTGAGATCTTACAAGTTATTTTCTTTTGGTGAGTAAGTAGCAACAGCTGGTGGCCATAGACAGTGAAGTTGCCCTGGCTGAGGAAGGGACATGACCCATCCCTTTTGCTCAAAGGAGGAAACAGTAACTATGCCAGCAGGTGCCCAGTTTCCCAATCTCATGCCAGCACTACTTGCTAGGTGGAAATCTTCCGTCTGTTGTTCTTTTTTAATGATTTCTGAGTCAAAGGAGAGAGCTGCTGGGAACGTGTAATTGAGATTTTTTTTCTGCACTTCTTCACTGCATCCCTATTCTCTGCTGTAGGCCCTCACACCCATGCATGCCACCCTTATCTAAAGACTATGGGAATCTTGGCATCTTGTTCTTTTCCAAGGGATGCTTCCTTTTGCAGAGGCAGCAGAAAATCTTTCATAAACAAATATTTTAAATATTAAAATTGGGGGCTTGCTTCATCATGTTGCCCTGATAACACCAAAGTGAAAGTCGCTTAGTCAAGTCCAACTCTTTGCAACCCCATGGGCTATAGCCTGCCAGGTTCCTCTGTCTGCAGAATTCTCCAGGCCAGAATACTGGAGTGGATAGCTGTTCCCTTCTCCAGGGGGATCTTCCCAACCCAAGGATGGAACCCAGGTCTCCCACATTGCAGGCGGATTCTTTACCTTCTGAGCCACTAGGGAAGCCTTCCCTGGTGAGCCACTAAGTCCTTCCTTAAAAGTAACTTGCCTCCTCTTTATCAGTGAGCAAGATAGATGTTCCAAATTCCTTCCTTTTAAAAAAATTGTTTATTTATTTTTGGCTGTAGTGGGTCTTCATTGCTACACACAGATTTTCTCTAGTTGCGGTGTTTGAGCTTCTCAATTGCAGTGTTTGGGCTTTCTCTTATTGCAGAGCAGGACTCTGTGGCTTGTGGTCTTCAGTAGTTGTGGCACGTGGGCTTAGTTGCTCCATGGTATGTAGGATCTTCCTGGACCAAGGATCGAACAAGTATCCCCTGTATTGCAAGGTGGATTCTTAACCACTGAACCACCTGGGAAACCCCCAAATTCCTTCTTGATCAAGATGTGGCTGTGCACTCTTCTATAGGTTTCACTTTCTGTCATAGAAGATTCCTTTGTTGATACTGCACAGGACAAGTACCATGATGTAAGAAATCCTGCTGACACTGAGAAAATTAATTACCCACCCTGTCAAGGAAATGAATTATCCCTCAGAAAAGCTTTTCCCGACTAACACTTGGTCAAGTAACCTCAATACTGATCAAGGTATTGTAGGAAATCAGTGAATGATGACTGGCTGTGGTGCCACCTGGAAGTCCACAGTACTTTTGAGGAGGAAATGTAAATAGCGACCACAGTACCAATACCTGTAGTTTACTGGGCACTTACTATATACCAAGCATTATGATTTAGTGATTTAGACACATGGCCTCATTAATCCTGACCTAGATTTTACAGACATAAAAATTGTTATACCTGTTTTACAGATGAGATCATATAGCTTTAAAGGGGTGAGGATGTGTGTTCAGATTCCCAAACACTTATTCTTGACAGGCCAGTAGGCCTTGGGTTCCTACACATCCTGTCCTGAAATTCTGTCCCAGTGTGTTGTGGGGGAGGTCTGGGCATGCCCCTTGTGATCTTTGGGGAGGTCGGAACCAGGTGACACTACCCAGTACAGCCTCTCCAGGGCTTGTGTCCAGGCTGTCTGTTTAGCATAGTTTGTGTCTATTATGTGGGCTTCCTTTACTGAAAGAAAAATATGAAATCAATTATCTTTTCTCAGTTGTGAGAGATGGTGAACTTCATGGCAGGAAGGCAGCTTTGAAGGACAAGAGGTGTCCCATTCCTCTCCCTTGGAAAATCTTTTTAAACTTAGCATTTAATTTTGCTATTTAAGATTTAGGGATTCTTGCCCCTACCCAATAAGGTCAGGATAAGAAGATAGTATCATTATATAACATTGATTCTGTACTTCACTGTATTCAGGTATTTTTACATACCTAATCACTCTTAATCCACAACAGGTCCTTGTAGAATTAGCATCATTTAATTGTAATTCAAATGAAGATTCAGAGAGGCTGAGTTGTCCAAGACCATTTAGCTATTAAGTAACAGATTGAACCCAGGCTTTCTGACTCTAGATCAAAGGTTCTTTCTTTTCAGCTATTTGAAAGACAGTGAGCTACTTGAGGTGGTGTATGTAGCACTGCATTCCTTTTTTTTTTAATCCTTCGATTGCAGGTTTGTGATTCGTATGGTAGTCTTCCTGACCTGAGACTAGGTGAGGCAGGAGCTTCTGCAGACTCTGCACCCAGCCAATCCTCCAGTTTTTCCAGTGGGAAAACTTGAGACAGAATGAGGGCCTCGCCTTGGGCTCCTCTGAGTCACTAGCAGCAACAGTGCTCTCAACTCCCTTGCTTTTGCCTACATCACTCATTTGTGCCTGGGACTAATAACAGGGTAATTTGTGAAGCAAGATGTGTGACTCACCAGACAAGGGAGGAGAGCCTGTAAGGAAGGACTCGGAGGAGAACAGCAACATACTTAACAGCAACTGGAAAGGATATGCTGACATGATGCTAATTGGGTTAAGATTTCTTTCCATTGCAACACCATTTTCTGGCTACCCAGCTATTAATTTGTATTTTAGGCTTCTAAAGTTAGCTAAAAGTGGCAGGGCAGGGGGAAGAGAGGAAGGGAATTCTACCTTTGAAGGCAAAATCATCAAATCTGTATTGTTTTCTCATAGATTTCTTCTCAATCATCTTGGACCTCTTTTCTTTGAACCCTAGGGTTTGCATTTTTCTGAAGCTTACCTATTGTGTATGTTGCTTTATATCCTTCTGATTTCAGCCGTACCTGTTTTTGTGCGAGCTCCTATCCGTGTTACCAGTCTGAACACCCTTCATCAGTAACTTGCCTCTCTCTGTACTGAGCTGGCCTTTGGCAGTTTTTGTCAGTTAATGACTAGGTCAGAGATGAGCCAGAGACCAGATAAAGGTGAAGAGGCACCCAGGAGAATTACTTTTTGGTGACTACTGCCTTCTTAAATGCCTTTTGCTGTGTTATCTTTATTATCTCCAGAATCTAAAGTCAGTTTATAGGTCTCAAGAATCTGTCTTCCTGTTAATAAATAAGCACATTTAAAAATTTTAGTTACCTGTTTGTGTGTATAGAAAGGCTGTGATAAATTTTACCTGGGTAACAAACTTGCCTTATTTCAAATCAGCTATTAGTTTTTGTGTTTGAAACATTAACTTAAAAATTAGCCCCTTAAAAAAAATAAGGTGAAATAAATCACCTCAGTAACATCCTTTAGTCATGGGAAGCTGGGTGCCTACTGGGAAAGCAATAATTCACAAATCTAAATACCCAGAATCTTCCTGTTTTAGCATATCAATTATTGTTTTCATGTTTCCATCTAGATTTTGGCTTTATAAACATGCTCACACATATATGTATGTGATTAAACAGCATGCTACATAGATCATATACTATCATGTACTCATAGTGTAGATGTAATTTTGAATTTTCTTTTTTTAAATATGTTATAACACTTTTCATGTTTATAAATTTCATGTGTGTGTTAGTCACTCAGTCGTATCTGACTCTTTGTGACCCTTGAGCTGTAGCCCACCAGGCTCCTCTGTATATGGGATTCTCCAGGCAAGAGTACTGGACTGGGTTGCCATTTTGTTCTCCAATAAATTTCACAACTTTTAGCATTAACTGAGTATTATTACATAAAATTAACATTTTAAAATGTATTTAAACATTTCAGATTTTAAAAATTCATTGTTTACTAACACTAAAGTGTTATTTATTAACTAGGGTTTAAATTTTTTTATTCAGATAACACATATTTCTAGATAGGCTTGAACATTTTAGTGTCTCCTAAAATTTATTATTCTATTCCAGGACGGTGGTATCATTTATGTTGCCACCAGTAACATAGGAATGTAATGGTTTTATATTTACATGTAAATGGTATGTATATAAATGTATATGTATGTAAATGTATATAAAACATTTACAGCATCATTAGCACTGAGTGTTATTTTTAAATTTGTCTTTTCTAATTTAATAGGTGTCATGTATAGAATTTAGGAAGTGAAAGTTCATTTAGTTCCTCTCTTTAGAAGGGCAATATGGTATTTAATAGCTTGACTCCAATTTACAATTTAACAGGCATATAATACAGTCATTTACAAATATTTACTCACTTTGTCATTTTAAAAACTTCATCAGTGTAGTACTATTATTATTTTGGTTTTGTAGATAAGGAAATTGTCATTAGTTGTCCAAGGGCACATAGCTAGTTAAAGTGTCAGAACCTAGACTGACTGTCTTCAAAGTCCATGTGATTGACCCCTGTGTTATACTGGCTCTGTTATTATCTATTGAAAACTTACTGTTTCTACAGTTTCTGTAGGCCAACTTACAGATATTATTGTGAGCAAAACAACTGTAGTCCTTGCTCTAGTAGACCTTGAAGTCTTGGGGGGGAAACGGGACTCTCATCAAATCAACATATATGTAATTACAAACTTGAGACATGTTAAGAAGAAAAAGAATGCAGTAATGGAAGAATCTAACAGTAATGTTTCTTTTAGCTGTAGGAATGATGGGGTCAGGGGTCATGGAAAAGTTCGATAAAGATCTTACAGGCACTTAAATTGAGACTTGAAGGATAAGGAGGAGAGAGTAGTGTGAAGATGGATGAAGCAAGCATTCTAGGTAGAAGGAGAAGTCTATGCACATGCCCTGAAGCAGGAAAAGAGTTGACTTCCTTTTGCTCTAAGGGCCATAAAGTCGACCAGCTTACTTGTGGGATCAGAAAGTGAGGTGAAGAGGAGCAGAAGAGAGCCTAGAAAAGCAGACTGGGGATCCAGTGGCCCAGGGCTGTGCTACAAGTTTCTCCCTCATAGAAGTGAGTGTGCATACTGGGGAAGCATGTGAGAGTGTGCACTGGGGAAGAGTGTGAGAGTGTGCACTGAGAGAGTGTGCCCTGGGGAAGAGTGTGAGAGTGTGCACTGGGGAAGAGTATGCACTGAGAGAGTGTGCACTGGGGAAGGGTGTGAGAGTGTGCACTGAGAGAGTGTGCACTGGGGAAGAGTGTGAGAGTGTGCACTAGAGAGTGTGCATTGAGAGAGTGTGCACTGGGGAAGAGTGTGAGAGTGTGCACTGAGAGAGTGCACTGGGGAAGAGTGTGAGAATGTGCACTAGAGAGTGTGCACTGGGGAAGAGTGTGAGAGTGTGCACTGAGAGAGTGTGAGTGTGCACTAGAGAGTGTGCCCTGAGGAAGAGTGTTGAGAGTGTGCACTAGAGAGTGTGCACTGGGGAAGAGTGTGAGAGTGTGCACTAGAGAGAGTGCACTGGGGAAGAGTGTGAGAGTGTGCACTGAGAGAGTGTGAGTGTGCACTAGAGAGTGTGCCCTGAGGAGGAGTGTGAGAGTGTGCACTAGAGAGTGTGCACTAGAGAGTGTGCACTGGGGAAGAGTGTGAGAGTGTGCACTAGAGAGTGTGCACTGGTGAAGAGTGTGAGAGTGTGCACTGGGGAGGAGTGTGAGAGTGTGCACTGAGAGAGTGTGCACTGGTGAAGAGTGTGAGAGTGTGCACTGGGGAGGAGTGTGAGAGTGTGCACTGAGAGTATGCACTGGTGAAGAGTGTGAGAGTGTGCCCTGGGGAAGAGTGTGAGAGTGTGCACTGGGGAAGAGTGTGCACTGAGAGAGTGTGCACTGGGGAAGGGTGTGAGAGTGTACACGGGGAAGAGTGTGAGAGTGTGCACTGAGAAAGTGTGCACTGGGGAAGAGTGTGAGAGTGTGCACTGGGGAAGAGTGTGCACTGAGAGAGTGTGTACTGGGGAAGAGTGTGAGAGTGTGCACTGGGGAAGAGTGTGAGAGTGCACTGGGGACGAGTGTGAAAGTGTGCACTGAGAGAGTGCACTGGAGAAGAGTGTGAGAGTGTGCACTGAGAGAGTGTGAGAGTGTGCATTGAGAGAGTGTGCACTGGGGAAGAGTGTGAGAATGTGCACTAGAGAGTGTGCACTGGGGAAGAGTGTGAGAGTGTGCACTGAGAGAGTGTGAGTGTGCACTAGAGAGTGTGCCCTGAGGAAGAGTGTGAGAGTGTGCACTAGAGATTGTGCACTGGGGAGGAATGTGAGAGTATGCACTAGAGAGTGTGATGACTGGGGAAGAGTGTGAGAGTGTGCACTGAGAAAGTGTGCCCTGGGGAAGAGTGTGAGAGTGTGCACTGGGGAAGAGTGTGAGAGTGTGCACTGAGAGAGTGTGCACTGGGGAAGAGTGTGAGAGTGTGCACTGAGAGAGTGCGCACTGGGGAAGAGTGTGAGAGAGTGCACTGTGAGAGTGTGCACTGGGGAAGAGTGTGAGAGTGTGCACTGAGAGAGTGCACACTGGGGAAGAGTGTGAGAGTGTGCACTGAGAGAGTGCACACTGGGGAAGGGCAGTGAGAGCTGCCTGCAAACACAGCTGGAGTTGCTTTGGACAATAAGTCACAGGCAAAGCCATCTCCTCGTGGGGTTTCTTCTGCACACAACAGCAAATGGTGACCCTTCCTGTACTTTTCTAGGAATTAAACATTACTGGTTCATTATTTGAGTTAGGAAGGGGCTATTTAAGTTCAGAACCTAGATCAAGGCATATTGTGCAGTTTTCTTACAGAGCCAAGACAAACATGGCCTGAAGAGAACAGCACCAGGGAAGAGCCTTGGCTTGAGAGAGAAGGTGACCCCTTACAGATGCCAAGTGCCTTCTTGGCATTTTAAGGGTTTATTAGCTCTGCTGGAAATTTTTCCATAATGTTTACTAACATTGAAAAAGTATTGTCTTAAGTAGAAAGTGATAGCTGGCTCATGGAGACATTAACCTATGCTTTGGAATCAGTGGAAGCAAAAATACAGAAGCACATCTTCCTAAAATCTCAAGTCTACTTTTAATCTCTAAGCAAACTCTATGTACAGCATCAGAAGGGGAAAATGAGAAGGCTCTTCTCATTTCAATTTCAGAGGCTTTTTGTTCAGTATAACTTTAGTTTTTGTTAATTGGTATTAGAGTAAGCACATAAAGTTTGTTAGACTTTTTCATCAAGTCAGTAAGCATTAGAGAATGAAGGTTCGGCCAATAGGAAGAACTCTAAAGATTATAGGAATCACGGCTGTAGGAAGCAGTCACGACCCCTGGGCTGGGATAGAGTACACAAGGAAGTAGCCCCCCAGGCTGATGTGCAGACCCTGTTGAAAGAGCATCAGTTCAGTCAATTCAGTTGTGTCTGACTCTTTGCGACCCCCTTGACCGTAACACGCCAGGCCTCCCTGTCCATCACCAACTCCTGGAGTTGAAAGCACATACAGGGTTGCTGATGGAACCAGGAACTTGTTCTGAGAACCCTCAGAACTTGCAAGAAATGCTGTCAACTGACGAGTGTTTCTTTGCAGATACGTGGCCACAGAACTCCTCGGGAAGGTGCTGATGGGTTCTGCTGGCTGCCGGGGGCTCCTGGAGCCTTCACTGGAAGCACACCAGAGCCAAAAATAAAACTCTCTGCTCCTGCAGTGTCTCTCCACCACTCCCTACTTACAAAGCTCCTGGGCCACCTGGCAAAGGGAAATAGGTAAAGGGACTAAAGGGATCAGAATCATTTCACAGAGCAGGCAAATAGCATCAGAATTCAGTGACTTACATGAGATAGAAGTTTGTTTCTCTTGCACATAACAGTCCAGATATGGGTAGACTGGGGCTAATGTGCTGATTGGCTTCAAAGGTTGCTCCAGGTCTGTTATCCCCATTCCAACTGTCGGGCAGGAGAGAAACCAGGGCATGCAGCTTGGTCTTTGGGAAGATTACCCAAATCAGTTCTGTTCCTGTGTCGTTGACTGAGACATAGTCATGCATCACCACATCTAGCCATGCTAAAGGGAGGTTGGGAAATGTTATCTTGCATGGCAGGGCAGCCACGTGTCCAGGTTAAATTTGGGGGTTAGGGTGGGGGTCTGTAGCTAAAAGTCAGGATGAATGGATACCTATGACATCCTGATACCCCCTCAATGGCGTCTTCAAGGTGATACCATGTTTTTGCTACAGATCCTCAGAAATTTTCCTTTTAGTCTCTAAATCTATTATGAATTTCTTCAAGGCTTTAAATTGATACAACTGTAAAATTCAATATGAGAGAATTAAAATTGTTTTTTTCTTGTTATAAGTTAACTCTTTACCTAAAGTATAGGGCTTTTTTTCCTTCTCTTCAGTTTTCTAAAGTTATAAGCCCAGATATTTATTAACTTTTTATGCACTAACTTAGTCATGATAAATATCCTTCAGAGTTAAGTTGCTCTGTCCTTTGCATTGTCTTATCCATCTGAAAAGGCACAACTTAAAATGCTTTTAGAATAGGAATTTACAGTTGGCACAGTTCACAGGAAGCAACTAGGTGCTTATATTTTTCTTTATGTTTTATCTTAAAGGCATAAACCAGTTGTTTTGACTGAGTTAGTAGAGTTATTTCCAAAGGAAAAAAATAAACTGAAGGTAAATAAACATGTTTGCCTGACCTTCTACATCAAATTTTAAAAGTTGTTTTGCAACTAATAAAAATGAAGTTGTACATAGTTAAATTAGATATCATTTTTGACCATAGTATAAACCCTCCATTGATTCATTCAGTAGATACTTATATTGTGTCTACTGTGTGGCATGCTCTGGGTATACAGCAGTGAATGAGTTGGGCAAGATTCTTGCTCTTCTGGAGCTGACTTTCCTTCACCAGAAAACCCTGGTCCCACGTAATCCAGCTGGTCACCCAGTCTCAAAAACTCTCACCAACTTTCATATCCACCAACCATAATAGTACTCAAAGACCAAGAATATTGATTCAAGAGGGTCTCTCTTTCACTCACATTGCTCAGGAATTTACCTTTACTTCAGTTAAACTTATTTTCTTAACTTCCTTTTTCTCATCACCATCCTCTATCTGAGCAATTTTTTCTGTTCTGTAGAGACGCTTTCTTTCATTCCCCTCATATCCAAGAGATATGTTCTGTAGAGCTATCTTCTCAACTGAGATATGTTCTGTAGAGCTATCTTCTCAACTGATGTGGTATTTATAGTTGGGATTGGATTGATAGATAGCGGAACCTATCCAAAACCTCAGCCCGATTTAGAGTTCTTACCTCAGCAATAGTTTGAGTAACACATTTTTTCAGAACTTTACAAAAATGTTGCTTCAAATAGTGATAAACTTGTAACCCAGATGATTTTATTTCTTCAAGTCCTAAGGTCAGATTTATTAGTGTGTGTCTAAGAAAGTGGCTTAGCAGGCTTCTTTCACCCTGCTGGGTTCTGTATCCATGAGGTCAGAAAATAATGAGTCATAAAACCCTACATACATTAGATGGTTTTCCTGTAAACTACTGGCAGCTGGAGTTGAAAATAGGGTTTAAAATTTCCACAGTATTAGTGGGAAAACACAGCTGGGTTAAGATGCCACCTCCATTACTTCCCCAAGTAAGAGGAAATAACTCCAGGTACTTTACTTGCAAATATTTCCTATTTTTAAAAATAGCTTCAGATTTTTTTTATATAGGTAAAAATTGAAGTTCCTTCAGATATTCTTTTTGTATAAATAGGGATTTCAGTACTTAGAGAATGTACAAAGGATGGGAAAATGGAGTTTGAGTAGCTGATGAGAAAAAAGGGGACTGAGAATGGCCAAGGAATAAATGAATACATTTGCTTCCCAGAGGACCCTAAGCAGAGGCGGAAGAGTTGTCAACACTCTTGGAGAATTTCAGTTGCCAGAAAAGCCTAGATTTCAGCCAAATTAATAAAGATGAGAAGTGGGCTATGAGTTTCATAGGATATTTAGTGAGTTTCTCAGAGTGTTCAAAGGTGAGTGAGTCATGGGTAGGGTCCCCGAATGAGATTCCTTGTTGCAAATGCTTAGGACTTGCTTTTAAGCAGTAACTTGTGGGGTTTTAAAAACACAGGGATCTTTCCATTTCTTTTTGTTTCCATCTAAGGATTGTTTAAATATTATGATACTTAGTTAACACAGCATCAGGTACCATTCCACTCTGTGTAGATAATATTTGTCATTCACCAAGCTTTTTAAGGCTGTCTCAGGGAGGCCAATAACCTATGTTACGCTGAACAACCAAAAAATGTTTTAAGTAATGACTGAGCGCCACTGTCAACTTTGAAGCATAGTATGCAAAACAGGAGCAAATATGGGAGAGAAAGAAAGGAAAGGGGACCAGTGAGTGTCTATTGTGGGCAAGAGAGATGGTGGCTAACCAGAGGGAGAAATTGACAGATGCTACAAGCTACCTGCCCCTCCTCAGTTATTCAGGGGAGTTCCTGCTTCTCCATTTGGAAGAACAGGCACTGTTGCTAAGTTTACGGTTCAGACAGTTGAGTTGGAGCTGTCAGTTTCTCCTAAAAGAGGGTAAGGAAAATGCTAGGTGTATCAGTCATCACTCTTGATTATAAGCAGTGGAAGCCACCTGTTTTCTTATTACCTTAAAAAAAAGACTTCACTGAAAGTGACTCACAGCACCAAAGAAAGGGTGCTAGGTCAAACCTGGACCACGGTAGAAACCGGCGATCAGGAGGGCAGGAAGCCGAGAGGCGACAGCTGTCTTCTCAGCAGCAGCAGCTGGGTAGAATGCCATCTGCTGCCACACTCCCGCTTGTCCCTGTCTGCTCCAGATTCAAAGTCCAGGGTAAAGCATCCATTTGGTCAAGCCCAGGCCATCCCAGGCCAACAGCCAGCAGATGGAGAATTGTCCACCTTGACTTTCATAGAGGGAAAGGCATGGTGCCAGCTCCACACACAGTAATGACTTCTCTGCTATTATGAGGGCTGGGTGTCCTGCTCCCTCCAGAATGGCATGTCTTAGAGTCAGGGAAGGCTGACTGTGAAGGATGCCCGCAGTCCTGGAACAGGCCTGTGGCCCTAAGACAACTGCTGAGAGGCTAAGAGAACGTGACTCACTTCCTGCTGCTAGACTGAAACGACAGGAAGGAGGAGGAGAGTGCTTGTCGCAGTTTAGCCCCAGATCGCATCTCGAGAGCAGGCATGGTAGAGAGGCTAACTGGAGGAACAGCCTGGATGAGTAAAGCCACTGCCCAGAGCTGAAATGTTGACCTGTGGGCATCTATTGAACAATCTATACCAAGGGCTATCATCTGGGAAAACCACTTCTTAGAGGAGTTAGTTGATTTTTGCTTTTTAAAGCATGAACGTTTTTCCTTACAGAAAGCTGTTAACTTTAAAATCATGTTGAAGTCTGAATCTGGATATAGTCTTTCCTTCATTTACTTCTGTTTCTGAGTTCATATACACAATTTTTTGTTTGTTTTATTTTGTTTTGGCTGCACTGTGCGGCTTGAGGGATCTTAGTTCCCTGACCAGGGATTAAATGTGTATCCTTGGCAATGAAATGTCAGAGTTCTAACCACTGTACTGCCAGAGAAGTCCCCTTGGACACAATCATGACTCAGGTGAATTTGGGACATAACTCTTAAACCCCTTAAATGAAATGATAGGAAGCCTTAACATGAAGTTCAGGCTGAGCCATGGATTAAAAGACATAAAGGTTTAAAGGGGATGAAGCTTAGAAGGGGAGTTTTTAACATTTTTTTCCTTTAGATGTAGCTCACATACCATACAATTCACTCATTTAAAGTGTGAAATTTAATGTTTTTTAGTATATTCACAGAGTTATGCAATCAACACCACATCCAACTTATGAACAGTTTCATCACCCCAAAGAAACTCTATACCCATTAGCAGTCACTCCCCATTTCCCCCCACACCTGTTTGTACACCCTAAGAAACTACTAACCTGGCTGTTTCCATACATTTGCCTGTTCTGAACATTTCACATGAATAGAATCACACAATATATGCCTTTTGTGCCTAGTTCCTTTTATTGAGCATGTTTTCAAGAGCATCCATGTTGTAGCATTATTGTTGCTGTTCATTCTCTAAGTCATGTCGGATTCTTTACAATCCCATGGACTGCAGCACACCAGGCTTCCCTGTCCTTCACTATCTCCTGGAGTTTGCTCAAACTTACGTCCATTGAGTTATGATGCCATCCAACTATCTTTTTGTCTGTCGCTCCCTTCTCCTCTTGCCCTCAGTCTTTCCCAGCATCAGGGTCTTTTCTAGTGAGTCAACTCTTTGCATCAGGTGGCCAAAGTATTGGAGCTTCAGCTTTAGCATTAGTCCTTCCAGTGAATATTCAGGACTGCTTTCCTTGAGGATTGACTGGTTTGATCTCCTTGCTGTCCAAGGGACCATCAAGCGTCTTCTGCAGCATCACAGTTCAAAAGCATCAGTTCTTTGGTGCTCAGCCTTCTTTATTGTCCAATTTTCACATCCATGTATGACTATTGGAAAAACCATAGCTTTGACTAGATGGACCTTTGTTGGCAAAGTAATATCTCTGATTTTTAATACACTGTGTAGGTTTGCCATAGCTTTTCTTCCAAGAAGCAAGTGTCTTTTAATTTCATGGCTGCAGTCACCATCTGCAGTGATTTTGGAACCCAGGAAAATAAAATCTGTCACTGTTTCCACTTTTTCCCCATCTCTTTGCCATGAAGTGATGGAACTGGATGTCATGATCTTAGTTTTTTTCATGTTGCATTTCAAACCAGCTTTTTCACTCTCTTCTTTCACCCTCATAAAGAGTCTTTTTAGTTCCTCTTTACTTTCTGCCATATTCTAAATACAAGTCCCTCATCAGATCTATGATTTTCATATATTTCCTCCCACTCTGCGGATTTTCTTTTAACTTTTTTGATGGTATCCATTGAGAACCAAAAGGTTTGTTTGAAAACCAAAGTTTCAATGAGGCCAAATTTATCTGTTTTTTATTTTTGTGCTTTGGGTGTCATAAGCAAGAAAGCTTTGCTTAACCCAAGGTCATGAAGATTTACTCCTACACAACCTTATAAGAGTGTTATTATTTTAGCCCTTATATTTAGGTCTGTGCTTCCATTTTGAGTTAATTTTTGTGTATTGTGTGAAGAAAAGATTCTTAACTCTTTTGAAGCAGCAATAATTGATATTTGGTGGCAGTACATGAAGAAATAGTAAATAATGTAATTTTTTCTCAGTTTGAGCTACATTTTCCAGGGGATCACTTGCAACTCTGAGTTCTTTCTCTCTTTCTTTATATGTTTTTTGGTTGTTGGGTATTAAAGTTACTAGGCTTTCAACAAATCTCATTTTGTTTCTCGCATATTATTTAGCATGGCAACTCCTATATAACCATTGAAAGCTATTTTTTGGTTATGTTTCACACTAGACAAAATAATCTGTACTGCCTGGAGATGCATTTTAGGAGTTAGCAAACTATTCTGTATAAAGATTATTATAATAATACCAAAACAAACTCACTGCCACTGCTATTTGTTTCCTGAGTCATAGTTTATTAAATTTGGAGCCAATAATGTAATGAACTTGCTGAGGCAAACTTTTAGGAAGAAATAGGTTTGCCTTTGCAGGAGTAGCTCATTCTGATGCTATGAAGGACACAGGCCTTGAACGAGGTTTGTCTTTGATGAGAGAGACTCCTGTTGCCTGGTTTCATTTCTAAGATCTGTAGGAAGTTTGAACTTTAGTTGTAGTCTGACTCAAAGACTTGTGCTTGCTTTTGTTGTGAGCTGTATCTGACTGTGCACTTCATCATAGATTTCCTCTCTTGATTCCATATTTGGTCAGGTATGTCAGATGGCCCAGGCAACCAGTGCATTCAGTTCCCTAAATCCTCAGTTTGCTTGTGGAAGTGTGTTAATTCTTTCCTCCTAACAACTCTTTCATCAGTTCACACTGTCTCTTCCTGAGCCCAATCCATGTCAGTCCTCACTCAGTTGTTGCTTGTGGAAGTGTGTTAATTCTTTCCTCCTAACAACTCTTTCATCAGTTCACACTGTCTCTTCCTGAGCCCAATCCATGTCAGTCCTCACTCAGTTGTAAGCTCCCTAAAGTCCAGGATCACCCCTTTCCTTTCTGTAGCCCTCTAAACTAATGGAAAGTGTTCAATAAATCTCCTTGATGATCTTTATTCCACCATATTTGCACAATTTTGTGACTGTATTAGTGGTGCTTATCCTCCTCCAGGGTAGAAGTTGTAGTAAAATGATTAATACTTGAAAAAGAAAGCAGTCCTTCTCTTTCTCCACACAAGCCTTGAAGGTGTAGGTGTGACTAGGTTCTTGCTACTTTGAATGTGCATGTCTCTGAACAGTGGATGAGAAATGAAATAAAATAGGGAGTATCTCACCAGGGTTAGTTGTTTGGTTTTGGTATGGATTTTTCTGAAGGATGTTGGAGTCCACGCTCTGGAATTCCTCTTCATCTGAAGTCAGAAATCTATAACGTCAGTACTCCTCTCTCAACCTCACCTCTGACAGAGTCTTCACGCTCTTTCGGGTGCTTAGTCTCCTTCCCACCAGACTTGTTCTTTGACCTCCAGCTGCTTGAATTTTCTGTTTTTCCCCTTGTTCTCACTTCTTTCTTGGCCTGTCTTTATGCTCTGCCCGCTTTGGATCTCATGTGTAATCTTGTGAACAGCATTGTTATCAGCATGTTCAGCTCCCTGATGCCGCTGCTCTTTGCAGCTTCCCATTTCTAACTGTATCTACTATCTCAAACTCAAAATTGCTCGAGTCTTCCAGTGTCCTGAAATGTGCATCATAACACTGCCAGAGAGCAGCCATGTGTGTGCCTGGCTGCGGGTGGGAGGAGGGGGTTCTGGGGGCTGAAAACCAGCTCTCATGTGCTGTGTCCAAGGGCTGAGTCTGCCCAGAGAGGACACTATCCTCTAGTCAGCACAAAGACACCACATGGGCTCACAGAGAACCTAGATGCCCAAGCAGCCTTCCTAAAATATCTGATTATTTTATTCCTCTGCATAATCCTCTTCATTGGTTCCATTAGCTAAAGCCCAAGCTTCTTAGCATGGATTGCAGACCCTCTGTGACCAAGTTTGAACTGTCTCACCAGGCTTTTGATGACAGTCACCGTATGGTTAATTACCCAAACTGGGGCACTCCTGAAAGGAAGGGGCACTGTTAGTAATTATGGCAGGACAACAAACTGAGGCTCTGGGCACCAGTGTGTGACCAGGCATCTCACACCTTGAATTCTTACATTGTGGCTGAACCACACTGCTGGTGGTGTTCCATGGGCACTGGGTTATATCAGTCAAGAGATTTTGATAGAGTTATTTTGACTACCCTGTAGTGAATCTGAGGACATTTTTACTTCTTTCTCTGATTAACTATTGATTGATGAGGTCAAAACATCCTCAAGATCAAAATGTCAAGATTAAAATTGTCATAGCACAAATGATGAGACCGGAGCATCTGTATGTTCTATGTTTCTAGTTACTTGATCAGTGTACTTTCTTTCCTTAGAACTTCTATTTTCTCTTTCCCATCTTCCTCCTTTTCTGTGGTTTATTTCCATTTATTGTCCAAGGCTTCCCTGGTGGCTCAGAGGGTAAAGTGTCTGCCTGCAATGCGGGAGACCCGGGTTTGATCCCTGGGTCGGGAAGATCCCCTGGAGAAGGAAATAGTAACCCACTCTAGTATTCTTGCCTAGAGAATCCCATGGACAGAGGATCTAGTAGACTACAGTCCACGGGTTTGCAAAGAGTCAGACACGACTGAGCAACTTCACTTCACTTCACTTCATTGTGCAAGACATCCCAAGGGTCATCTGTCCCAGTGGTCTTCCCCTGCCATGTCTTGGCTGGGCTTAGTGCTGATCGTCATGTTCCACAGCACTCGCTGTGTGTATATCTTAGTCACTCAGTCATGTCCGACTCTTTGTGACCCTGTGAACTGTAGCCCGCCAGGCTCCTCTGTCCATGGGGATTCTCCAGGCAAGAATACTGGAGTGCCTTGCCATTCCCTCCTCCAGGGGCTCTTCCCAACCCAGGGATTGAACCCAGGTCTCCTGCAATGCAGGCATATTCTTTACCTTCTGAGCCACCAGGGAAGCCCTCAGCACTCACTACAAACAAACATGTTTTATTGTACCTAAAAAAAAGTGTGTCAGTCATTCAGGCCTGCCTTGCCCACAGAATATAAGGTCCTTAGGGAAGAGCACTGGATTTTTAATCTTTGCATCCTCAGTGCCTAGCACAGGGCTTGACAAATAATGGGATCTCTAAATATTTGTTGACATGGAGTAATTTGAATTCTTCATTGTAGTACAAAGTTAAATATACTTGTCCTTTGTCTCCTAGAGAAATTCTTAGGATACCTACTTGGAGATTTTATGAAGTTGGCCTTTGGCATATTGAAGTTGTAGAGATTATTGTTAAATTAATTTTCATACGATAGAAATATATAAGAGGAAGATACATTCCCATAATATTAATGTATGTTGTGCCAAGAGTATGAACAGTGGTGTGTTAAACTTCAGGTTGACATGCCATGACCAAAACTGTTCTGACAGTTTCTGCAGCATGATACCTGTTTAATACAGTGAAGAGCCATGATGTCCATTAAATAATAGTACTTTGTTCTCACCCTCTGTTGAGAACTCTCTAGTTTAGGTATTTTGAGTAAAGGTGTCAGTGTTGTCTCAGTTTTAAGTATTTGTTTTATAAGTCTAATATATTCTTTTTTTGTCTTTTTAGAATGTTTCAGACATTTAAAGAATGGTTTTGGTTGGAAAGATTCTGGCTTCCTCCAACAATAAAATGGTCAGATCTTGAAGATCACGATGGACTCATCTTTGTGAAGCCCTCTCATTTATATGCGACTATTCCATATGCTTTTGTCTTGATAATTATCAGACATTTTTTTCAAAAGTAAGTAGTGTTCATGTGTCTTTCCTCTCCATTCCCCTTTGCCCCACCTCTAGAGTAAAGAATTTTGGTAAGATCCTTAAAGAATCTTAATCTGTTGCTCAGAGGTCACCACTAATGGGCGCTCATGAAATCAGATGCACACTAAATGTTGTCTAGAAACTGAACAAATGAGAATTAGAAATTCTGTCTCCACAAGTACATGAGTTTTACAGTGAAGGAAATTGAGGTTGAGAAAGGTTGAGGATCACAGAGTTTATTAGAGTCAATGATGGTAAAGAACTTGGCTCATGTACCGTGTGGTCTGACAATAGACATGCACGCCCGTGTCCTTTGTCGGCAGTATTAGGAGAGTATAACTAGTGGATGCATTATCATTTTAGAATGCTTGTAAAATAGCAGAAATGGCTCATTAAAGACTAAACAATATTATTCTATAGCATAGTTTAAAGGTTTATTGAAAATTTTAATAGCAAACCTTCATTCCAAAGGATAAGGAAATCAAAGAAAAGATATCAATCTGCTTTCTCAGAAAAAGTGAACTTTTCTTTTTCTTAAATTACTTTAAATAGATATTACTTCCAACTTTTTTATTAAAACTGTACTAGTGTCATGGTAACTGAAGATAAATGTTCATCTATAATTTTGGTAGTTGTCTCTATTTCAAAAAACTGCTATTAGCAACATTAATTTTTTTTGGAGCAAAAAGAATATTCAAATGTCAAGAGTGAAGACAAAATCCCCAATAGCTCAGTTGGTAAAGAATCTGCCTGCAATGCAGTAGACCCCGGTTCAATTCCTGGGTCAGGAAAATTCGCTGGAGAAGGAATAGGCTACCCACTCCAGTATTCTTGGGCGCTTCCCTTCTGGCTCAGCTGGTAAAAAAATCCATCTGCAATGCGGGAGACCTAGGTTCGATCTCTGGGTTGGGAAGATCCCCTGGAGAAGGGAAAGGCTACCCACTCCAGTATTCTGGCCTGGAGAATTTCATGGACTGCATAGTCCATGGGGTTGCAAAGAGTCAGATTCGACTGAGTGATTTGTTTCACTTCACTTCACTTTCACTTTCTTTCAGGACAAAATCTGATAAAGATCATTTTGTCCAAGACTAACTGTGGTGCAGATCGCACGTTTTTAACCATTTGCAGGGTTCTCATCTTGAGGGTTTGACCAACTCTGTTTCATGAATTGTCCAAGAAGTTTCTGTACAAATAACAACTTTACTTTGGCCAGCAATGTGCTATTGATAGGGGGAGGAAAAGAAAGCTGCTTGATATCACTGAACACTAGCTGAGAATGTTTAACAATGTTTTTCGTTTTTGACAGTTAATTCTGCTTTTACTCACATGTTTAGATTTGTCAAAGAATGCCTAAATTAGAATTGTGCTACTGCACTTGTAAATTAGCAAATTACTCTGCTGTCCTGAAATACTTGCTTTTCTTGAGTAGTATCTGATGATCTTTGAATTTGACATCCAGGTTGTACACTTGCAGATTTCCTACTTTGGAGTGGACAGCTCCATTTTCAACGTTTAATCAGACAGTGAACTAGAAAAGTGTTTTTGCTTGCCAGAGCAGCATAACTGTAGAAGACCAGCTTGCTGTGTCCTGGTCTTGTACTCTCCAACAATGATCAGAAAGGAATCAAATCTTCTTTTAATCCGTAGGGCCATTCTTACTTCTTCTCAAGGGGTTAAGTGTAGTCTTTCCTACCTTCTTATAACTTTAACTCCCAATAACCTCAGCCTTAGTTTTTTCCATCCCATGACACTAGAGAAAACTCTGTGTTGCTCCAGTGATCTCTTATCTCTTTTTTTCATATCTTTTAATATCTTTTTTTCATATCTTTTTATATCTCTTTTAATGCAAAAGAAGGAAGGAAAATTTAGCATGAGAGCAAGATCATGCTTTTTGAAGTAGAAATTAATATTTTTTCAAGGCTTCTATGTAGTTTGCATTAGATTAAACTGCTTAGATCATAAGATATTACTTACACCTTGCATTTGAATAGAAGCTTCTAGTTTAAGAGATATATAAAATCATAAGTGGTATGATCTCAGTCAGGAAAATGAGAGCTCAGTGAGTTGGCCAAGGTCACGTGGTTAGTAGGCAAAGAGTAGACTGGGACGAGTCCACATGCTGTGACGCCAGATTCAGGGCTGATGGGCTTTTATTTTCCCCTGAACCAGGACTTCTCGGGCTTTCACAGTGAAGTACTTCTGATGGCAAAAGATAGTAAATTAATATCCTTTGGAAATATAAAAGATATGGCTTAAGGGGATGATAGCAAATGTGAACTTTCCTATCAAAACCTCATGTAAACTTGACACCATGTTTCAACATATCCTGTGATACTACAAGAAAGCTTCTTTCTTTTGTCCTGCATTTATGTTTTTGCTATACCTCCTCATTCTAGGAAGTGACCCGGAGTTGTGATTTGTCTGGCTCATTTTTATCCTAGGCAGGAGCCATTCACAATGAGAAAGGGCCCTTCCCAGAAAGGAGTAGAGAAATAGAGAGATGAAGAACAAACAAGTCGATCATTTGAAAGTTACTGACATTTGTTTTGTATTTAGAATTTCGTTTCCTTACAAGTTTTAATTTGTGCCTTATGTTTTGATTTTTTGAGGGGAGGGGTCTAGAATAGCAGTTACTAACTAGTACATCCAGATTCTTCTATACATTCTTCTTTGTGTCTTAAGTATGATTTAGAGGGGATCTAAGCTACTCAAATTTAATCACTTGTGGAATAAGCACATTATCTCAGAGTAAATTATGGCCCTGGAAGTGTCCGAGGCAAGGGTAAGGGTGGTAAAATCAGAAGGTAAACTTTTTTTCTTGTACTTTTATAATTTTGTTTATTTATTTTGTCTGTGCTGGATCTTCATTGCTTTGAGGGCTTTTCTCTATTTGCGGCAAGCAGGGGCTACTCTCTAGTTGCAGTGCACAGGCTTCTCATTTAGCTGGCTTCTCTTAACCCTAAGGAACTCAGGCTTCAGTAGTTGCAGTACACATTGGGCTCAGTAGTTGTGACTTGTGGACTCTAGAGCACAGGTTCAATAGTCATGGTAAATGGCCTTAGTTGTTCCGTGACATATGGGATCTTCCAGGATCAGGGATTGAACCTGTGTTTCCTGCAGTAGTAGGCAGATTCTTTACCACTGAGCCACCAGGGAAGCCCTTTTCTTTTACTTTTAATGATACAATGAATAGGTTTCTGGCATCTGCCATTTCTGCTGAGCAACATGAGGACATTAAGGGTTCTTTAAAGAAGGGTAGGTATAGCAGTTTACAGGAATTGAAAAAGGATTGTTACTATCTTCAGTTAAAAGTCTCAAAATACATACATTGGACTTAAATGTTATATGAGACTTGCATTGCTTCAGATCTTTATTCTTTCATATAAAACCCTCTGATTAAATTCTGATCATAGAGCCTTTCAATTCTTAGGAACTGGGAGTCAATGTTAATGGCAGTAGGCTATTGTTTCTGTCTAGGAGAAGTATTTAAACTTCACATGCTTAATAAATGCCTAGACTTGCCTTCTTATTTATTCTATAAGAGAATATTGAGGAAAAAAAAAGTATGTGTGGGGTAGTGCTCTGGGCTTGCTCAGCTTTTGGCTCACAGGTAACTGTTGCAGTGCTAAGTGAAGAGGTGTCTAAAAGAGGCCATCTGAGGGCTCAGTTCTGCACTAGTAGCAGAACTCACTGCTACTGCACTAGTAGCAGAACTGCACTGTGACTCATGCCCTGGTCATTAACCTAACTTTGAGCCATTCTACATGGGAGTAGAAGTTTACCTTCTCTTTTCTTCCTCTTCCTTTTCCCTTCTATTTCATATCAATAAAATGAAAGTTCAGGCAAGTTCATGTCTAAGGTCCTTATAGAGCTAAGACGTGTCATTTCCTTCATTTTTTAAGTTCAGTTTATCAAATATTTATTGTGCTTCTTTATTCTCTCCTTTGTAAAAATAAGGTTTTTTTTTTTGTTTTTTTTTTTTTCAGAATCCAAATTATTCTGCTTATCTTTACTCTTGGTACTTGCTTCCAAGCCAATTCCTTTTACATCGATTTTTACAATAGTCTTCCAAAAGTTGTCCCCGATTCCATTTTGGCCTGCTGTTACCCACTAGTAATTAACCTATTATCTTTGTTTTAATTGTTAAATGTTTTCAATTTAAAAGAAAACTATAGATACAGAAAATCACATTTAATTTAGGAAATTATTATAAATTAGACACACTTATAATCCACAAAAAGACATAGAATTTTGCCAGCCACCCCAAGATAAAAATTAATTACCTCTAACTCAGTGAGATGATTATGTAACAGCAGAGCTCTATCATTCTTAAGGATGGAATAGTGATTTAGGGTTACTGATACAATGAATATTAAGAACCTATTCATATTTACGTATACTTACATAAGTATAAGTGTATATATAAGTAAAAGGTGAATTGATTGTCTAGATTCTTTTGAAAAGAAATATAATGCTAAAGTAGCAAACTGTGCTTACATATATACTTCCTTTGTTTTATGGAAAATGTTATTTCTGTTCTTGAAGCCTGGACATATTAACAAACAGGACTATTATTTCTCTTTCTTCTTTAAATTTATGCTTTGACTGTAGACATTTTCCTCATATCAGCAAATATGTTATAGATCTGTATTTTTATCTATTGTGTATGCTTATCTCCACATGACCCTCTAGAGGGAAATGTTATACTTTATTTGGCTTTGAAATGTATAGGCCATTTCCAGGAGCACTTAGGCCATCTGGAAGTTAGATTGGCTTATACACATTTTATCCTGGCTTCCTTGGTGGCTCAGATGATAAATGATCTGCCTTCAATGTGGGAGACCCAGGTTTGGTCCCTGGGTTGGGAAGATCCCCTAGAGAAGGGAATGGCAACCCACTCTAGTATGCTTGCCTGGAGAATCCCATGGACAAAGAAGCCTGGCTGACTACAGTTTATTGGGTCGAAAAGTGTTGGACACGACTGCGCAGCTAACACCAAGGCTACCTAATACATTTTATCAGAGTATTTTAGTAAAATTTATTTATTTTTTTAATTTTTGGCCATACCATGCAGCATGTGGGATCTTAGTTCCCTGATCGGGGACCAAACCTATGCTCCCTACATTGGGAACTCAGAGTCTTAACTGTTGGACTGCCAGGGAAATCCCTAGGAAAATTTTTATTCAATTCCATGGTTACAAACATGAATTTAAGAGCTAAATGATCATTCATAACTAAAATTTCCAGCATTTAATTACATACAGAAACTTCTGAGTACTAGAATAGCCTGACCTAGCAGGCAGTGGAGCCTTTGTTAGAACTAAGGGAAAAATAGGGACATGTGATTTTTAATCAGCTTTATTGAGGTATGATTTACATATAAGAAAGTTCATCCAAAATTTGATGCATTTTGACAAATGTATACAGTCGTTTAACTATCACCACAATTATGATGTAGAAGATTTCAATTGGCTGAAAACATCCCCATACCCTGTGTAGTTAATTCTCTTCCTACCTACTGCCTCCTTGCAATCACTAAAATGCTTTGTCAGTATAATTTTCCTTTTTCAAGGATTTCCTATAGATGGAATCATATAGATTATAGTCTTTTGTGTCTGATTTCTTTCATTTAGCATAATGCTTTTGAGGTTTTTTTTTTCATGTCATTATATGTATCAGTGATTCTTTGTCATTGCTGAGTAGTCTTTCAACATGTTGCTATACTGAAATTTATTATCCTTTAACTAGTATGGAAATTTGGATTGTTTATAGCTTTGGCCTCTTATGAATAAAGCTTCTGTGAACATTTGAATAGAAGAATTTGTGTAGGTCTATGCTTTTATTTCTCCTGGTAAACAGCTAAAGTATTCTTCAAAAGGCATTGTTAATGCAAATATATATCTATACAATAGATTATTTGGCAATAAAAATGAATGAACTTCAAATGCATCCAGATACATTGATGGATCTCCAAAACATTACTCAATGGAAGAAGCCAGGCACAAGCAACCACATATTATATGATTCTATTACATTAAATATCCAGAAAAGGCAGTTATGAAGACAGAAAGTAGAGTAGTGATTACCTGTGACAGGATTAACAGGGAGCAGGGATTAAAGTAAATATATATGAGGTATTATATTGGAATTATGAAAATGTCCTAAAGCTGATTCATGGTAATAGTTGTACCACTTGGTAAATTTACAAAAAAAAATCACGGAATATTATACTTGATATGATGAATTATAGGATATGTAAAAATGCATTAATAGTTATTTTTAAAAGATGTCAATAAAATGGAGCAGTAAATCAAATTAGGAGAAAATCTATACAAGACATTTTTTATATATTTGATGAGGGATTTAAAGTCAGAATGTGTAAAGAACTCATAACTCAATAACAAACAAAAAGACTTGATTTTTTTTAAATGGGCAAAAGTCGGAACAGCAGTCTCACCAAAGGAGATACTAATAAAAAGTAAACACATAAAAGATGTTCAATATCATTAGTCATTACCAAAATGCAAATTAAAACCACTATGCACTGGAAGTTAACAAAAATGTCAGAGTAAGGACCTCTGAAAATTTTCTCCTTCATAAAATCAGGAAACTAGCAAAAATTGTCAAATTAACTTTTCAGAATTCAGAATTAACCAGAGGCTTGCAGCAATCCAGAGAGTGTTATTTACTCATAAACTGTCTTTATTTCCCTTTTCCCTTGGGAAGAGATGGGGTACTTGTCTGAAACAATTAGAGACAATTGATTAATTTTGGAACTGCCTACTGCTGCTGCTAAGTCACATCAGTTGTGTCCAACTCTGTGCGACCCCATAGATGGCAGCCCACCAGGCTCCCATCCCTGGGATTCTCCAGGCAAGAATACTGGAGTGGGTTGCCATTTCCTTCTCCAGTGCATGAAAGTGAAAAGTGAAAGTGAAGTGGAAAAGAAAAGATATACCCATTTGAATGCAGAGTTCCAAAGAATAGCAAGGAGAGATAGGAAAGCCTTCCTCAGAGATCAATGCAAACAAATAGATTAAAACAATAGAATGGGAAAGACTACAGATCTCTTCAAGAAAATTAGAGGTACCAAGGGAATATCTCCTGCAAAGATGGGCACAATAAAGGGCAGAAATTATATGGACCCAACAGAAGCAGAAGATATTAAGAAGAGGTGGCAAGAATACACAGAACTATACAAAAAAGATCTTCATGACCCAGATAACCATGATGGTGTGATCACTTACCTAGAGCCAGATATTCTGGGATGTGAAGTCAAGTGGGCCTTAGGAAGCATCACTATGAACAAAGCTAGTAGAGGTGATAGAATTCCAGTTGAGCTGTTTCAAATCCTAAAAGATGATGCTGTGAAAGTGCTACACTCAATATGCCAGCAAATTTGGAAAACTCAGCAGTGGCTATAGGACTGGAAAAGGTCAGTTTTCATTCCAATCCTAAAGAAAGGCAATACCAAAGAATGTTCAAACTACCCCACAATTGTACTCGTCTCATATGCTAGAAAGTAATGCTCAAAATTCCCCAAGCCAGCTTTCAACAGTACGTGAACCATGAACTTCCAGATGTTCAAGTTGCATTTAGAAAAGTCAGAGGAACTAGAGATCAAATTGCCAATATCCATTGAATCATCAAAAACCAAGAGAGTGCCAGAAAAACATCTACTTCTGCTTTATTGACTATGCCAAAGCGTTTGACTGTGTGGATCACAACAAACTGTGGAAAATTCTTCAAGAGATGGGAATATCAGAACACCTTACCTGCCTCCTGAGAAATCTGTATGTAGGTCAACAAGCAACAGTTAGAACCAGACATGGAACAACAGACTGGTTCCAAATTGGGAAAGGAGTACAACAAAGCTGTATATTGTCACCCTGCTTATTTAACTTCTATGCAGAGTACATCATGTGAAATGTTGGGCTGGATGAAGTCCAGGCTGTAATTGAGATTGCCAGGAGAAATATCAATAACCTCAGATATGCAGATGACACCACCCTTATGACAGAAAGCGAAGAAGAACTGGAGAGCCTCTTGAAACTAAAAGAAGAGAATGAGAAAGTTGGCTTAAAGCTCAACATTCAGAAAACTAAGATCATGGCATTTTGTCCCATCACTTCATGGTGAATACATGGGGAAACAGTGGAAACAATGACAGACTTTATTTTCTTGGGGTCCAAGCTATGACCAACCTAGAGAGCAGAGACGTTACTTTGCCGAGAAAGATCTATATAGTCAAAGCTATGGTTTTTCCACTAGTCATGTATGGATGTGAGAGTTGGATTATAAAGAAAGCAGATCACCACAGAATTGATGCTTTTGAACTGTGGTGCTGGAGAAGACTCTTGAGGTCCCTTGGACTGAAAGGAGATCCAACCAGTCTATCCTAAAGGAAATCAGTCCCAAATATTCATTGGAAGGACTGATGCTGAAACTGAAACTCCAATACTTTGGCCACCTGATGGGAAGCTGACTCATTGGAAAAGACCCTGATGCTGGGAAAGATTGAAGGCAGGAGAAGAAGGGGACAACAGAGGATGAGATGGTTGAATGACATCACTGACTTTATGGACATGAGTTTGAGGAAGCTCCAGGACTTGGTGATGGCCAGGGAAGCCTGGTGTGTTGCAGTCCATGGGGTGGCAAAGAGTTGGACACAACTGAGTGATTGAACTGAACTGAACTGAGGGTAGTGGATAACTAGTGGGTCAAACAATAAACAAAAAGCTTTCCTTTTTAAAAGATAAGCTGGGAAATATGTCCATAGGGGATTTTGAAAAGCTCTGACATACACTTAGAAGTTAGAAGGCCACTTGAATTTGTAGAGCTTTGGGCATGCTCACATGATAAAAGGGCCACCCACATGATAAAGAAAAGTATGATCAAGAGGTGAGTCCAAAGCTCTCACCTCTGGATGACCTTAAGGCTTTGAGCAAACAGGAAGTGAAGGCTAAGGCAAAGTTGTCCACTGCCTGGTTGAGTGTTGAAGGTATCCCCTGAAGTGTACATTATCCCCTTAGCAAACACTGGAAGATTTATTGGTTCCAGGCATTTAAGGACATCTCTGTCTAATCTCTAGTAGACCACTAAGCTAGCCTAATAAAGACTTCAGTGCCCACACATAAAGAATATAAACTTTACAGATCGGTTTAAAAAAGTAAACAACAAATGGACAACAAAAAACAGCAAGAACAACAACAAACTCTGAAGAGAGAGATATTCTGATTTCCTGAGTTCCACATTATATTAGTAAGCATGTTTACTTTTAAGCAAAAATTATGACATGCAAAAAAATAAGAAAGTATAGCTTATACACAGGAAGAAAAAAAAAACAGCAGTCAATAGAGTGTGTCCCTTACAAAGCCTGGATGTTAAACTTATTAGACAAGACTTTAAGTCAACTATTTAAAAAATGTTCAAAGAACTGGAGAAAACCATGCTTAAAAACTAAGGAAAGATAATTGGGGAGAAAATGATGAAAGTGTCAAAATACAACTGACTGAAGAGACTAGAAACTTACAAGTTCAAACTGGTATAAAAATTAATACATACATGCTTACATATATAAATAAAAGATGGAAAAGGAAAAAAAGTCTCACTAAATTAAGAATATCAGTAAAGAGATAAAATTATAGATTATAAAAAGAAATCAAATAGAAACTTAGGACTTGATAAGTACAATAACTCATATTAAAAATTCACTGGAGGGCCTTTACAGCATTTTTGGGCAGGCAGAAGAAAGAGTCAGCAATCTAAGGAACAGAAAAAAAAAAAGAATATGGAAAAATGAAGAACCTCATCGACCTGTGAGCCCTGATCAAGCATAACAACATATGTATAATGGCAATTCCAGAAGAAGAGGAGGAAATGAACAGGATAAAAAATATTTGAAGAAATAAATGGCTAAAAATTTCTCCAAATCTGATGACAAACATTAATCTGTAATTTGAAAAGCTAACCAAACTCCAAGAAGAATAAGCTTAATTAAAGAGATTCATATCTAGATATATCATAAGCAAACTGTTGAAAGAATCTTGAAAGCAATGAGAGAAAAGCATATTATCATGTAACAGTGATCTTTGATAAAATTGAGTTGATTTCTCGTCAGCAACCGTGGAAGCCAAAGGCAATAGGGGGACAAATTACAAGAAAGAAAAAACTGTCAACCAAGCAAAAGTATCCTTCAAAATGAGAGAAGATAAGACATTTCCAGATAAGCAAAAACTGGAAGAATTTGTTGCTAAGCAGACTTACCCTATGATAAATACTAAAGCAAGTCCTGGTCACTGTAAGCAGAGGATGCAGACAGTACTTGAATCCATGTGAAGAAATAAAGAGCACCAGTAAAGCACCCACACAAGAAATAAAAGAATAAATGCATTTTTTTGGTAACATGTTTTACTCCTGTCTGATTTGAAAGACAGCTGCATAAACTAATAATCATAAAAGTCTGTTGATGAGAACACAGTTTATAAGTCCATAATTTATATGACAATAGCAGCAGAGAGAGGGGAGGTGATGGAGTTCTGTATAGTGCTTAAATTATTTTACTATTAATCTGAATTAGGAGATTATAAATTCAGATATTAATTGTAATCCCTATTTTTAAAAATAATAAAAAAGAATTAAAAGAATACACTACACTAGAAAATATCTGTTTAACACAGAGAAGATAGTAATGAAAGGATAGAGAAACAAAAAAGTGGAAACTGTATAGAAAATAAATAGCAAAGTGGCAGGTATAAATCCTGTCTTATCAGTAATTAAGTGTAATTTACATTAAATGTAAATGAATTAAATACTCCAACTAAAAGATAGGAGGACTGGATAGAAATATTAATATATGATCCAACTATATAATTTCTATGAGAGACACATTTTAAGTTCAAAGACATAAATAGGTTGAAAGTGAAAGAATGAGAAAATACATATCATGCTAGCAATAACCAAAAGAGAGCTGGGATGACTATATTTGGTTGTTGTTTAGTGTCTAAGTTGTGTCCATCTCTTTGCAACTCCATGGACTGTAGCCCTTCAGGCTCCTCTGTTCTTGGCTGTACTAATACCAGGCAGTTTAACAGCCTTTAAATTGTTGCTGGAAACAAAGGATATTTTATACTATAAAAGGGTAAACATATCAAGATGATAGAACAATTACAAACATATATGTACCTAGCAACATAGTTCCCAAAACATGAAGCAAACAGAATTGAAAGGAGAAATAAACAATTCAACAATAATAGCTGTAAACTTCAATACCCCATTTTCAATAATGAATAGAACAACTAGGTAGAAAATCAACAAAGAAATAGACTTGATCAACATTATAAATGAACTAGACCAAACACACATCTATAGAGCGCATCACCAGTAACAGCAGAATACAGATTCTTCTCATGTGCACAAGGAACATTCTCCAGAATAGACCATGTGTTAGGCCTTAAAACTAATCTCAATAAAAGTGAGAAGATTGTAATCATACAAGGTATGTTTTCTGACCACTATTAAATGAAATTAGAAGTCCAAAACAGAAGGAAATTGAGAAATTAGCAAATATATGGAAATTAAACAGTATACTTTTAAATAACCTATGGGTCAGAAGAGAAATCACAGGTAAATTAGAAAATACTGTAAGATGAGTGAAAAAGAAAGCACCATACCAAAACTTATGGGATTCAGCAAAAGCAGTGCTTACTAGGATATTTAGCGCTATAACCACATATATTTAAAAAGAAAAAAGATCTCAAATCAGTAATCTAACCTTCTACCTTAATAAAGAAGGGAAAAAAGCAAACTGAATTTATAACAAGAAAGTTAAGAAATAATAGAAAGTAAAATATAAAATCAATAAAAGCCAGTACACACCCAGTGGAATTGCTGAAATTAAAAAGACTGGCAATACCAACTGTTGGCAGAGATATGGAATAACTGGAACTCTGGCACATTATTGATGGAAATGTAAAATAGCATAGACACTTTGGAAAGCATTCACTAAGTTCTTTTAAAGTTAAGTGTATACTTGCCATACAACCTATCAATCCCATTGCTAAATATTTTCCCAAGAATCATGCCATTTTTCATTAGTTAGAACTTTAAATAGGGGACATAATAATTTCTTTAAGATAATATCACCAAAGAAAATAATAACAAAACATTTATCTCAATCTCTAGTAGTCTTAAAAATGAAACTGAATAGAATGGTTTATCCTGGTTCCTGGATCTTGTATATAAATATATTTGAGTTTACATAAAATGGATTTTAGAACTATGCAAGTACAGTTGACTCTTGAACAACAAGGGTTTGAACTTCAGGGTCCACTTGTAAGCAGATTTTTCACAGTAGTAAATACTACAGTGCTAAATCTACGGTTGATTGAACCCATAGATGTGAAACCTTGAATAAGGAGGAACCACTTACCTAGGGGCTGACTAAAAGCTATATGAAAAGGATTTTCACTACACTGTTAGCACCCCTCAACCCTGTGTGTTTAGTCAAATGTATTTTGTATTTTAAGTTATTACTTGTATAAAGATCTCAAATTTTGCTCTTTGAATTTCTGTAAGGCAGATATTGGCTTTAGGTAATCTAATGACTGATTTTTAATTTGGAATCTAAAGTTACAGCTTGACTTTCCTGGCGACATTGTAGATTCATTCTCAGATTTTGAACTTGAAAAGCAAGTGTTAGTTTCTTAGCCATGTCTGACTCTTTATTTTGTTTATATTTTCATAGGTTTATTGCTTCACCTCTAGCAAAAACATTTGGCATTAAAGAGGAAGTTCAAAAGAAGACTACACCAAATACTGTCTTAGAGAATTTTTTCAAACATTCCACAAGGAAACCATCTCAAGTAAGTACAAATTCTTTGTTTTGGGATTTTAAAATCTCCTTTCTTAATATTTCCATCATCTGTTGCTTACTATCTATGAAAAAAGTTAGTTTCAGTTGAGCAGCAAATAATTTATTTCATTTGGATTTTTTTCCTCTGTTGATAAGTTACAAAGCATTCTTAGCATAATACACAGTGACACAATAATAATATACAATATATACAATATATTTATAATGATAGAAAGTAACAGATATTTAACTAGTGTTGAACACTGACAATTTGGGTATAAAGATCAAAATTTAATTTTCAATGGTAGGATATATACAAAGTATACCAATGAAAATGGATCATTATTAAGGCAGAGTAGCCCATATCTGACACTTTTGATGACTGTGACACCATCAGTACACACGGTGCACATTACAAATGTATCTCTTGGGGTGGCTTTCCTGAGCAGAACACTTTATTTTATCCAAGGCTTCAAAATACTCAGAAATACTCTGTGCTCCTGCCCACTCCCCAGAGATGGAATCCTTAGGAGAGTCACAATTTTCTTCTCTATACGAGAGGTACTTGATGAAATGTTACAGTGCACTGCATGTTTACACCACAGAAAAAGACTTTAACCTAAAGGTTATGTAAAAATAGTAGTGTCCAGGCAAGTCTCATTTCATTTTACCCCACATTTAAATGAGATGAAATAAAAACTTCTCCAAAACTGGCATACCCTCTCTGACAAATACAGATATCTCTCACTAGTAATTTTAAAAGTCAAAAATAATGTGCTATTGTGGTTTTAGGATAGACTGATTTTTAAGGTCCTGAACTTATCTGCTGAATTCACTTGCTTTTTCTATGACACTTTCTGTCACTGGTCAGGTGGGCTCCCTGCACAAATAAACATACTGAAATCTGGCCATATAGCACCAGGCATCATGTTCAGAATTATTCATGGCTAGCCAGCACTGTCTTTTAACTTGTCTGCCATCAGCTTCTGTATGTGCCTTTTTTTCCTAAAATGAGGACAGTCTGACAAACCGTCTCTGTGTGTTCTTTATTTCTACCTGCTTGAAAAGACTGAAGTCATTCACCTAAATACTGCTGTTACCACTGGTGGTAATGCTTAAGCATCATTTTACATTTTTCAGAGGGGAAGTTATTTAGTTGTGTTTATGAAAAGTTAGGACTCTCTCAGAGAATCCTTATTATCCTTTGTTTGTATCTGAGAATAATTAATAGGATTATTATCTGAGAATAATTTTAAAATATGTAGAAAATTTGGCTCTTATCAAGTTTCTCAGCTATGAAGATAAATTAGCCACCTGACAGTTTAAAGAAAAATGAAGAAAAGCTGAAAGAGATTTAGAGATTAGGTCATCTTTCTTCTTTACAATTGAGATGAGGGAACTAAGGTCAACAGAGGACCTGTCCAAGGTAATGCAGCTAATTAATGGCTGAATCCAAACCTGGACCCTGGCCCAGGACTCCCTGTCAAGTGCCGCTTCTAGTATGCCTAAGTGATGTCTTTAACTGTGTACAGAATGTTGAAAATGTATTTCCGAGGCTGGGGCTATGTTTGTAAGTAATTATTCTAGCTCAGTTGACAATACAGTATGGCTTAATGTAGTTATAGTTTGGACATTTGCATCAGTTAATAGAGGAAATGTTATATATCAACCCCCAAGTGTTAGAAAGCTTCCTCTACTAAACTATGAAGATGAAGGGACATAATTAAGATATCTAATTTATATTGCTCATAGATTACAAAATCAAGGTAGTATTTGTATAACAGATTAAGATGACAACAAGTTGGCCAGTAAAATGCCTGTAGAATAAAAGTACTAGAACCTGGGAAGATAGAATATAGTAGAAGAAGGCAAAGTAAATGACTTAGTAATGATTTCAGATGTGGAAACAAAATGATACCACAATACTTCCACACATTAACTTGGCCAATGTCATACAGACAGCATTTTTGCTTAATTAATAGCTGAGCTAAGACAAGTTGCTGGGAAGACTAAAATAAAATGTGCTGGTTCAAGGAATGGGTGGGTATCACTTCTAACAAAGTATTCCAAATCTGTAATCATAGGGCATGCAGTGGTAATACAGGTGCTTAACATCTGACTTTATTAAACAACTGAGGACACAAATCAAGGATGCTTCTTCAGCTGCTACATACTGCACCAGAACAAACAAAAATAGTTCAGATACACAGTATCAATTCTATGCTGGTTAACGTAGAGGATATAACATGGTGTTGATGAGGTCCAAAAAGCTGTACTTGTGAAGTGCCACTGGAGTTTTGTTCTGTCTCACACACTTCTTTGTGACTGTGTATGTGCAGCTGTGTGTCCACTGTTTATATATCTGTATGTCTCTCTCTATGTGTATCTCAATGACAATTTCAAGATGAAATTCAGAGAGAGAATCATGATAACTGATAGAGAATCATGAGAACATACCAATAGCTCTGGCCAACAGATCATTTTTTCCTGCTGTTGGTAAAATGAAATAACAGCAGAACTTATTAACAAGGCCTTTTCCTCTGAAAGAACACAATGAGAACTGTTGCAGAACAAATGAATGTGTAGTTCTGAAAGGTAATCTAAAGAAAACGTGGTGCCTTAAGACTGATATAAAGCAGGTATTGTGGTCCATAGTTGGAGAAGAGTCCATAGGGGCATTCCAGTTTGCTAGCTTGTCTCAACCATGGATTCACACATTTTTAGAGCAAAAGGCTCTCTAGCTCTCCAGTCTAGTTTTTTTTATGGGTGAGACATGTGAAAGACAAAGAGGTTGAGTGGCTCCTCCATGGTCCCAGAGAGTTGGTTTTTGCATCAAGTAGCCAGGCCTCATGGCCCATTTCAGGCCACACTGCTTCTCTCCTAGGTTGTGCCCGAGAGCCTTTCCCTTCCATGGACACATTGTCTGTAGTGTCCAGGCTAAAAACACGAATTGTGAGAACAGACTGTGTATGAAGGTGAGCAGATTAACCCCTCTGCCTCAGTGTCCCCCTCTGTGAACTGAGTGTGTTAACAGCAGTTACCTCATAGGACTCTCAATTCAGGGATTGAATTGAGTACTTAGAATACTGCCTGGTACACAGTCAAGCTCAGCTCTTGTTATTCATAGGCTATACCTATCATGTAGACTTCTAGAGGAGCATTCTCAAATATATCTTCCCAACATTAATTATCCCAAGGGAACATCAGTTGTTTCCTAAGTATGCTTGTTTGTATTCCCATAATATCTTACACAACTTTCTGTACTAGTAGGTGTTCAATAAATGTTTGTTTTGTATATTAATAACAAAATACTACTAAAGACTTCTGTTTGCAAGAGGACTTCTATCCCCAAAATATTGTAGATACATGAGGCCAGTGTTGTCAAGACTTTGAATCAGATTCATCTGTGCTCCAAATCAGGAAAAAATCCTTCAAATCATGTTTGATCACTATCTTCTAGATGCATTTATTCATCAGTTATCTGTAGAAATGATGAGGTAGTAAAATTGGATTGTTCTCGGATCTTGGAAAATTCTACTGTGAGAACAGGGACTGTACTCATTGCTGAATCCAGTGCCTAGAGTAGTGACTGGCACTAGTGAGTAGAGGCTCAGTAAACACTGGTGATGATTGAATGAATAAAACCTTTAAAGCGGTCAAGCTGGACCCAGAGCCCTTTCAGTCTCAGAAGGTACAGAATATAGTGCTGGTGCATTTCAGAGTATGTTCTGCTGTGGGCCAAGCACTAGAATTTAAATTGTGTCTTCTGTTTGGGGGAATCTATTCATGCTTGCAAGCTATTTTAGGAGTAGAGGAATATTTTTTTCTGAAATGATTTTCAGTGTATGGTTTCCTTTCTGGGTTCAGCCATAATCTCTAACATTGATGTAGCACATGATAGATGATTAGATGGAGCCCTGAGATCCTAAATCACTCCCATGAGACAGGATGCAACCACTCATTGTCAATGCCCCATTTTCCACAGCTGGTCAGAGCACACAGCTCAAGGCTGCAGAGCTAGGAAGTAGTAGAACTCAATCTGTTTTTAGTTCCCTGCCATTCCTACTGCATTCTGTTGCCTTAAAACCTGGCATGTTCTCTCCTCCTGCGATAGGGCTGTGACAAGTTTGGTGCCGCCTGGGAGAGTGTATCCAGACCTCCAAACTTGTCCCATCTGGAGTGCAAGGTCCTTGCTCTGGGGACCTCGCTGAGAGAGGTCAGGGATAACAGGGCAAAGTAAACACTGTCTCCACCTCCGCTCACTCCTGGTGCTTCATACTTGACACACTGCAAGAGGAAGACTTCAAAATGCAAACATTCTGTAACCTACAGATAAATTCCAGGCAAGGCCCTCCTTGCTGTGGCCCTGGCCACATCTTTCCTCCTCACTTCCCTGCAAGACCTCTTTCTGTCCCTTGAGTGCTCCCAGTTCCCCTTTGCTGTCATCCCCAGGTGACTGCACAGGCTGCCAGGACACTTCCCTTCTTCATCTTCTCCTTCTTGGGACTTTTTTCAGGGTTTAGCATAAGTGTAACTTCCAGGAATTGCCTACATAAAGTTAGGTCCCATGGTACCCTGACCGTCCCCTATTTCAGCACTCATCATAATTTATTAGAATTATTTGTTGCGTTTTCTGACTTCCTTACCAGACAGACTTTAGCTAATGAAGGGGAGGCCCCATAAATACTGATCTTGTTCGTTTAGATCTTCAATGCCAAGCACAATGCCTGCAGGAAATATTCACTAATGAATACCTGCCATTTTAGGGCCATCAAAAACACAAAAACAAACCAAAACAACAAAGAACAGCAGGTGAAACCTTGGCCTATAAAATAATAGTATTAGAGATGACAGTTTACAGGGAAACAGTATAATATGTCTTGTCTATGTTTTGTTTTACTTTCTTTCTCTTCAGATTAAGTAATAGGCTTTCGGTTATCTCTGGGTCGGGAAGATCCCCTGGAGAAGGGAATGGCAACCACTCCAGTATTCTTGCCTGGAGAATTCCATGGACAGAGGAGCCTGGTGGGTTACAGTCCATAGGGTTGCAAAGAGTCAGACACGACTGAAGCGACTGAGCATGCATTAAGTTAGGAGTAAACTGAAATATTTCTTGTACTCAGCGTTGCAAAATGAAAGATCAAGAAGACTGGTGTCTTAAAAAAAATTACAGAGCTTATTTCCTTGTGGAAGTGGAAAGTACTGTAGGTTTAGCATATAAAACATGCCCATGTTGAAAGAACACAGCTTAAAATACCACCAGGAAGCAGAGCTAGTTCTGTCAGTCATTTTGGGTTCTTGTTTGGCCCTGGGAGAACTTCCGATTTGTGACCTTTGAGTGAATCTATCATCTACATTGTTTTCCATTGTGAACCATAACCTGCAACTTCTGCCTTCCAGAAGAGAAGCAGTCATCATTATTATAATCTAAAATCCTTATTTTTTATAATTGGAATTCTTTAAGGTTGGTTAAAAATATGCTGCTGCTGTCGTTTAGTTGCTAAGTCATGTCCGACTCTGTGCAACCCTGTAGGCTGTAGCCAGCCAGGCTCATCGTCCATGGTATCTCCAGGCAAGAATACTGGAGTGGGTTGCCATTTCTTTCTCCAAAATAGGCTGTGCATATGATTAAATGTGAAAGTTTTGGATCTATTAGAAAGACTGTATGAAGTAACAGAAAGGGCAGGAGTCTGAGTTCATATCCTCACTTTGCTACCAGTTTTAGGTCTTGGACAAGCTGTTAAAACTCTCGGAGTCCCATTTTTCTCACAGTAAAAAATACAGAGATTGGGTTTTATTGACATCTTAAACTATACTACTCTACATGGAACCTGCTGCTGCTGCTGTTAAGTTGCTTTAGTCATGTCTGACTCTGTGCGACCCCATAGACGGCAGCCCACCAGGCTCCACCGTCCCTGGGATTCTCCAGGCACCTAGGAGGCCCTAAATAAAATTGGTTGAAGAAGTGAGCCATGTATGGAACTTGAATGTATGGGTTGCTACCAACTTAACAGAGAATTGGTCTTTCTTACCAACTGAGTTTTTGGGAATTAACATTCTCTCTGTTTTGGGATGGATGTGTGTGATTCCATTAAAAAAAGGGGTAAATGCACTGGCCCAAGGTTTAATGCAGAATCTCTCTTGTCTCCAGTGCACAAATGCTTATAACTCAGTCTCACTGTCTCTTGCTTGCCTGCCAGCCTACTCTGCTCTTAAGCATTCACTCTTTTGTTTCATCCCCTTTCAGACTGATATTTATGGACTGGCAAAGAAGTGTAACTTGACAGAGCGCCAGGTTGAAAGATGGTTTAGGAGTCGGCAGAATCAAGATAGGCCTTGCAGGATGAAGAAATTCCAGGAAGCTTGGTAAGAAGGATAGTTAAAGCTTTTGAAATGGTACCGTTTTGTATGGAGCAGAACAGTCATCTCAGAAAGAATCCTGAGGTTGCAGCAGAAGAAGGGTTTGAGACTGCTTTATCACTTACCAATCAAGAGTTTCATGCTAGCCACTCATCCACCTCTTGTGCTTCACTTTCCCTCTTTATCAAACAAGGTAAGACATGAACTGTCTCAGTTAAACAGGAGATATTATGTACTTATCCAGAAAAATCATAAAAGTGTCTTAACTGGTATTTATCTTTTCTAGGGCAGCACTTGGCCTTAGCTCACCAGACTATCTCCTGTTTCCAATCACATTATAGATATTCTGTCACATTATAAGAGTAGAGAAGGTCTGAGAGGGCACTGTCCTCTTCTCCCAGCACTGGTGGAGAAGACTTCTTTCTGTCTCAACTCGACTCTTACCCTACTCCTGTTTGTGGTCTGGACAGCCAGTTCCTCTGGGTTTTCCCACTGGTTTAGCAGGAGGTCTGGAGGGACTGGGCAGCACATAGAGTTTTTGCAGACACATTCCGAGGGCAGTGTGACTTTATCACACTTATTTTTGGCTTTATTAAAATTCTGCTCTTTGCTCTTCTTCAGAGTATTATAGTACTTTAGGTCACTCCCTTGGTGGCAAAAACTGACACCTGTGCCAAAAAGAGGGTCTGCTGCTGCTGCTAAGTCACGTCAGTCGTGTCTGACTCTGTGTGACCCCATACACAGCAGCCCACCAGGCTACTGTCCCTGGGATTCTCCAGGCAAGAACACTGGAGTGGGTTGCCATTTCCTTCTCCAGTGCATGAAAGTGAAAAGTGAAAGTGAAGTCGCTCAGTCGTGTCCGACTCTTCGAGACCCCATTAACTGCAGCCTTACCAGGCTCCTCTGTCCGTGGGATTCTCCAGGCGAGAGTACTGAAGTGGGGTGCCGTTGCCTTCTCTGTTGTGACCCCATGGACTGCAGCCCAGCAGACTCCTCCGTCCGTGGGATTTCCCAGGCAAGAGCACTGGAGTGGGGTGCCATTGCCTTCTCTGTTGTGACCCCATGGACTACAGCCTACCGGGCTCCTCCGTCCATGGGATTTCCCAGGCAAGAGCACTGGAGTGGGTGCCATTGCCTTCTCCGTTGTGACCCCATGGACTGCAGCCCACCAGGCTCCTCCATCCATGGGATTTCCCAGGCAAGAGTACTGGAGTGGGTGCCATTGCCTTCTCTGGAAGAGGGTCTAGGTCATTGCTATCACTTTGTTCTTCTTCTTTATATACAGATCAATAAATGTTAGTTGGGTTGTGTTTGATGCCACATTCTACACACCAATAGCGTTCCTTCACTTTGCCTGTTTCTTACGTCCTCAGATTGCCTAATGACTTTCACCAGATATATTTGTTTTGATGGTGAAATAGATAGGGATTTGGTATAAGACTCTCAAAGAAATCAAGCCTGTGAGAGGCTAAACTTTAATAACTTTCTTTAACTACCTATACATTCCTGAGTACAGTCATCCAGCTGTGAGGCTGGTGATGTATATTTAGAGGCACAGATCAGTTCTTCATAGTGTCTTCAAGATAAACATTTTTTTTTCTGATCATGGGCTTCTATTGCCTTTCCCACAGCAGGTGGAGGTGTATGACCTGGTTTGTTTTCTGTTTATCTCTGAGTTTTAGCCCTTACGAGATTAGTTAATATTGTGTTGCCACTTTGTCAGCTTGGCCCAGGTGAATCTCTCTTGACGATCACTACAAAACACTACAAAGTGGAACTGGTTTCACATTACATCTTTCTGTTTTTCCGTTATCATTCATTCTCTCTAGCAAATGACTCTTATCTTAAATAAAAAGTCCCAAGCAGGGACTAAGTCTCTACCTCAGAGCTGAATCATACTCCAGTGAAGGAGTATGGTAATTTCTTATAAATCATAATGCCTTACAGTTTATAAATAATCTTGGTTTGAGCCTCCCTCTCAGTCACAGTGTGGGGCAGTCAGGGAAAGTGGGACTGGCCTTGTTTGAGAAATAAGAAGCTGCACATTATCTAGTTTATGTACTTGCTCAAGGTCACCTGCTGCTGGGGTACATGTTGCCCTCAGATATTCTGACTCCTGTGCGTCCCCCGCTACCTAATGCTGACCTCTCAGAAGCAGGGGCCCCACGTGTCAAGTAACTGGGTCGAAAGAGTCCAGCATTGGGAGTCTGACTGTCAGTGAGTCCGCCGAGAGTCAGCCACAAAGTTCAGGTTAGGGAAGGGAATTATGAGTTGCCATTATCAATCGTCAGGCAGTGCAGAGGGTTGTGTGGACCATCTTCATGGTATGTGGAACTATCCTAGATCCTGTGGACATGTAGATTTTAACAGGGAAGTAGAAGTGGAAGGTATGTCACTGGCCCAAAGCAACTAATCAGGGAGATAAGACTATCACTTATGAAACTGCAACATCTGTTGTTCCATTCCATCCAATAGCACATGGTCTGCACAGAGCCCACAGCTACACATAGTCTATATGTGGAACATAGTCTATAGTCATGTTCAGATGTACTCTGGACATTCAGAGGAGATGGTGTCAGCAGGACTGGATACATTAGACAAAGGCTTTCTAGAGGTCAGGCGTAAGCTGGACCTTGAGGGATGGGTCAGATTTCCACAAGAAAAGAAAGCATGATTTGAGAGCAGCATATTTTAAGTTAGGCAAGACAGGAAGTAGTACAGTATATTTAGGAAACTGAAGTGAACCCACAAATAAAACTTAAGCTTTACCTTGTTGTTTAGCAGTGTCATAAATTTCCTATGTCAGTGAACTGTTAAAAGTTATTATGGATCAAATAAATAAACTAAAGCAAAATGCCAAGCTCTTTAATTGTGTAGGGTCCGCACTTTATTCCCTTACCTATGAGATGTGCTACAGGAAACATAGCAAGAGATACCTAGCCTCAGGCATTTTGGAAATCTTAGGAAACTTATTCCCCAACACAGAACTCTTACAAATTACTCTCCAACAGGCCAACACTTCTCCACAGTACCAGGATGGTTAATCTCTGAACAACTTAAGTTCAGTGTATTCTTTCCTAGATTACTTAAGGATGACCCCTAAGCCCTGTTTTACAGCATTCAGTGTTTTAATCCATAGTGAATCCTTATTTTTAAGTCATATTCCATATTAACTGATCACTTTTCTTTTTAAAATAAGTATTTCCATTTAGCAATGAGAAATCTAATTAAAACACCAAGCAATTTCCAAATGGGCTTTCCCGGTGGCTCAGTGGTAAAGAATCCACCTGCCAATGCAGGAGACATAAGAGACACAGGTTCAGTCCTTGGGGTGGAAAGATCCCCTGGAAGAGGAATAGCAACCTGCTCCAATATTCTTGCCTAGAAAGTTCCATGGATAAAGGAGCCTGGCAGGCTATAGTCCATGAGGTCACAAGGAATCCAACATGACTAAGCATGCACACACACAATTTCCAAGTACCTGGTGTGTCTCATGCTGGTGGGAGGCACTCTTCTCCTGCCGGGTGGACCGCCACTTGCCCACCTGGCCACTGGGCAGGTCCACTGCCTGCTCCATTCTGCCCCGCCACCGTGGAGAACCATGTCTGTCCTGTCTTATGTCACCTGAGTTCCCTCTGTCCAGCTCCTCCCTGATCTCACTCAGCAGCCTTCATCTTTCAACTTTGCCTTCTGTGTCTAACCAATCAATTTCTGTTTTTTTTTTTTCCAAGAGTTCCCCCCCCCCCTCACAATTATGTTTTGTCTCAGCCATTCCTGGGAAAAAGGACATTTTACTGCTTTAGATTCATCTGAAGCAAGGAAAATTAGTGAAGCACAATTAGTCAATTGCTTCACAATTAGTGAAGTGTGGCAACTCCCAAGCTTTTTGGTTTCAGGACCCCTTTGTTCTCTTAAAAGCTATTACAGAACCCAAAGAGCATCTGCTTGTGTAAGTTATACCTACTGATGTTTCAGTTCAGTTCAGTTGCTCAGTCATGTTCAACTCTGCGACCCTATGAACCGCAGCACGCCAGGCCTCCCTGTCGATCACCAACTCCCAGAGTCCACTCAAACCCATGTCTATCAAGTCGATGATACCATCCAACCATCTCATCCTCTGTCGTCCCCTTCTCATCCTGCCCTCAATCTTTCCCAGCATCAGGGTCTTTTCCAATTAGTCAGCTCTTTGGCCTCAGGTGGCCAAAGTATTGGACCTTCAACTTCAACATCAGTCCTTCCAATGAACATCCAGGACTGATCTCCTTTAGGATGGACTGGTTGGATCTCCAACCAGTCTCCAGTCCAAGGGACTCTCAAGAGTCTTCTCCAACACTACAGTTCAAAAGCATCAATTCTTTGGCACTCAGCTTTCTTTATAGTCCAACTCTCACATCCATACATGACCACTGGAAAAACTGTAGCCTTGACGAGACCGACCTTTGTTGACAAAGTAATATCTCTCCTTTTTAATATGCTGTCTATGTTGGTCATAACTTTCCTTCCAAGGAGTAAGCATCTTTTAATTTTATGGCTGCAGTCACCATCTGCAGTGATTTTGGAGCCCAAAATAATAAAGTCAGCCACTGTTTGCACTGTTTCTCCATCTGTCTGCCATGCGTGATGGGACCAGATGCCATGATCTTAGTTTTCTGAATGTTGAGCTTTAAGCCAACTTTTTCACTTTCCTCTTTCACTTTCATCAAGAGGCTCTTTAGTTCTTCTTCACTTTCTGTCATAAGGGTGATGTCATCTGCATATCTGACTGAGGTTATTGATATTTCTCCTGGCAATCTTGATTCCAGCTTGTGCTTCCTCCAGCACAGTGTTTCTCATGATATACTCTACATATAAGTTAAATAAGCAGGGTGACAGTATACAGCCTTGATGTACTCCTTTTCCTATTTGGAACCAGTCTGTTTTTCCATGTCCAGTTCTGACTGTTGCTTCCTGACCTGCATACAGGTTTCTCAAGAGGCAGGTCAGATGGTCTGGTATTCCCATCTCCTTCAGAATTTTCCACAGTTTATTGTGATCCACACAGTCAAAGGCTTTGGCATAGTCAATAAAGCAGAAATAGATGTTTTTCTGAATCTCTCTTGCTTTTTTGATGATCCATCGGATGTTGGCAATTTGATCTCTGGTTCCTCTGCTTTTTCTAAAACCAGCTTGAACATCTGGAAGTTCACGGTTTATGTATTGCTGAAGCCTGGCTAGGAGAATTTTAAGCATTACTTTACTAGCGTGTGAGATGAGTGCAATTGTGCGGTAGTTTGAGCATTCTTTGGCATTGCCTTTCTTTGGGATTGATGTTTACTGTACTAGAAATGGAAACTAAAATATAAGACTACACAAGCACATATGTCATCAGCTATCAGAGCAATGATATCATCACAGGACATGTAGCCTCTGGGAAATGCCACTGGACACTTGGGAGGAAATGAGAGTAAGAAATAAGACAAATAACTTTTCATTATCATTATGAAAGTGTTTTGATGTCAGAAATCCCTGACTTTGAGAACCCCTGGAATAGTGTAATAGACCTGATAGGGCTGGTCCAGGAGGATGTGAAACTTGGATTTTACTCTTGCATCTGACTGGGACAGATTTTATTTTCTTGGGCTCCAGTATCACTGTGGATGGTGACTGCAGCCATGAAATTAAAAGATGCTTGCTCCTTGGAAAGAAACCATGGCAAACCTAGACAGTACACTGTCGCTGCTTAAAAAGCAGTGACATCACTTTGTCAATAAAGGTCTGTATAGTCAAAGCTACGTTTTTCCCATCTGTCATGTATGGATGTGAGAGTTGGACCATAAAGAGGACTGAACACCAAAGAACTGATGCTTTCGAATTGTGGTGCTGGAGAAGACCCTTGAGAGTCCCTTGGACTGCAAGGAGATCAAACAATTCAATCCTAAAAGAAATCAGCCTTGATTATTCATTGGAAGGACTGATGCTGAAGCTCTAATACTTTGGCCATCTGATGCAGCAAGCTAACTCATTGGAAAAGACCCTGATGCTGGGAAAGACTGAAGACAAAAGGAGAAGCGAGAGGTAGAGGGTGAGGTGGTTGCAGGGTATCACCAACTCAATGGACATGAATTTGGGCAGACTCTGGGAGATAGTGGACAGGGAAGCCTGATGTGCTGCAGTCCATAGAGTTG